>NW_022681471.1:100970593-101172416 GCF_009764315.1 Trachypithecus francoisi
GGAGAGGCCGCTGAGCTGCTGCGGGGCAGGAGGGGGCGGGTTCGGCGAGGGCGCGGCCTCTGAGAGGGGAGCGCACGATACGCATCCCCGCGATCGCAGCCCGGCGCCCCACTTGGCCATCCGCTACTTGCCCGCCTCCTCTTGTCACCTCCCGTCTCATCCTTCTCGCTCCTTCCCCGCCGCATACACCGCCATCCGAGTGCCTCAGAGAGCCGGAGGTGGTGTGCGCGGCTGCAGGGCACGACTTCAAGCGGTCCTCAGCTCCGCACTAGGGGGCACGGGTAACAGCATGGACACCAAGCGCTGCTTCGCCAATCGCTTCGATGACTACCAGGGCAGCCTGCTGGCGGGCCAGTGTGAGGAGGCGGTGGCGCCCTTGGTCACCGCCACCATCGAGCGCATCCTCCAGGAGCTTCCCCCACTCGGGGGCGACGCGGAGGCCCGAGGGGCGACGGCCGGGGCTAGCGGCTGCCAAGGGGGGCTTTATGGCGGCGTGGCCGGAGTGGCCTACATGCTCTACCACGTCTCGCAGAGCCCGCTCTTCTCCACGGCCCGGGAACGCTATCTGCGCTCGGCTAAGCGCCTCATCGACGCGTGCGCCCGCGCTGAGGAGTGGGGCGAGCCGGACGCCGACACCCGCGCTGCCTTCCTGCTCGGGGGCGCGGGCGTGTACGCCGTGGCCACGCTCGTGTACCACGCCCTGGGCCGGTCCGACTACGTGCAGCCGCTGGGCAAGTTCCGGGCTCTGTGTGCCGTCTGCGCGCCGGTCTCCTTCCTGGAGTGCGGCTCCGACGAGCTGTTCGTGGACCGCGCAGGCTACCTGTGTGCCGCGCTGGTGCTCAAGCAGAAACTCGCCCAGGAGGTAAGAAGTAGCCCCGGCCGCGGGAGGGCGCTCGCCGCTTGCCCGGCCTCCCTTCCCCGGACTCCTTGGCTCCGGCAGCACTGCCCCGGGTTGCTCTCCATCTCTTTGTTACTCTGAGTGTGGTGCTAGCATTTCGTCAGTCTCTTGAGGTCTGTCTCCTGCTTTTGTCCGTCATCTTTCCTGACTTTTTCAGTCTCTCATTTGTTGAGATTCGGCGTCTCCGCGCTTTGTCCGTCATCTTTCCTGACTTTTTCAGTCTCTCATTTGTTGGGATTCGGCGTCTCCGCGCTTTGTCCGTGTTTTTACGCTGAACGTGGCATCACTCCAGATGCCTGTTAGCTTTCTGGGGGATGACAGTGTGGCCCTTTCAAGTAAGATGAAAACCTCAGAAATGGAAGGGATTTCCTTTCCTTTGACTCTGCTGTCAAAAGCTGAGGCATCCTCGAATGTTAGAGTGCTAGAAAGTAATGGAACTTTTCGGGGCCGATGTGGAGGTAAGTTGCTTCTGGAGCCCTGGGTCTGTAACCAAGAATAACTGCTCTGCTGTGGGTCTGATGTATTTACTGTCTTGCTTACTATTCAGTTCAACCCATGGCTCTTATTAAATGCATATCTGATAGGAGTGTCCCCTTTAAAAATACATAAGGTAGACGGAAATGTACCCGGAAATGTACCCCATTGCGGTTGCATGTGCATGATTTCACTTAAACGTATTTGCTTAGGATGGGCAAGGCCACAGCTTTCTTGACAGGCAGCTTTTCTTGATGAATAACTTTACAGTGGCTCCTAAAAGTGAATTGGTTTTCACATACATATTTTTTCCTGGACTCACTTTGAAATCAGCATGTGGTTATTAGAAGAGAATATGCCAGTTCCTGTGGAGTAGGAAAAAGAACAAAACTCTGAAGGATCATAGTGACTAGAACTGAGAGAGAGGCACTTTCATTCATAATCTACTGGAGCCAAGTATTGTTCTAGGGAGGAAGTGACACATTTAACTTGGCTTTATTTAGGTGAGAAAGGCGTTTGAAGAAAAGTTAAAGGTATATATAGTGTTTTAAAAGAGTAACTTAGATAACCTCTACAGAGGCAGACAGGTTTTTTTTTGTTTGTTTTTTGTTTTTTTGTTTTAATAGCAGGTGAGGTTGATTCAAGTGAGAAAAAAGATGACTAAAGAAAGTGCACTGTGTTAGCTGGGCAGCAAAGGTCTATGTCACAAAGTTGTCTTGAAATAATTTGCTCTGCTTCTGAGTCACTGTTACTACCAGCAGTTATTCAAATGCCCTTCCAGTTGTAGAAAACCTTTTAGAAGGCCACAGAGATATTTACATATCATTTGCATTGTATTTGCATCTGCTCCCCTCACCTTGTAGTCTGGCAGCAGGCGATTTTCAAGTTTTTTTTCCCAATTGTTTTCCTTAATCTTGCCTCTTCCCGCTTCCATGCCTTGAGGCGATTTCTTCAGAATGGAATGGGAAAAGTGTGTGACCACCAGGTCACATAGGTGGAAGCAGACCAGAAGGACTCTGCCCAAAAACTGGTGGTTTGGGCCAATCTGCAACACTGAGCCACAAAGACATTTATTAAGACCTCTCTTCTGCCCTCCTGCCAAACCAGATCTATTTTTTTTTGTACTAATCGAGTTGAGGTGTTTTGGCCCCTGCTCCCAGGAGATGGAACAAGCGTCAAGAATAACAACAACAACAACAAAAGCAACAGCCATCTCTTAACCTGAGCAAACTAGTTAGTTCCAGTGCAGCTGCAGCTGTGGCAATTCAGGACTTTCTGGCTTGAAAGGTGTAGGGCAGGGGCTAAGCACGCCAGGCTGGAAGCCCTTTGAGGGGAAAGTACAAGTTTTACACACCATCCCCACCCCGCAAGTCCTAGCCAGCACAGGACTTTGCCCTCAGTAGGTGATCCATAAACCTTGATTAAACTGAATTGCGAATTTGTGTCATTTCTCTATAAATAATCTGTCAGTATGTCCTGGGTTCTTCCCCTCCGATGTCATTTATATTCACATTCCTCTGGCAGTTCCCCCAGTCATCACTCTAATTTAGATCCTCCCCACATTACTTGGCACATCTTTGCCATCTAATAAAGACTTGAATGAATGAATCACCATATATTGGGATTGGTGCAACATACTTGAGCTGGAATCTCCCGCTCAAGCCGTTCCATCTACCCCTAAGAAACAAATATTTCAAAAGACACTTTTCATCATATTATTCCATGCTCAGCATAGTGCAGTGGCTCCCTATTACTTTTTCTCCAGTGGCTTGTCATCTCATAGTTAAAGTTATGATTCTTAAAAATAGTTGAGAAGGCCCACATGATCTAGCCTCCTACACACCTACTCTACTCCTTGCTCATTCTTCTTCAACCACACTGGCCATCTTACTGTTTTAGTTACTTTCCTGTCTCAGGCTGTTTGTTCTTACAGTTATTTCTACTTGGAACACTCCCCCTAGATATTTATAGCTAGATCTCTGACCTTGTATAGGTCTCTCTCTCTCTCTCTATATATATATAGTTTTTTTTTGAGATGAAGTTTCACTGTTGTTGCCCAAGCTGGAGTGCAATGGCATGATCTTGGCTCACTGCAACCTCTGCCTCCGGGGTTTAAGCGATTTTCCTGCCTCAGCCTCCTGAGTAGCTGGGATCACAGGCGTGTGCCACCACATCCAGCTAATTTTTTTTATTTTCAGTAGAGACGAGTTTCACCATGTTGGCCAGGCTGCTCGCGAACTCCTGACCTCAGGTGATCCACCCACCTCGGCCTCCAAAGTACTGGGATTACAGGCATGAGCCACCGCACCTGATCTATGTATATATCTTTTTGAGACAGGGTCTCAGTCTGTCACCCAGGCTGGAGTGCAGTGGTGCAACCATGGCTCACTGTAGCCTCGACCTCCTGGGCTCAGGTGATCCTCCTACCTCAGCCTCCCAAGTAGGTGACACCACAGGCATGTGCCACCACACCGGCTAATTTTTTGTATTTTTTGTAGAGACAGAGTTTCACCATGTTGCCTAGGTTGTTCTGGAACTCCTGGCTCAAGTGATCTGCCCGCCTCATTCTCCTAAAGTGCTGGGATGACAGTCGTGAGCCACTGTGCCTGGCCTCATATAGGTCTTTGCTTCCTCACTGAGGCCTTTCCTGACTACCCTATTTAAAATTGCAACCCCACCCTCAACTTATCCCCCTTCATGATTCGTTTTACTTAAATTGTTTATTTATGCCTTTGCCAATTAGAATGTAAGCTCCATAAGGGTAGACATTTTTGGTTTCACTGATGTTCATTGCCAAGACTGCCTGACACATTTTTAGATACCCAGCTTTGTATGTGTTTACAAATATCACCCAATTTTAGTGGTGCCCCATTTATATCATATTTTCCTTTATGGTGGTAGTTTTGGTGTCATGTTTAGAGAAATTCTTTGCTACTACCAAAGTTTCGGTAAATATTTGTTAAATGAATGAATGAATGAATGAATGAATTATAGTTTCTTTCAATTACTTTTCTTGGCTTAAGCTCAACCAATAAAGCAGTGCTTATTAAACTTTAATGTGCTTAGGAATCACCTGCAGATCTTGTAGAGCTGCAAGTTCCTGGGTGATGCTGATATTGCAGGTCCATAGAGCATGCTTTGAATAGCGAGCAATACTATGCTGCATAGATTTTAGCATTATAATTGCCACCTCTATTAAGGCATACTGTAAGACACCATTCTATGAAGCTTGATAGGTTTATTTAAAAGGTCTGTAGTTTAGAATGCTGATTACTATATCCTACCTTTCACTCTAAAGACCCACAAGAGGAATTGCTCTCAGATTGTAGCGACAGTAATAGTTGTGTGACTCCTGGTAATTGATTGAATTGTAAAAATCCTCAAAATATGTCATGTAACTGATTCTGTTTCTCACTTTGTGTTGGCTACTAGGGAGTGTATGGCTAGAACTGTGGTCCCTATAAGCTAGCATACAGTACCTTAGCAGATCTATTTTTATGTGTAGACATTTCCCTGGGTTTATCTAATTTGTTTCTTCCTTAGTTTACTCTTTTGTAGGTTCTTTTCTTTTTATTTGATTTTCGTTGTTTGTGTTTATGTTACAAGGTTCAGATATAAGAAAAAGATGTATGTGTATGTGGCAAGAGACAGAGAATCCCTCTCTCCAGGCATGTATTTTCACTTAACTTGGCCTTCCTGGAATAGCTCCAAGGATTTCTTAGGCAGATATCCTTGAGCAATAGGGCATTGAAGTCTCAAGAAATCATGCCAGAAAAACTTACATTGGGTCCATTCGGCTTTCCACTGATTGGTGGAAATGGAGCGGACAATGGCAGAGGGATTAGGGGGAGACCTAGGATCTCAGTTAAAAGAAAACTCTGCCACTGAGTGATCTTGGAAAAAAATATACAATATTTATTTTGTTTTATTTTATGTTATGTTACGTTATTTTATTTTATTTTATTTTATTTTGAGACAGAGTCTTGCCCTTCCCCCAGGCTGGAATGCAGTGGTGCGATCTTGGCTCACTGCAAGCTCCGCCTCCCGGGTTCACGCCATTCTCCTGCCTCAGCCTCCAGAGTAGCTGGGAATACAGGCGCCCGCCACAGCGCCCGGCTAAGTTTTGTAGTTTTAGTAGAGACGGGGTTTCACTCTGTTAGCCAGGATGGTCTTGATCTCCTGACCTCGTGATCCGCCCGCCTCGGCCTCCCAAAGTGGGAAAAATATTTTAACATCGTTGAGCCTCAATTTCCTCACATGTAAATTGATTAATAAGAGCTTCTTCGTTGACTTGTTCTGGTTTTCATTCATTCATTCAGTGAACGTCAAGTTTCTACATGGTGTGAGGCAACTTACTAGATGCTTGGTTCAGTAGTGAACAAAAAATACAAGTCTGTTGGTGAAGAAAAAAATAACATCAGTCCTTTTAGTTAAGTGCTCTAAGGATGTAATCAGGAAATAATTGAGGACAGGTGGGAAAGGGGAGGGCTGCTGTTTGGTAGGAAAGCTTCTCTGTGGAGGCAACGTCCTGGCTTATCACTAGAGCGTGGGAACCAAGTGGCTGCTCTAAGAACAGGCATTCCAGGCAGAGGGCAAGAGGCCCTAAGGTAGGAAATGACTTGGACATTTCAAAGAAACAGAAGGAGGCTAGCATGGCTGGAGCAGAGAGAGCAGGGCATAGAGGAGTTTGAAACCATGGAAGGAGACATGAGCAGGGTAAAATCAGATCCTGGAGGCTCAAGTTAGTCAAAGTTAGGAGTCTGCATTTGTTTCGTGTTTAAAGGAGGAAATATCTTGATCTAACTTACCTTTTAGAAAGATGACCCCGGTTTTCTGTATTAAGAGTGGATTGACAATATTAAGAATGATAACCAGGGGGACTGGTTATGGGGGTGTAAACCCGTTTTATGCCAAGGACTCCTTGTCAGTCTGGTGAAACCCATAGGACCTCTTCTTAGAATAATATTTTTAAATGCATAAAATAAAAAGCACAGAATTACAAAGGAAGTCAAGTATATTGCAGCCCCATTACCAAAACATTTTTAAAATGTGTGAGCAGTAGCGTGTGTGCTCCTTTATTAACACATTAAATAAGATTTTACGGCAGGTCTAATGATGATGATACTTTTGAAACAGTGATGAGAGTCAATGATATTTTGAGATACCTTCCACAGCTGCAGCGTGGCATGCATATATCTGTGATTTCTATAGGTTACAAAGTCACAAGTACAACTGGTGGTTTGTGGTTTACATTTGTAATGAAATGCTAAGTTGTTTAAGTAAGGCGGGAAACATGTAGATGTGATTTTATTTTCCAGCCAAAGGAGACTGGTTTGGAAGTTGCTGTGATGACCAGTCCTAGATAAAGTACCTAGCACAGTGCTTGGCACATAGTAGCTGCTAAATGGAATCAATGGTAGCCTTTTTCGCTACTACTAACAGAAAACCTAAGGTAATTCTGAATATCAGATAGAAAATGATACTCAGTATGACGTACCTATCTTCCTGCTGTGATTTGAAAACAACAACAACAACAGCAAATTACTGCAAAGTTGT
This sequence comes from Trachypithecus francoisi, assembly GCF_009764315.1. Lineage (NCBI taxonomy): Eukaryota > Metazoa > Chordata > Mammalia > Primates > Cercopithecidae > Trachypithecus > Trachypithecus francoisi. The sequence goes on from NW_022681471.1 coordinate 100,977,522, forward strand.
TAATTGGGTCTTTGGCTCATTTCTAAGGCAGGTGGTTGGCAGCTGTATAAGGGGCAATGCTTTTAGCTGTAAATAACAAAATGTCCAAAAAAAGTCATCTAAATAATGAGAATATTTATTACCTCACTTAGCAAGGAGTGGAAAACTAGGCCACTCCAGGATTGTTTCAGCAACTCAGGAGAGTTATCCAAATCCAAGCTCTTTCCAGCTGTTTTCTCTGCTGTTCTCAGTGTTTGAGCTGTTTCACCTTTCAATGTTGTAAGATGGCTGCTGTCATTGCAAACATTGTGTTCCCCTAACTGAAGTAGTGATTGTACACTAATCGTGTTCCCCTAACTGAAGTAGTGAGGGAAAGTCTGAGGCTTTTTCCCCCTGCATCTTTATCTAACGTCATGTAGAACACTCTATCCTAGAAGAATTTCCCTTCTGACTCATTGCCCAGCACTTGGTCATTAGTCAGTTCTAGTTTCAGGGAGGCTGGGAAGGCTACTGTTTTTATTTTTAACCTCTATCATTGGACATAGGTTCTGATACGAAAAAAGGAAGAAGGAAATGGCTACTGGGTCGTTACCAAGCATCTGCCCTTTTGCATCCCTTGGCAAGGTCTGTCTTGTGACCTCCTTTATCCGTTTGCTTTTCCTCCCTTTGGTGTTTCTCTTCCCTTTTCCAGGTCACCTCCATGCATCATGACACCTGTAAGGTATCTTGTTTTTTCTGTCAGCTAGCTGCCAATTAAATAAAAGCTAAGCTATTAACTATTAATTAAGATTTAAACTAGTAAAGTTTAGTAAAGTTTGGGGAGTATATTTTATGGCAGCAACTGCATTTTTCCTAGTTTTTCTTAAAAATTATTTCTCTCATCAAAGATCTAAAACAAAATGAGTCTTTAAATTGTTTATTTAAAATTTGTTTTAAGTTAACATTTTTTTCTTTTTTTAGAACAGTCTATTCCATAAAATACCTGTATTTTATCCACTTATACAAATTATCATATTATACATATATTATACAGCTTGCTTTCTTGATTAATGTACATTGGAAATCTTTGCATATTATATAGAGAGATGTAACATTCTTTATACTCATTCCATTTAATGTTATACTATAATTTAACCCTATTGATGGACATTTAGGTTGACTCATTTCTTCTTTTTCACTATCACAAATAAATAGTGCCATAAATAATATACATGCATATACATATACAGTAGTCTCCCCGTATCTGCCAGGGATATGTTCCAAGACCCCCAGTGGATGCCTGAAACCGTGGTTAGTAACAAATGCTACATATACTACTTTTTCGATTTGATAACCGAGACGCCTAGAGACTCCTACTAAGTGACCAAGGGGCAGGTGGTTTACAGAGTAGATACGCTGGGAAAAGGGATGACTCACGTCCCAGGTGGGAAGGAGCAGGATGTCCAAAAACTTTATCACACTACTCAGAATGGCATGAAATTTAAAACTCAAGAATTGTTTATTTCTGGAATTTTCTGCATAGTATTTTTGGACCCTGGATGTCTGCTGGTAACTGAAACACACATATATATGTCTTTCTATATTTGTATTTTTGCCTGCTTTTGCAATTATCTATGTAGGATAAATTTTGAAAACACAATTGTTGGGTCAAAGTTGACATATATTTTTTATTTGATAGAGGATTATCCAATTGCTTTCCAAAAATGTTCCATCAATTTCTATACCCTCCACCCGCATTTGGGAGTGCCTGTGTTCTCACTGGGTTTCATCTGAGTTTTTAATATATGCCAAACTGATGAGCAGAAAGTTATGATGGAGGTTTCCAGGGTAGAAACTGAGTCTCCTTATTGTTCCTTTCAACTTTTACCAAACAAAATGCATGTGTAGGATTTCATGCAGTCTTTGGATTTGAGCAGCCCCCATTTTTTAGGCAGGTGTGTGTTGCATACTGCCTAAGTAAACCCTGAAGTTTGGCTTGAAATGACGGCAGGGTTGGGCAAGCTGGATTTTTGTAGGCTGGGTCCAATTCCTAATTGCCTGATTACAGATCCACCAGCAAGCGGGCACTTCTGTGGGCTACAGCTTAGACCCTTTGTTATCCATGACCCAGAACCCAGTGAATGCTAAAATGTAGTGATGTAATCAGGACTAACGATGATTGATCACTTATTTCCACACACTGTTGTAAGTTTTTTTCATGTATTATGTCACTTTTCAAAATGTACCTAAGTGTAATTTTGTTTGTTAAAATTTCATTATTTTTAATTGACAATCATTGTATATATTTATGGGACACAATGTGATGTTTTGATACACGTGCACATTGTGGAATGAGCAAATCAGTCTAATTAACGTATCCATCACCTGACATACTTATCATTTCTTTGTGGTGAGAACATTTGAAATCCGCTTTTAGCAACTTTGAAGTATAGAATACATTATTGTTAACTATGGTCACCTTGCTGTAGATCATCGGAGCTTATTCCTCCTGTGTAACTGAAACTTTGTACCCTTTTACCAACTTCTACCCTTTCCCTGCCCATCTTCCCCCAGCCACCTCCAGCTTCTGGCAATTACCATTCTACTCTCACCTTCTATGAGTTAGACGTTTTTAGATTCTACATATATGTCACTTAATACTACCAACAACCTTATAACATAGGCACCATTATTATCGCCATCATATCCAGTAGGGAAACTGAGGCACAGAGAGGTTGAGAAATTTGTTCCAGATCACACAGCAAGTCAGTGGCAGAGATGGGGTTCCATATTCCCCAGGCTGGTTGCCAAATCTGTGATTTCAATTGGTGATCCTCATATTTTAATGTGCATACAAACCCCAGGATCTTGTTAAAAATCAGCTTTTAGCTCAGTGGGTTTGGAGTGTGCCCCTAGATTCTGCATCTCTACTGAGCTTCAGGTGATGCCGTTCTTGCTGGTTTATGGAGCAGACTTGAGCACAACACTCTGAATTACAATTTTTTCCCCAGTTTTATGGGGTTGCCTGTCAACAAATGTAACCGAGTCCACAAACTTCATGATTTTCATCATTTTTTCTTGTACTAAGGATGACTTCTTCCATAGGTGCAAAAATAGCAGCTCTCCGGTTTGTATGTTATACTGAAGGAAAGAGTCACTTCCTGGTGTATCTCCTTGCATGTTTAAGGAATCTGCTGACATCTATTGAATGAATGAGCAAATGCATGGATTTCTTTTTCCTAATAGATGTAATTTTTCACCGTATACAGCAAGTTTTTAGAATTCCTTAAAGGCCCAAACCATATCCCAGCAGTTTTAAATTATTTCATCGTAATTCAAGAGACACTTCATTACATTATTCCCAAACAGAAAACATGAGCCTGATAATCATGATACAATGCCTGTTTAATCATTCAATTGATTTTTACCTGTATCACGTAAAGCAGCTTCTTTTCCAACTCTAAATTAATTTAAATTAAAAATGATCAGATATTTTCTTTTTGATTTTCTAATCACAATGATTTAACAGACCTACTCAATCCAAAAAGCTTTAGATACACTTTATTTATATCTTTCATCTGTTAATATACATTCCACTAAAACCCAAACTTATTTGTATTATATTTAAAGAGAACATAGTTCATGATTTTTGTTAGAGTAAATGGAAAACTGAACACCGTAAAAATTCTTTTAAATGAACTTAATTATTTATTTTGCCAATAACTAAACTCCCAGTGCTCTATAAGAAGATTGTTTTAATGGAATTTTATTGAATGTATTGGCCTTTGAATGTGAAAATGACAGATTATATTAATTTCTTACTAACTTCTCTAATTACACTTTTGCTGGTTAATTTAGTAAATGACGTTTGTCATGTGATTGGCTGCAACACAATATACAATTGATTTCCTCCAAGTGACAGGGCGGTTCTGTAGTTTCCCCACATGGTGATGGTCTCTTGGTAAACTGGTCCAACAGTTCATGATATGTCCAAGTCTTTCTCTTCATGATTCAACTTACAAGTTCATCTCTGACCACCAGTCAAATACAATGTCTTGATTGTTTGGTTTGTCTCATAAAAAAACAAGTTGTTGTCGTTATACACACACATGCACACAGATATATGTATGCATGTGTATATAAGATACACACACATGCACACATCACTAAACTCTTCCTAATTATTTTCTTTATGGTTTTACTTACTAGGGAAACCTGCCAAGACAACAGGCCCATTATTCTTGGGGTGCTAGCCACTTGATCAAACTGATCAAGAAGTATTTGATCTTTCTTTTTGCAAGCTGAATAAAGGAGTGTTTTGTGTAAGATCAGATTTTCCTTTCTGAATAGCTTTAACCATTCAACGAACCAGAGAAATGAACGACTTTGGCCTGTTAAAGTGTGAGTATGGCTATCTGGGTCATAAAGAAACTGTTTTTCAGATGAGAGACAAAGTCTTACAGACTTCATTGGTAAAAACATCTAAATGAGAGGTGGCAAAACAAATATTTGTCATGGCATTATGTGCTGTTAGCTGTTCCTGTGCCCATCTGCTGGCCCCATTGCTTTGCGTGGAATGGATTCCCTGTGCTCAGTGGTGTGTTGAAATCTGGTGTCTATGGCAACAAAAGCATCACCAATCTCAAAGCAAGCACTGTCGGGACCAGCTGAATCTCTGCTTACACAATGAGTTTAGGAAGGAGACACATTTCTAACAGACTTTACAGCTATCCAAAGCCGAAGAGATCCAGTGTCCAACCAGAAACAAAATATTGTCCTTATGCATATATCATTAACATAATCTTGCTTTTTAAAATGTTGTTTTTTTTTTCTTGTGAAGCAAAGAGAATTGCACATTTATTACAAATTGCAATTGTTGAAATAGGCTGGACTCTTAATGAAGACAATAAAGCATGATGGTTAAGAACAGCCTTTCAAGATTCAGGTAGCCTTGCGATTGTTGGACCCCACTGCAATATTTGGTTGACTTTAAGCAAGTTATTTAGCATCTCTGAGGCTTAATTTCTTCACCAACAAAATGCAATTCAAGCAGCACCTACCTCATAGGTGTGCTATGAAGGGCCACTGAGAATGTGTGGTAATGTGCTTGGCAGAGGATGCTCCCAGGCATAGACTAAGAATTCCCTATGTCAGCCATGATTTTGAGTATTGGTGGGCTTCAGCATAGGGTGATGAGACAGTGTAACTGCATTTTCACTGAGATGGAGTACTCCTCCAAATATCAGTATCTGTGATTCTTTTTTCTTGGATCTATCTGACAACTATAAACCCTCCTTCAACCTACTACTTGGTGGAGACAGTGGCTGCCAGTGTTCTGGATGTTGATTCTGAGTATTGTTGGGCTTTATCATAGGGTGCTAAAACACTCTGCATTGATTAAATAGCATATGTATTCTTTTGGATGTTCAGTCAGTCTTTCTAATATTCTCTGTGGTGGCATTCAGAGCTGCTATGTCCCGGATGGCAACAGCAAAGCTTTGAGATTTTCACACAGAGGTCATAAAGGGCTGGAGGGAAGCCCTCTGCTCTGCCATGCAGGAGATTAAGCTGAGCTGCTCAGGCAGATTATATGTCAAAGTAAATTGAGTGGGTGGGCATCACCCCTAAACAAGGACTTGTGTGAATTACTCTGCACTTCCTCCAGGGAAAGGGCTCTTTTCTCTTTTAAAAACTGTAGGATCTTTTGCAGTGTTATAAGAATTGGCTTTCTTGTTTCTCTGATATGTGCTCCTTGGAGTAAATCACCTGATTGGCTTGAAGATACTGTAAATTGCTATGCAGGTGATGTTGGAATATTTGCTTCTTGCTCTGTTCCCCACTCCAACCCCCTATTCTGAGTGGTGGATTCAATGAGCTATTTTTTGCTCTTAAGTTCTCTTCTTTGTTTCTAGAGACAATTTGCTTCCATAGCACTAATTCAGAATTTCAGAGGATTTCAATAGTTGTGACACTGTCAAAATGACAACTTCAAATAAGTTTTCCTCAGCAAATGTTCCAGGTCATGTACATTTATTAGCTTGTTTCAGAAAAGGGTTAATACAATTAAGGATTCTTTCAAGTGTTTCTTCAGCTTCTGGGCTCAGAAAGTATTTTTTTCTTGCATTAACGCACTTCTCTATTAGTATTTGAAAGCTACGTGGCATAGACTCACTGTCAGTTTTACAAACTTAAATCTGCACTTCACTCTTTCATTCCTAGCTCCTATTTATATTCATTTATCACATAATGCTCTTGATATTAACAACTATGCTACTTTAATAATAAAGCTATAATTATGACGTTCCCCTATCCCTAATCAGGGGTAGGGGTGTCATGTATATTGATTAGCTCTGCTTATGATCTTTGATACCACACCAACTGGGGTTCTAAGTCTTGGCTTTAATCTCCATGTGGGTCTGTTATTATTATTATTATTTTTTTCTGACACAAGTGTTTCTTAACCTGCAATGCATTAGAATCCCTCAAGGGCTTGTTAAAACACACATGGCTGGGCTTCACTGCCCAAGTTTCTGGAGATGGACCTGAGAATTTTCACTTTTTTTTTTTTTTGAAACGGAGTCTCGCTCTGTTGCCCAGGCTGGAGTGCAGTGGCCGGATCTCAGCTCACTGCAAGCTCTGCCTCCCGGGTTTACGCCATTCTCCTGCCTCAGCCTCCCAAGTAGCTGGCACTGCAGGGAGAATTTTCACTTTTAACAAGTTCCCAGTGATGCTGCAGCTGCTGCTGGTCTGGGGAAAACATTTTGAGAATGAATTTCTTAGACTATACCCTTAACCTTGGCCAAACATCTCTGAAATGTGGGAACTAGGTGAGGGCATATGGCAGCAGTACCATAAACTTATCACCACCAGAAAATAAATCAAAGGATAAGGCTTACTATGTGACAGGCACTATGATAAGCGTATTTTCTTCATTTTACAGGTAAGAAAATTGTGACTTAGAGAGGTTTAGTAACTTGCCTAATATCACACAGCTAGTAAAGTAGTAGAATCCACGTTTGTCTGACCATATAACTTCTTAATTTCTATAGATTTAAGTCAGGGAAACCCTCTGCATGTTTTTCTACTAAAGCACACACTTCCAAGAGGATCTTGGGCTTGTACCACAAGATGTTTGGAAGAACAGCCTGAACTCAACTCTATCAAAGGCAAAATGTTTCTAAAGTTTCTACTTAAAATGACAATACAGGAAGGTGCTCTACATTTTCCACAAACTTCCAGAAGCCTGGAAGTCTCAGCCTCCTGAACAGTAGAAAGGTTCAGGAATTGGAGGTTCCAGGTGTCTCTGGTGTTAGTGGGGGTGTGAGTCAGGTATGAAAACAGAATTAGTTGCAGGTTTGATAAACAGTGGTTAGACTCCCAGATACTTTCCCAAATCTGAGCAACCAGATGATGGTCTTAGGCCAGGTTTCCCAAAGGTGACCCTGAGATGTGGATTCATATGGAATTGTTTATTAAGGAAGTGTTCCAAGGAGAAAGCAGTATGAGAATGGGGAAAGTAGGAAGCAGTGAATGGAAGGAAACGAAGCAAGAGTGTGATCTTAGGCTAAATTCCAGCCTCTGTCTCATCTTGTAGGGAAGCTCTGGAGTGTATGTTACACTCCAGGCTAGAGGTACACTCTTGTACCAGTGATGAGCTCCAGCTGGTGGTGGGGGGTATGTAAATGTTCAGGTACTACCGACTCTCTTGGCATGCTGCTGAAGTTGCCCTTGTAGCCCAAAAGTAGGGCTCTGAAGAAGCCTGCAGGTGAGAGTTGTTAGAAGCAAAGTATATGGACATAGGGGGATGGCTTCAAAGAACTGATAAAGAAGCATCTGAGAAGGTTTGGTGGGGAAACCTGCAGTTCCTCCACCTGGGCCCTCCACACCTTAGTAGAAGCCTTCAGATTCACTTTTTTGACAGATTGAATTAGAGAAACTCAGCTTTGAGGCCCAAGGCACAGTCAAGGGCAGAGATGTGGTACTTCACTGAAAGCAGAATGACATGAAAGTTTACATGCTGAATTGTGGGCACCTCCCTCCTGCACACACATTTAGTTAACCTCTTCCTCAAATCCACATTCAGAACATTGGCAGCCACTGCTTCCAACAAGCAGTTGGCTGAAGGAGGATATACGGTTGTCAGATACATTCAAGAAAAAGAACCACAGATACTGACATTTGGAGGAGCACTCCATCCCAGTGTAAATGCAGGTACACTGTCTCATCGCCCTCTGCTAAAGCCCATCAACTAGCTCGCCCTTTCCCATACCCAGAATTGCCAGGGAGCTTTCTAGGGTGAAACTGTTAAATAGGAACTATCATTCAAAAGACATTTGAGGAACGTGTCTGATTTAAAAGGCAGTGATGGTAACAAAACATACAAATAGGAAAGCCAATCTTGGAGGAAACAGATGATACTGCATAAGAAAATTTCCAAATGCCCAAATCTATAATTAATATTGTCAGAGAGGAAAGTAATCACATGTCTGAAATGAAAGCAGGATATTGTTGAAAGGAATATTGAGAGAACAGAAAAGAACTCTTAGAAATTAAAAAATAGGATAGCAGAAATAAAAATAATTAAATGCAAAAATGAGAATAATAAGTTGAATAAACGTCTCTGAAAGTTCAACCAAAAGACAATGAGATTGATAATAAGAGAAAAGATTAGAGAAGTCCAACCTCTGTCTAATAGTTGGTGCCAATTAAAAGAGAACAAAGGGAAAGAGGAAAATTATGAAAAAAAGCAAGAATATTTTTTATAAGTGAAATTCATGAGTTGCCAGATTTAAGAGACCCACCAGCATATTCAATGGAAAAACAATTAAAGAAGAGACTCTAAAAACTTCCAAAAAGAAAAGAAAAAAACTGGTTCCATACAAGGATTAGCATTGGACTTTTCATAGCAACTTAGAAATTGAAAAGACAATGAAGCAAGGTCTCCAAAATTTATAGAGAAAATTCTTTGTCAACTAGAATTCTATAGCAGCCAAAATTATCAATCAAGTGTGAAAGTAGAAAACATATCTTTAGCTATGCAAGGTCTCCAAAAAGATACCTTTTTGTAGTTTGTCAAAAAGAGGGAATGAACCAAAACATTGGAAAATATGGGATCACAAAACCTGAGGCCCCAATACCAGTGGGGTCACAGGGAACTTCCAGGGTAGTAGTAAAAGGACAGTCCAGGATGGCGGCTGGGTATTAATACCAAGGGGAGAAAAATGAGACAAAAGTAGTCCTAATTGCACATGATATTGCTCAATGAATATTGACTTAGTCAAATAATGTGATACTATTATTTTGGGTAGGTAAGAAAGGAGATGTATGTATGGAGACATTATAAAAAAGCTAAAGTTTCATCTTCCATGTTAGCAGATTAATATAGAATGCCTAAATGCACACATAAAGAAATAGTTGTGTAAGGATGTCATTTATAAAATATGGAGATAAGTTGCTAGAAAAATATACAGATAAAAGTGTTTTAATTTTTTGCCTCATAGGAGTTGATATATGGGTGGGAATAGGTGGGGGCAGGAGCCTGCTATTATTTTGAAGAACTCTTGACTTTTAAAACAATAAACATGTATTTCTTTGAGATATAAACAACAAGAAAATAAATGAGGACTCCTTAACTGAATTTACCTGTGCTTTTTGGCCATTATTTATACACACTCTGTTTTGTTCTTCACATTTACCCTCTTCCTGCCCAATGATTAAACAGTGTTCTTAGAGAACATTTATGGAATGCCATCTAATAACAGAAATGATGTGGTCATTTATAGATAAATTTTGTCAACAAACATTTCCTCATCAAAAATATGGCTTGATATATCCCTGATATCCTTGTAAGCCATACTAAATTAAGATTTAATGATGATGTTTTATTAGTAGAATGAAGAGTTGAATACCTCTGTGTTGATTCAAATCTTCATGTGGTTTTATTTACACAGTTGTGCCTTCCCTAGTAAAGTATTGAGTTAAAAATGAGGACTAGATCTATATTAAACTTCTAGCCAGGGAAAAGGGGTATGGGAACGGGGCTCAGTTAAAATGATTGAAAGTGAAAAGATAGATGATTAGCATACAATAAAGACTGGTTGAACCATTTATCTAAAGCAGAGCAAGAATAACAGTTTTTCACAGCAGTGGCTCTAAGATGCTCCAAGATCCTAAAATGCTTCCAAGTCACTGCATCCAAGAGAAACTAGTAATTATATAGACCATTAAGTTGCTAAGTGCATTTTACATAAGCTGTCCTATTTAATTCTTGCAGTATCTCTTCAAGTTGGATATTATTACCACATTCATTTTCAGAATAGAAAATAGAAAACATTGCAGAAAGGTTAGGTAGCTTTCCAAAGGTTATACAGTTGAGAAGTAGAATAATGATAACATTTATTGCCCAAGCAGGATACTTTTGACAGGCACCAACCAGTGGGGGAGTCTAACAACAGATACAACCCAAGATTTACCTATGGGACTTATGGCCCCCAATTGATAAGAGATGGAGCCTCGTCCAGAACTCAAGTTCTTCTCCAAAGTTATGAACTTTCTGCTGTCTTGGGATGGTGGTACTAATAGTGTTAAACAAAATTCCCCATTACCTAATTATACCAATAAGTGTTGACTGAATGGCAATTGTTTTTGTTTGTTGAGAGAACTTTCACGGGAGTGGGCAGAGCTTCTAAACCAGTCGTAAGGATTCAGGACTGAATTAGTTGCTTACTCTCACCCTAGACTCACCAAAGTAGCTTGAAAACTTGTAGAGAAGTGTCTGGGAGGCATTCAGATACAGGTAAGAAGTCCTGAATAGAACATATTGAAAGGACTGGTAGTGCGATGCTGGAGACAAGCATGGATGGTTAAGTATGTGGAGTGACATTAAATGGCAAGTTGTGAAATAAACCACGAAGCAAAAAGTTTCTTTTTTTTTTTTTTTTTTGAGACGGAGTCTCGCTCTGTCACCCAGGCTGGAGTGCAGTGGCCGGATCTCAGCTCACTGCAAGCTCCACCTCCTGGGTTTAGGCCATTCTCCTGCCTCAGCCTCCGAGTAGCTGGGACTACAGGTGCCCGCCACCTCGCCCGGCTAGTTTTTTGTATTTTTTAGTAGAGACGGGGTTTCACCATGTTAGCCAGGATGGTCTCGATCTCCTGACCTTGTGATCCGCCTGTCTCGGCCTCCCAAAGTGCTGGGATTACAGGCTTGAGCCACCATGCCCGGCCTAAGCAAAAAGTTTCTTACAAATTTGTTCCCTGAGTTTCTTCTGCTATTTTTCTCACAAGCCGTTTTTATAATTTTCTTGTTTCCTTTCTCTGGCATTTCTGGCTTCCCTTTTGGGTGTATTGCTCACTGCACGTACAGCATCACTTTTGTTTTCATCTTACATGTTTCCTAGGGAGCCTTTAAATGAGGCAACTCCAAGCGCTTACTCTTAATTGCCAGTGCCTTTTTACTACTACAGAACGGAATGACAGGCACCTTCCTGGCAAACAGAGTATGCTCAATACATATTTGCAGAAGGAAGGAAGGAATACAGATGACGTGTTTTTAATTTTATGAAACCAAATAACTCCCTTTGAGGCTCAAGTATAAAAATCTCAAGAAAGGACAACCTATATTTTAAAACTAGCTCTTTACATGTACTTTTAGTGGAGACGCGGTTTCGCCATATTGGTCAGGATGGTATCAAACTCCTGACCTCAGGTGATCTGCCTGCCTCAGTCTCCCAAAGTGCTGGGATTACAGGCATGAGCCACCATGCCCAGCCATATCTCTGTGTTTTTGAAAATGGGATTTGGTTGATCAGGTTAGGTGAGACTGATTTTCATTAAATTTGGGAGATTTTCTCACATTATTTCTTCAAAAATCTTTTCTTCCCTTCTTTCTCGCTCCTCTCATTCTAGGACTCCAATTATTCATATATTGGTTGGTGTGCTTGATTTATTCCACTGGTCTGTGAGTCTCCATTCAGTTTTCTCTAGTGATTTACTTTCAACTTCATGGATTCTTTCTTTGCTAGTTCAAATCTGCTTTTAAGCTTCTCTAGTGAAATTTTTCCATCTTAGTTATTGTACTTTTGTACTCCAGAATTTTTGTATTTTCTGTCTTTATTCTCTATTTGACAACTCATTGTCTTAGTACTTTTCATTTAATCTTTAAATATGTTTCCTTAGTTTTGAATATATTTATAAAAGTTGGCTTGACATTTTTGTCTTCTAAGTCTAATATCTCAGCTCCTTCAGGGATAGCTTTCATTTAATGCTTTATTTCCTGTGTACAAGTCAGTTTCTTGCTTTTTTGCATGTCTTATAATTGATTTTAGAAGTGGACATTTTGGTACTGTATTGTAGCAGCTACAGATTCTGCCCAGATTCATTCTATAGGGTCTGTCTCTCTTGTGGTGTGTAGCTATTAATGTTTCTACTCATTTTTTTAAAGTCTTATTTTTTTATTTTTAAACCTGGATACCTAGAGGTTTCCCTTCTGTCAGTACAGTATCCCACCCTTATGACTACATCTAACCTTCATTACCGCCATAAAGGCCCTATCTCCAAATATAGTCACATTCGAAGTTCAGGAACTTTACAAATCTGCCTTGGCTTTTACTTTCTGGGTACGCAAGGCTTCACATGTAGCCAGGGACAAGTTGCTAGCTAGGGCAATCTCTGGACTTTACTGAGTGAATATAGCCTTTCATAACAGTTGGGATATATGGGAGCTTCTTCAGGTTCACTGTGGCTGTCTTATTGCTGGATCTCTCTGTTAAATTTACAGCTGACTTTCTTATCTGTAACTCACCCCACTCATATTGCAACCCCAATTTAGCTGTGATGTTGATCTTCCTCAGTTGTTTGCCACTAAAACCGTTATTGTTTTCAACAACACCCCTCAGCATAGATTTTTCTGCACTTTAAAATCAGCCCTCTCCATCATCTAGTCTCATAGCCTGCTGCTACACCACAGTAGAAGTGCTACACCACAGAGCTAGGGGTAGACAGGCAGGATGGCAGGAGCTCAGGCTAATAATGCCACAAATTCACCGTATTTCTTGAGTCGATACCTTCAATTTGTTGTATGCCTTTTGTCATTTTCAAGAGTACTGATTTTTTTTGGCAATTTTATCCAGTTTATCATTGCTTTTTGCAAAGATACTTCACTGACCTCTTCACTCAGCCATGCTTGAAGACTGTTTTTAGATGGCTATGCTTATGAAGTGTGGAAGGATGGAAACATTCATGTGGGCCTACTGTTGTTGTTACTGTGTGTCATCTAGCCGATTCAATTTGGATACTTAAAAAAAACTAGGTTAAAAATCTGTTTTCTGTTACATGAAATACACATAATTAAGTAAAGTTTAAATTCATTGATTGGACATTATTCTTAAAAAAGCACCTCTGTTTTTCATTTATTTCAAAATGTTCTCTGGAAAATGAATACTTTAAAAAGTCCTTTGGAAAATACAAATTAAAAAAAAAAATCTTGCACTAATGTGACTTTTCATATGTTAGAAATTTATAAGATTAAGAAATGCTGTAAGCCTTTTATATTAACAGGGATTTAATTCCAGTGGCATTTTATTTATGTATACAAACAAGGAAGATTTCTTTTTAGAAATACGTAATTGAAGTACATTTTATATTTACTTGTATAGAAAAGTAAAAATAATTCTCCATGAGTGCATATATAGCCATTGCCTTATTTACTGCACAGGGTATCATGGGTATAAATTTTGATTATCTATGTGGCAATATCTCCATACATCACAGAGAAGAATTTTCTTTTTCTGAGGGGCAGTGGAATAGGGTTGTATGTGTTAAAATGTCACACTATACATAATTAAATTTTATTTAAAACTATTATTTCTTTTTTGGAATGGGTTTGGCCAAATGAATCTTAACTCCTCAATGTTGTTTTGTCACCTGTCTTTTCATACAAGTAATGGTTCTCTGGGTTTATATTATATGGGTCAATTGAAGTTTTATTTATTTTCAGGAAGCAGGACAAAGACATTGTCTAGAGGCTGGGTTTTGATTTGGTTGCTTCTGTCCAAGAGCAGAATGCCTTGGGGTATCTACTTATACTAATGAATATAAATAGTGCTATCATAAACACCCTTGGTTTGCAGGAATGTGCTAATGTCTGAATATAACACAGTTAATTATGTCACTGTCCCTGCCCAGGGCAACTGCTACTGAAAGGAGGTACTCACATGATGAGGAAGATAGCAGATACAGTAGTTTGGAATTAAGTGTTACTCCATTGCTGACTCCAAGAAAGAGGTTTAGGATGTTGGCTGTTTTCTAGAGAGCACCTAGCAGTTTTCATCTGGTATATTAACTTTCCATGTGGGTTTAAAAAAAAAAATTACTCTCGGCCGGGCGTGGTGGCTCACGCTTGTAATACCAGCACTTTGGGAGGCCAAGGCGGATGGATCACTTGAGGTCGGGAGTTCGAGACCAGCCTGGCCAACATGGTGAAACCCCCTCTCTACTAAAAATACAAAAAATTAGCTGGGCGTGGTGGCACACACCTGTAATTCCAGCTGCTCGGGAGGCCAAGGCAGGAGAATCGCATGAACCCAGGAAGCAGAGGTTGCAGTGAGCCGAGATCACGCCACTGCACTCCAACCTGGGTGACAGAGTGAGACTCCATCTCAAAAAAAAAAAAAAAAAAAAATTACTCTTTGTTGGCCAGGTGCAGTGGCTCACGCCTGTAATCTCAGCACTTTGGGAGGCTGAGGTGGGCAGATCGCTTGAGCCTAGGAGTTCAAAATCATCCTGAGCAACATGGCAAAACTCAGTCTCTACAAAAAATATAAAAATTAGCCAGGTGTGGTGGTGGTGCACAACTGTGGTCCCAGCTACTCCGGAGGCTGAGATGGGAGGCTTACCTGAACCTGGGAGGTCAAGGTTGCAGTGCGACATAATCACCACTGCACTCCAGCCTGAGTGACTAAGTGAGATACTGTCTCAATAAAAAAATTATTTTTTTGCTTATAATTATGTATCTTTTTCGTTTTCTTCACAGAAAAAAAGCCAATTCAGTATTAAAATGCTAGCCAAGATTGAGGGCGAGTACACAGAAGTCTGCACATTCAAAGAAGCAAGACAAGCTTTTGAAAATAATTTAAAAA
Organism: Trachypithecus francoisi; assembly: GCF_009764315.1. Taxonomy (NCBI): domain Eukaryota; kingdom Metazoa; phylum Chordata; class Mammalia; order Primates; family Cercopithecidae; genus Trachypithecus; species Trachypithecus francoisi. The sequence continues at coordinate 100,992,614 of NW_022681471.1, forward strand.
AGTAAGTATATTGGGAATTAAAAGAAAAATTCGCACAGATTTGCCTACCTTTTTGGTGTATATTTGAAATCTGCATCCCTGAATTACGTACACTGCTAGTAATTAAAAATTACCCTGTGGTCTCGGCGCCGCTCGGCCCAGGGCAGGGACCCCGCCAGGACCCGGACCGCCCGGCTGGGCCCCCGCCCGCGCCTCCCCGTGCCCGCACCGCGCCCCCACCCGCACCCGCACCGCGCCCCGACCCGCGCGGCTGTATCGGGCAACCAGGTGCGGACCGGCAGGGGATGCCGCGGGAGCCGCAAGCGGGGGCCAGGGGCGAGGGCGGGACGCCTGTCCACCCCACCCTGTGCCCTGGCCACGTGTAGGCGCCGCGCGGCCCCGACCCGCGCCTTCCCGCGCCCCGCGCGCCCCTGTGCCTCGGGGACCCCGCGCGCTCGGCACTGGTTGGGGCTACCCAGGTAATCGTGGGGCGGGGGTCCCGGGCCCGGCCCTCCCGGCAGACAGCAGCGCCCGCGCCCGCGCCCCGCGCCGGAGGTGGGGCCGGGGCCAGGGTCGGCGGGAGGCGCGCAGGGCGGGGGAGGGGAGGCCGCCCCACGGCGGCCCGCGGGGACCCGGTTCCGGCGCGCGCGGGAGGCGCCTAGCGCGGAGGCGGCCCGAGGCCTAGTGACAGGCGCGCGGCGAGGACCCCGGAAGCCCACCTGTCAGAGTTACCGGTCTGCCGGGCCGGCGCCGCCAGTGTCCGGGGTGGACGCCGCGAGCCTGCACGTTGCGCCGGGACCCCGGGACTGCGCCCAGAAAAATCATTTTTCTTCTCTGGGAAGGTGAACATTTGTAGCCTTGATTTCCCGGATCTGGTAACATGGCAAAAGATGCCGGTCTAATTGAAGCCAACGGAGAACTCAAGGTCTTCATAGATCAGAACCTTAGTCCCGGGAAAGGCGTGGTGTCCCTCGTGGCCGTTCACCCCTCCACAGTCAACCCGCTTGGGAAGCAGCTTTTGCCAAAAGCCTTTGGACAGTCCAATGTCAGCATTGCCCAGCAAGTGGTGATTGGTATGCCTCAGAGACCTGCAGCGTCAAACAGCCTGGCGGTAGGAAGCCCACACCCCCCCAGCACTCACTTTGCCTCTCAGAACCAGCCTTCTGACTCCTCACCTCGGTCTGCAGGGAAGCGCATCAGGAAGGGAGAGAATTGTAAGGGCCTGCGGCATTTCTCCATGAAGGTCTGCGAGAAGGTGCAGAGGAAAGGGACCACTTCTTACAACGAAGTGGCGGACGAGCTGGTCGCAGAGTTCAGTGCTGCCGACAACCACATGTTACCAAACGAGTCAGCTTATGACCAGAAGAACATAAGACGGCGCGTCTATGATGCCTTAAACGTGCTGATGGCCATGAACATCATCTCCAAGGAGAAGAAGGAGATTAAGTGGATTGGTCTGCCCACCAACTCGGCTCAGGAATGTCAGAACTTAGAGGTGGAAAGACAGAGGAGACTTGAAAGAATAAAACAGAAACAGTCTCAACTTCAAGAACTTATTCTACAGCAAATTGCCTTCAAGAACCTGGTGCAGAGAAATTGGCACACGGAGCAGCAGACCAGCCGGCCGCCACCACCCAACTCCGTCATCCATCTGCCCTTCATCATCGTCAACACCAGCAAGAAGACCGTCATCGACTGCAGCATCTCCAACGACAAACTCGAGTATCTGTTTAATTTTGACAACACGTTTGAAATCCACGGTGACATAGAAGTGCTGAAGCGGATGGGCATGGCTTGCTGGCTGGAGTCCGGGAGCCGCTCTGCTGAAGACCTTAAAATGGCCAGAAGTCTGGTCCCAAAGGCACTGGAGCCGTATGTGACAGAAATGGCTCAGGGAACTGTTGGAGGCGTGTTCATCACAGCGGCAGGTTCCACGTCTAAAGGCACAAGGTTCTCTGCCAGTGACCTGACCAACGGTGCAGATGGGGTGCTGGCCACAAGCTCCAACGAGTCTCAGTACAGCGGCTCCAGGGGGGAGACCCCGGTGTCCTACGTCGGGGAGGACGAGGAGGAGGATGATGACTTCGACAAGAATGACAAGGACGACTGACGTCCTCCCCACTTCAAATTCAGCTTCAGGAAAACATTTAGGGAAAAGAAACTTTTTTTTTTTTAAATGTGGGTTTTCTGTTCCCTTTTGTCCTACTCCCAAGAAGACATTGGTAAGCTACTGAATTTAGATGTGCACCTTTGATAAGCAAGGATTGTTTCCCGTAGGATTAGGACGTGCTGTGGATGTGTTTTGATACCAGTGTGCTGATGCAGAGTGTTTATTTACTTTTGCGTATTTTGTGTTTTCATTTTCTATTTTTCTTTAAGTGCAGAGTTCAGTTTTGCCCCTTAACAGTTTTTGCTGAGTTTGTTGAAGAAATTGTATTTCATCCACATGCATGAAAATAAAACGCCCTCCTGTTGTGGATGGTGAGCACCTGATGCCGTTTATTTGCCCTGAGTTTGCACGGCGACCCCACTGGCAGATAGCGAGACTCTGGAGTTTTCCATTTGTTCAGTGGTACGGTGTCCAGAGCCCCAAGCAAACAGCAGAATTCGACTTTTTAAACAATAAACACCATCAACCTTATTAACTTTATTTTCCCTTAAATCATATTGACTGTCATGATTCCATCAAGTTTATACACTCTTTTCTCTCCCTATTTTGCAGCAACAAATTGCAAAGTGCTTTTGTTTCTTTGTTTTCGCTTGGTTAAAGCTTATTGCCATGCTGGTGCGGCAATGGAGACTGTTTGGAAGGCTTGGAATGGTTTATTGCTTATGGTAAAATTTGCCTGATTTCTTACAGGCAACGTTTGGAAACCTTTTATTATATAGCTGTTTACATACTTATCAGTTTATCATTTAAAGACATGTACTGAAACAAATGTATTTGTTTCATAAGCATCTTCCTGTAATCTATTATAAAATTGAAATTAAATATAGAGGATATTTTAACAATTTTTAACTCAAAATTTGTCAATCATTTTTAATAGTTCTTTTTTTAAATAAAAAGAACAAGGAATTTAAGGACAGGCAGTAGTCTCTTTTAAAATTTACCAGTTAACTGCACAGTTAACTGCACAGTTGCTATTAGGTCCCTGTTCTAAAATGAAAGTCTTTTTATTGAAACACAAACTTTTCTGTAATATTTTATGGAATATAAAGAGACTTTAATTGTTTGACTTGTTTAACTTGGCACTGTTAGTTTTTATTACTAAAACGTGCCTGGGCATTTTAAACAAAACCAAACAAACAAAAATTACCCTTGTTAGGAACTCTGGAAGATGCTTTTAACTAATAATATTATGTGGGTTGGAGAACTAGGTTCACTTTCCTGTGTGCTGGACTGTCTTTGAGAGCCCCATTTCTATAGGACTCTGATGAGCTAGGATTTATCACCTTGGCCAGGGGGAAGGATTTGATTCACACAAAGTTTTGTTCTAGAAGGTTATAGATAACATCATTGCTTTGCCTAATGAGAGACAAAGTATGGAGGAAGTTAATAGATGCTGATAGTATTTTAAAAGGTTTTACTTCTCATGCAAAAGAAAAGACATATCTGGACTTCCCTTCCCACTCTGAGAGAATACTCTTTTTTTTTTTTTTTTGAGACGAAGTCTCGCTCTTGTCCTGCAGACTGGAGTGCGATGGCACGATCTCGGCTCACTGCAACCTCTGCTTCTCGGGTTCAAGTGATTCTCTTGCCTCAGCCTCCCAAGTAGCTGGGATTACAGGCCCCTGCCACCATGCCCGGCTAATTTTTGTATTTTTAGTAGAGACAGGGTTTCACCATGTTGGTCAGGCTGGTCCCGAACTCCTGACCTCAGGTGGTCAGCCCGCCTTGGCCTCCCAAAGTGTTGGGATTACAGGTGTGAGTCACTGCGCCTGGCCCACCATTCTTTACTCTAGACTACATGCTATTCAAAGAGAGCATGGATAGGAAAGCACAAGGTGGGGGTGAAAATTCCATAGAACTGCTCCACAGCTAGAAATTCCATTACCAGAGGTAGCCATTGTATAAAGATCCAGTCCTGGGCAGCACAAAAATAACACTAGACGCTACACAAGTGATGTCACGTGTGCTAGAAGACAATACATCTTGTGTCTCACTCTAATAGGGAGGGCTTCACACAATTTTCTCTGAGTGTGTGGTTGAACATGCATATATGTGTGTGTTTTAACGTACTGGCTTTGTCTTAAGGTATTCACCTTCCTAGACCAATCATGAGCTATTATATTATATATTCTAAATAGAATAAAGTACTATTTGCAAATGTCATCTAAATGTTATTGAAAGCGTTCACTATCTATACCAAATATCATGGAATGTTTAGAGTTCAATATGGTTCATATGTTTAAGACATAAAATCTGTTTTTTCACACTGTATGTTTTCAAGAAATATAAATTTTAGATAATCTAATGGTTTTCACACACTTAATAACTTTTCATCCTACTTTGTCATTCTCCTTTATAGAAAAGGCAAGCACTTCGAATTCATTGTGCTAAAAGTACTTTATACCTGGGAAAAATATTTTTAATTACAAATTTAAATGCTTTAAAACTTACAGAAAATTTGCAAAAATAGTACAAAAATAGTACAAGAAAAGTCCTTTACCCATATTCATCAATTTTTAACATTGTCTCATTTATCATTTTTTCTCTCTACCTTATATACATATTTTCTACCATTTGAGAGTAAGCTGCGGATGTTGTGACCCTGTACCCCTAAATATTTCAGTGTATATTGACTAAAAAAAGGAAAACATATATATATATATATATATTTGTTGTTGTTGTTTGTTTGTTTGTTTGAGACAGAGTCTGGCTCTGTTGCCAATGGCGATCTTGGCTCACTGCAACCTTCGCCTCCTGGGTTCAAGCGATTCTCCCAGTCTCAGCCTCCTAAGTAGCTGGGATTACAGGCACCCACCACCACACCCGGCTATTTTTTTGTATTTTTAGTAGAGACGGGGTTTCGCCATGTTGGCCAGGCTGGCCTGGAACTCCTGACCTCAGGTGATCTGCCTGCCTCCACCTCCCAAAGTGCTGGGATTACAGGCGTGAGCCACCGCGCCTGGCCAGAAAACACATTATTTTATTTAACCACTATCAATGAGCAAATCAGGAAATTCAACATTAATACAATATTATCTAATTATACAATAACTATCCCTATTTAAACTGAACAATCATTCCAATAATGTCTTTATACCATTTTGTTTCCACTCCAAGCTCCAATGTCGGACAACTCTGTCCTGGGATCTCCCACAGTGGGGATCCATTTGCAGCTTTTAGTACTGGCCGAATAAGCTATAAAGTCCCAGGCTATCTGTGAGCAACTCTTGCAAAGGAGAAATAAATAAAGGTCTGACTGGAGAGGGGAGGTACTTTGGATTGGGGAAATGGGAGGGCAACTCACAACCAAAGACCACAAAAGAAAGTAAGCCCCTCCCTCTCCCAACTCTTCATATCTCCCAAAAGTTTAAGGAAATAAAATCCCAATCTGAGTTAACTAGTGGAAATCCAGATACGGTGGAGTGGAACAGGCAGAAATGTGAACACTAAGAGGTAAACCTAGGCAAATTCGTCCTCGAGAGAGGAGGGAAAAAAGAGTGGGGAAGACCGAACAGAGAACCCCCGCAGCATCTCGGTGGAGTTGGGGAGTTTTTGCCTGCTTCTTTTTTAACGGGGGTGTGGAAGGCGTCGCATTTTTTACAAGCCCATGGTTCTTGCCTCAAATAATAACAAATACCCAAAATAGCGTTACGTGTTACTGCAGAACAGGAGGAATGGCCACGGGGGAGGGAGAGGGCGTGGGCTGTCGCTTTAGGTTTGGCGGCCAGGGATGGGGAGGGAAGAGGGGCGGGCGCCAGGGAGGTGGCTGGAGCCCCAGGATCCGAGAAGGGCCTGGACACGGTGAGACGGGCCAGGGCAGGGGACGCGAAGAGGTGGGGACAGGTGGTGGCTCTCCTGGCAGTGGGACGCGAGGCAGTCCGGGGCGGGAGGCAGGGGTCGCGGTGCGCCGGGCCCTCACCGCTGCTGAGCGTGGACTGGCAGTGCCAGATGTCCAAGCTGGCGGGTTTCCGGCAGGACTCCCACAAGGACAGGTAGTACTGGTGGTCAGCCGTGACCCAGGCCGGGCTCAGCACCGCCCCCAGGTCCAGATACAGCGCCAGAAAGATGCCCACCAGCCCGACCAGCTTCAAGGGGGTCAGCACCGACACGCGCACCTCCTCCATGCCGCTGCCCGCCGAAGCCATTCCTGGGCGCCGCTGCCGCCCGAGGACGCCAGGCGGGTCCGGGGAGCCAGGAGCCCGACCTCCCGACGGGGGAAGCCGCCGAGACCCCACGCGCTGGGACTCGCTCCCTCGGGGCTCTGCGCGCCCCCTGCGGCGTGGCCAAGGTGGGTCTGCGGAGGCAGCCGGCCGGGTGGGGGTCGTCGGCAGCCGCAGCAATGTCGATTCCACCCCGGACCCTCGCCGCCGGCCCCGCGCCCGCTCCGCCCCACGCGACCAGGCTAGCTCCGTCCCAGCCCCTCCCCAGGCTGCGGGAGGTGGTGCCGAACCGGGAGGGACGGAGGGCCAGCACCGGTGGTTTCGGCTTCTGCTCCCAGGGCGGAGGCTCGCACGGGTCCCGCCCCTACCGCGCCCCTGGCCCGCGGAGGGAGCCCAGACCGCGCCCCCGACTGGCAGCGCGTGGCAGTTCCTTGAAGACGCTAGGTACCCAGCCACGCTGGCTCCGGGTCACCTAGCTTTCTCCTCCTGCCGGTCAGGAGCATATTTCCCTTTTAATTGTATTAATTTTAGGTGAGCAGCAAGATGTTTTGATGTACATATCCATAGTGAAATAATTACCACAGGTAAGCAATTTTACGTATCCATCACCATCCATCCATATTTACCTTTGTGATAAGAACATCTAAAATAAAGTCTTAGTAAAATTTCAGTATACAATATTGTTAACTACAGTCCTCTTGCTGTGCATTAGATCTCCGACTTATTTATTTAAACCACATAACTGTAAGTTGTACCTTTGACCTACACACCCCCATTTCCTCCTTGAGCTAAGTATTTGACTTTTTTTTTTTTTTTTACAAAAAAGATTCCACATACAAGATCATGCAGTATTTTTCTTCTTGTGTCTGTCTTGTTTCACTTGGCAAAATGTCTTCCATCTTTATCCATGTTGTTACAAATGGCAATATCTCTTATTTTAAGGTTAATATTCCATTATATATCTACCACAATTTATCCGTTCAACTGCCCACTCACAGTACATTCAGGTTGTTCCCATATCTTGGCTACTGTGAATAATGCTCATCATGGGAGCACAGACAACTTTTGAGTATATACACAGAAGAGGAATTTTTGGATCTTAAGGTAGTTTTATTTTTAAGTTTTTGAGGAACCTCCATACTGTTTTCTATAGTAGCGATACCAATTTAGATTCTCATCATGAGTGTGCAACAGTTCCCTCTTCTCCATACCCTTGAAAACCCTTGTTATCTCTTGCCTTTTGGTAATATCCTTCCTAACAGGTATGAGATGATATGTAATTGTGCTTTTGATTCACATTTATCTGATGATTAATAAGGTTGAGCATCTTTTCTTATAGCTATTGGCCATTTTTATGCCTTCTTTGGAAAAAGTCTGTTCAGGTCCTTTGCCCATTCTTTAATTATATTATTATTATTATTTTGCTATAAAATTTTGTGAGTTCTGAAGGGGCTAAAAGGAAAAATGCCTCCTTTGACCTCTGAAGATTCACTGAAAATTAACTGACAAAAAGCAGACTAATAGGAGAAAAGACATAGAAAATGTATTAATATGCACATATGTGCGTGGGAGTCATACAAAATATGACAATCTCAAAGACAGGGCCAGAGAGTTGACATTTTTATGCCATCTTGAGGTAACAGAAGAATAGGGGCTTAAAGCATGGCAAGACCATGCTTCAAGATTATGGGAGGGAGAGAGAAATAAAGGCAAGGGGTAAAGGCAATCTTGTCATGTAGATGAAACCTCAAAGGCAACAGCTATCAGAAAGAATAGATAGCAGCTTGTGGTTGAGTTAATTATTTCCAGATCTGAATAAGGGGTAGGGCCTCAAAGAAAGCCTGACTATTTATTTTGCTAATGTAGCAATGCATATATACTCCACAAATGACAGCTTTTCAGAGCTATTCCTGTCTGCAGGTCCTCTGAATAGCCATTTCAAAATATACCAAAAAAGTGTATTTTGAGGAAAATAGTTTTAGTTCCTTTTAGTTCCTTAAATATTTTGGATATTAACCCTTTATTAGATATATGATTCACAAATAATTTATCTCAATCTATTGGCTGCCTTTTCAATTTGTTAATGGTTTTATTTTCTGTGGAGAAGCTTTTTAGTTTTTTATAGTCCTAGTTATTTATTTTTGCTTTTGCCTGTGCTTTTGGTGTAATATCCAAAAAGTTACTGCCAAGGCCAATGTCAAATAACTTCCCCATCCCCTTTGTTTTAAACAGTTTTACATTTCAGGTCTTATATTTAGGTATTTAATCCATTTTGAGTTGATTTTTGTGTATGGTGTAAAGAGACCAGTTTCATTGTTCTGTGTGTGGATATCCAGTTTTCCCAGCACCATTTATTGGAGAGACTACTCTTTCTACCTTGTGTCTTCTTGGTGGCCTTGTAGAAAATTACTTGACCATATGTACTGTTAAAAGAAAAACTTTAACTGAATTAAATTTAAGTGTTTAATTGAGCAAAGAATGATTTACAAATCAGCCAGTCTCCTGAGCCAGAGAAGACTAAGAGACTCCAGTGCAGCCACATGGTAGAAGAAGATTTATGGACAGAAAAAAGAAAGGACATACAGAAAATGGAAGTGAGCTACAGAAACAGTGGGATTGGTTAGTTTGGCATTTGCCTTATTTGAACATGGTTTGAACAGTTGGCCATCGTTGATTGGCCAAAACTCAGTGATTGGCACAAGAGTAGGCTACAGTCTATCTATAACTCCATTTAGGTTATAGTTTATGATGTACAGAGAAATCTTTAGGCTGAACTTAGAATATATAAGGAGATAGCTTTAGGCTAAACTTGATTTAACAATTCCCACCATTTTGCCATCCTCTTAATTGTGAGAGATTTACCAAAACTTTAGTCATTGATGTTGCTATCAGCATTGTAAATGTACTTACTTGGTTTTGAAACCCACTGGGAAATAGCAGAACTGCGGGTTTTGTAAGGTGGAAACAAGATCTTAAGGTTATTACTATTATTATTTTTGTAAGTGATTTGTTTTTCTAAGACCACCAGAGCGGGCACAAAAGAACCAGCGACTAGGCAAGTGTAGGAGCAAAACTGCAAGTTTATTTGGTCACCTAAGGTGTGGGGAAGAGGTCTGTCGGCCTCCGGCAAAGAAGGCCGACAGAGTCCCCCGGTGGGGCTCTCGGAGGGAGTTCCCACAGTCCCGACATCCCGACAGGAGTGGGGCTGTGAGAAGGCCACCCGTGGCGTCCCTCCGGAGCGGCTTTTCTAGGAGTGGGAGGGCAATAGGCGGGGCACGGGCGTGTCAGGGGGCGTTCTGCAGGTGCGACCAGGTAAATCTTGGTCTCTTCGGATTGACGTCACCTGGCGCATGCCCAGTTGGTCTGCACCTTCCCGGGTCGCCGGCTGCATTTTCGCGCGCGCGGGAAAAGTTGGTGAAGAAGAACCCGGAAGTGCACCATCTTGCCTCCGTTCGTCCAAACAGTAAGGTTTAGAGTAGAGAATACCTTCTTATGCTGCAGGACAGAAACAAAACGTGGTCTGTTCTAAAATCTTGTGTGTTTCCTTAAAGTCTTAGTTTGATTATGTCACATTTAGCATAAATGACTACATTTTGGTTTCATCTGGTCTGTTGGGGCAAACAATGGGCTCCCATAATTTGTTTTAAAATTCCCCCCTTTTGGTCAGATTCTCACGATGAGAGTGTGACCAAAACTTAGGACCTTAGTGCCATTCTCAGTTACTATCATTTTGAATTTATGGTCTCAGCATGTCATTCATGGGTGACAGTGCCTTTTTGGTCACGTATTTCTTTCAGCTCTTGTCATTCCAGTTAAAGAGAGACCATTTGACATTTTAGAGATGGCTGCATGGAAGTATTTAAAACTTTTGAGAGAATACAATGTACCAGGGAGCTACTATTAAGACTATCAGGAGGATAATACCAAGAGTTTGGAGTCTGCTCCTTAGCCAGGTTCCCCATAAATCAAACCAACTAAAATGAAATAGACCAAAGAATGAGCTAGATGAAGAGTCTACTCACTTTAAGCCGTCTCTTCATTAATACCCTATAACTGAATCTCTGTAATACTGGATGTGATGTATTTCTTCATGGGCAACAAGAATTTCCAGCAGTTGCATAGATACATCTGTTTAGCTAGTTAGTAATACAGAGCAATTCTATTATTCAGCATAACTTTCACGAGAGACTTTAAAGTCTGTTATGTAACCATAGCCTCTACAGTAGAATCTGCTATAAAGCATATCATGAGGGATCAATTTCTCATCATTACCTCATTTACTCTGAACCATGGAAAAAAGGACTTAACAAACAATGCCCTTCAGAAGAGTGAAGACCTCCTGGCAGTGTTTTTTAGCCTATAATATAGGTTTAGAGGAGTGGACCAGTGTTCTGTTTCTGACTGACTGTGAGGCAAATTATGTATCATTACAATTTCTCAAGTACATTAGACCTTCATCTTCCATCTATCAAGGCGTAAGGTTATCCATGTATAAGGCTGGCTGCAAAATTTTTCACAGATAAAAGTATACCCCACGAGTGCACACAACAGATCCCCCTTTCACTTCTATCATTCATAGAGGCATAAGTAAGGGAAAAATAGTCAAAGATAAGAGTCTCATGATAGTAGAGAAGTCTTGATCTGTGATGTTGAGATAAAGCTGTCTACATCAAGGATGCCACCTTCTTCTGAGAAGAAACTTCCCTGATTAGTTTTACCTTAAGGTTTCCAATGTGTTTATAGTTCCAAGAGTGAGGAGGGACCCCTCTAAGTCATGAGATTATGAACTCAAGGTTCAAGGTCCAGAAGTTTTGCTGCAGTGTGGATGGCAAGGGTAGTCTTTCAATGATATTCTTAGAAGGTCTAATCTTCATGTTCTATATTGTGAAGAGGTTAATTGCTCTCAGTGAACCATTAAAAGCATTCTTTACCTGGCAAAAAGACACTTTGGTATAATGAGCTACTGTTATAACATTAGCCTTCTTGCATAGGAACGTTTTGTACAACCAGAAAACATAAACTGAAAATGACAATCGAATGAAATCCCTTTAGAAGTGTTTAAATAGCCCATCAGACAGTAGAATGTACTTGAAATTTTTGTCTTCCCAAGAATATGGGTTTGACAAACCAAACATTGGTCATAAAGTATTTTAGCAACTGAGAAGTCACCACACCAATATATATATTTAATTTGGATTTAGAACTTTTAATAACCATAGCTTTAAGGACTTAAGAAGGACAAGACAGCCATCCTGGCTTACCATGAGTCTATACTTAACAATACACTAGTGTCTTCTTGAATACTAGCGATTTCTCCAATTTAGGTGCATAGCACTGATAACTGATGGGTTATCATAGGACATTTTACTTAGACAGTGGAGTTCATTCAAATTGTATATCTAAACATTTTGGTACTGGCTGATTTAGCATGAAAACCTACAAAATATTTTCTTGATATTAATTAATTTTTGTTCTGCTTGGGTGAGCAGTTTTATATACTAGTCAGTCTCTTCATTAAAGTTCTGGGAATTCTTACCCAGTCCAAATGATATGATTCTAAAGTCATTAGAAACCTGTACTGAGGAGTGCTTCTCAGGGTCCTTTCCATCCTTTCCTGAACCTCCTTAAAGACATCATATTCTTGGATGTTGCATGCTTGTGAAGTTTTCAGAAACTGCATCAGAATCAAGCAGTTAACTATGGAAATGGCTTTAAATAGTCACAGTTAAAGATACAATTGACAAGGAAATGTGGTTATTTCTGTGGTCTACAGTAACTTAACCATAATTATGATTGATGGCATATACTCAGACATATTGGAATCTTAGAAATTCCATACAATTTTGGAACATATATTAATAACATTCATTAAAATATAGGCTGAAGAAAGTTAAGCATTGTTTCTTATTTGGCAATGCTTTGCATGTAACTTAACATGTTATATAATCCTGTTTACCTCTCTTTTGGATGCTTCAGGGGCTCTCTGTAGCATCCCAAAGTTAGAGGTCAAAAAAGATTGATTTTTGAAGCTGAAATTTGATTTTGGTATTGGTTACAGCTCAGGGTTTGCCTTATTTGAATATGGTTTGAACCGTTGGCCACGGTTGATTGACCAAAACTCAGTGATTGGCACAAGAGTGGGCTACAGTCTATATACAACTCCATTTAAGTTGTACTTCATGATGTACAGAGAAACTTTTAGGCCGACCTTAAAATATGTAAGGAGGTTGCTTTAGGCTAAATTTGATTTAATAGTACTTGGGTTTATAGAAAAAAACTTCTAAATTTTGTACATGTAAAAGAAAATAAAATCTCAGGACTCCCTAAATTAATTATGTCAAGAGGGAATGCTTTTCATTCACCCGACCTTGTTGCAGCTGATGGGGGTCTCTGTCAGAACTCCTCTCAGGTTTTCAGTTGCCCTGATTTCAGTTTGAGATTGAAACTTTATTCAAGCAACTCAATTCCATGCTCAATGGAGCTGGAATTGAAGCTCTGATTTTAAGGTAGGAGTTTCCTCAAGAGGAGTCTTTTGAGAAAACTCCTACTTTAAAGCAGAGCTTTTATTCTAGGGATTCTGTGGACTGCATATTTGTCGTTTTCATTTTTCTCTGCAGTAAAGGTTTTGTTTGTCTTATTTCTTAGAGTTTGAAACCTTTTCACTCACTTGAAATTTGGTCAAGGAGAAAATAGTTTTTCTTTGAAGAGAGAAAATGAAATTTTTGTGGCTTAAATGAAAAATTTGTAATCTTTAAAACTGGCCAGATTCTGAAGTTTGGTTCAATGGTCAAATCTGCACTTTTATCTGGAGTAACTGGAATTCCTCCCACTGGATCTTTTTGGTCTTTCAAAGGGAAAATCTAATTTGCATTTGTACTTCTAAAGGAGACATCCACCTTTAGAAACTTCAGGTGAATTCACGTACAATACTTATGGTGCCACCTCCTGTCAATATCTAGAAAAATGGCCTTAAAGCACAAAGACCCCTAACTGCAATAGGCTAAATGGGATACCTTTGAAACACCTAATATAGTTTATCTGCATGCTCTACTAATAAAAATAAAGCTGGCTTTAAAATAAAACCAACATTTAACTGGGAGAGCATGTTTCAATGTTACTTAGAAGCTTCTAAAAGAGTTTTGATAAAGAAATTTCTTTGCAAGAGGAAATCAAGATTATCTAAAATTATTTCAAATGAAAAAAGACTTAAGACTTTCTCCATTTTGCCTCCAACTGCTCCTCCTCCTTGTACCTCTGTCATCTGAATTCATCCCTTTCTGCTTGTTGCCTCAGCTCCCATAAGCTCTTAGGCAGAGATTTTTGAAATTCACAATGCAAACTTTTTTTTTCTCTCAAAAGAGGGTAAACGTCTTTAAATTTGGAGCAGAGAAAACAAATGGAACAACTACAGAATGAGAAGAAAACTACTGAGATTATAAAATACAGATCCATAAAGTTTTTCTTCTAAACCATAACTAATAAATGACATGGGTTATTTATTGACCCAATATCAGAGAATACCCTTTAAATGTCCTGCTGGACTTCACAGTCCTTTGGAGATGTAAATCTGATCCTGTCTTTGAAACGGTAACATCTAATTAATTAGCTAAACAACCGCCCAGTTGAGCTCACATCTGAAACAAGTTAAAATCCTTTGAAATGCTTAAACTGCCTGCTTCTATTTCCTGCAGCATTGACAAAGGAGCACCTCACCCTGTGGCCTAGTGGCTAAGATTCTGTGCTTTCTGGACTGGGGCTCGGGTTCCATTCTCTTTCAGATAAACCAAACCCAGAACAATGACAACAACAAATACTGGCAAGGATGTGCAGCAACAGAGCTCTTGTTTTTTCGCTGATGGTAATGCAAAGTAGTACATCCAATTTTGAAGACACTTTGGCAGTTTCTCACAAAACTAAACATACTTCTACCATATGATCCAGCAATGACTCTCCTTGGTGTTTACACAAATAAGTTGAAAACTTATGTCCACACAAAAACTGGCAGTTGAATGTTTGTAGAAGCTTATTCATAATTGGCAAAACTTAGAAGCAACCAAGATATCCTTCAGAGGGTGGATGGTTAAATAAATTGGTATATCCAGACAAAGGAATATTTATTATCCAGTGCTATCAAAATATGAGCTGTCAAGCCATGAAAATGCACAGAGGAAACTTAAATGCATATTACTAAGTGAAAGCCAATTCTGAGATGCTAAATACTGAATAATTCCAACTGTATGACATTCTGGAAAAGGCAAAACTATGGAGATTGTAAAGGTTTCATTGGTTGCCAGGGGTTGGGATTGAGGAGGGATGGTGGAAAACAGAGGAGTTTTTTAGGGCAGTGAAGCTACTTCGTATGATACTATAATGATGGATACCTGTCATTCATTAAGCATTTTCCCAAACCCATAAAATGTACAACACTGTATTAGTCTGTTTTTGTTGCTATAATGGATACCTGAGACTGAGTAATTTATAAAGAACAGAGGTTTATTTGGCCTATGGTTTTTATGCTCTACCCAAAACATAGTGTGGGCATCTGCTTTTGGTGAGGGCTTCAGAAAGCTTACAGTCATGATGGAAGGTGAAAGGGAGCCAGTGCATTGTATGGTGAGAGAGGGAGTGAGAGAAGCTTAGAGGTGCCAAAAGTTGTTTTAAACAACCAGATCTCATGCGAACTCATTACTGTGGGGAGGATACCAAGCCATTCATGAGAGACTCACTCTCATGACTCAAACACCTCCCACCAGACCCCACCTACAACTTTGGAGATTACATTTCAACATGAGATTTGGAGGGAACAACCATCCAAACTATATCAAAACCAAGAGTGAACTCTCATGTAAACTATGGACTTTAGGTGGTAGTAATGTGTCACTGTAGGTTTATCAATTATAGTAAATGTACCTCTCTGGTGGGGGACATTGAAAATGGAGTAGGCTATGCATGTGTAGGGGCAGGGAGTATATGGAACTCTATTTTTTTTGGCTCATTTTTGCTGAAACCTAAAGCTGTTCTAAAATTTTAAAAAGTGGATTGTCATTTATTCACGTAAGCTATTATGGCACTTTCATCAGTGGACTCTTGTTCAAAGGGAATATTGACATATGTCACAAAGTTTTTGAAAAATGCCCGTACTCTGAGGAGGTCTCATTTCACTTGGAAGAACAAGGGCTGATAGTTTGAGTGGGAAGTTAAACACACAGACACATAAATACACAATGGTAAAGTTGAAGCCCTAGACCAGGGTACCCTTGTGTCTCATAAAGTATCCAGACTTCCAAAGAACTCACCTCAGTATTGAACAAGTAACATTAGATCTCACAGAACCAGAGAGTTCAACTATGTGGCAACTCCATGTGGCAACAACACAATGTGTTAGAACTGGACTTTCTAGCTCTTTGTGTGGATAGGTTTTGGGGGAAGAACTGATTTTTTTGTGTCAAGTAAACTCTCCTTTTCCTGGTTAATGAAAGCTAAAGGCCTTAGAAAGGAGAAAGTGGACATACTGCTAATCAGGATGCATGAAGTTCTAAGCAAGCAAATTTGAAGAAATGAAAAAACAGTGACCTCATTTACATACCAAGCTATTGAAAAAGATTACAGACATTAAACCAGATTTTACAAAATATTGTTAGATGGGATATAAAGTGACCTAGTTGTCTTTTGAAGAAAAGAAATAAATGCAGTTAGTATTGCTTTGTTAGATACTAAGGAGTGAAGTTGTGAGTCATAAATTATGATCTTATTTACTTTTATTGGGCAATACTAACTTAGTTTGGGCCACTCTATCAAAAATACCATAAATTGGGTGGCTTAAACAACAGAAATTTATTTCTCACAGTTCTGGAGGCTGGAGTCTGAGATCAGGTTGTCCGCATGGTTGGGTTCTGGTGAGGGCCTCTTCCTGTTTACAGACAGAAACAGTAGCTTCTATACATCTTTACATTGTATCTTCTTATGTCCTTACATGGCAGAGAACAGAGAGAGAGAGAGAGGAAGTAGGCTAACTCATATTTTAAAAAATAAATATACTAATCTCTAGCTAGGACTTCCAGTACTATGTTGAATAACAGTGATGACAGTGGACATCCTCGTAGTGTTCCAGATCTTATAGGAAAGGCTGTTTTTCCCCATTCATGTTCAGTCATAAAAAAATGAGATCCAGTCATTTGCAACAACATGGATGCAACTGGAGATCACTATATTAAGTGAAAAAAGCCAGGCACAGAAAGACAAATATTACATGTCCTCTCTTATTTGTGGGATCTAAAAATCAAAACAGTTGATCTCATTGATATAGAGAGTAGAAGGTTGGTTACCAGAGGCTGGGAAGGGTGGTAGGGAACTGGGTAGGGAGGTGGGGATGGTTAATGGGTTAAAAAAAAAAATAGAAAGAATGGATAAGATCTACTATTTGATAACACAATAGGGTGACTATAGTCAATAATAACTTACTTGTACTTTTAAAAATAACTAAAAGAGTATAATTGGATTGTTGTAACTCAAAGGATAAATGCATGAGGGGATGGATAATCCATTCTCAATGATGTGATTATCATGCCTTGCATACCTGCATCAAAATATCTCATGTACTCCATAATGTATATACATCTATTATGTACCCACAAAAATTAGAAAGAAAAAAAGGAGGCCGGGCGCGGTGGCTCAAGCCTGTAATCCCAGCACTTTGGGAGGCCGAGACGGGCGGATCACGAGGTCAGGAGATCGAGACCATCCTGGCTAACACGCTGAAACCCCGTCTCCACTAAAAAAAACTACAAAAAACTAGCCGGGCGAGGTGGCGGCGCCTGTAGTCCCAGCTACCCGGGAGGCTGAGGCAGGAGAATGGCGTGAACCTGGGAGGCGGAGCTTGCAGTGAGCTGAGATCCGGCCACTGCACTCCAGCCTGGGTGACAGAGCGAGACTCCGTCTCAAAAAAAAAAAAAAAAAAAGGAAAAAAATACTTTTCTCATTACCACCCAAAGGAATCATCTCTAAATGCCATAATATTGGGGATTAGGGTTTCAACATATGAATTTTTGGAGAGGCACAAACATTCAGTTTTCCAAGTTATGTTTCTATCAGCACTGTGTGAAATAGAACTGTCATTGCTCCATCTCTTCATGAACACTTGGTGTTTTCCAAATGTTTAACTTTTACAGGTTTTATGAATGTTTAGCATCTGTTCTGATATGTTAGGACTAGCCAACTAACATAACAGTGATTTTGTAATATCACCTTTTCTCCATTTACTAAAGATAGCCACTACTGTGGCCTTGTTCCAATGTTACAGGACTTCATACTATTTAAGGAATGTCAGCTAGTTACTCTGTAAGGAAATATTAAATTATTTTGATGCGTGTTAATTTGAATATTCCCAACTTGAGGAACCATTGCCAGTAGATGGCATAAATGTACTACATTGGAAAGTGAATAAATATTTAGATGCTTTCCTGGTTAAGTAGTACAGATTGCTTTATGATATACAACCTAGTTTTAATTTTTCTACACCACTTACATTCTCAAAAGCTTTTGCACTCTAGAAGCTAAATTTTTGTAAAACTCAAACACGTTCTTTTCATCTACATTAAAGCCAATAAATACGAGAACTTTTAAGAGGTAAAAGATTTAACTATTTAAGTCTAAAGTGGAGAATCTGGAATCTGGAAATAATAAAATCCTTATTTCAGTTGATAATTTTTCAAAATGAAATACCTATTTTTTTCTTGCTGCTTTAAAAGAAATAAATGTTGGTAAATGTTATTAACATTTAATAAGTGATTAATAGTACTGCCTTTTCCATAATAATTTATTATGATAAGTACTTTATCATGTTCAAGAGACATGTAAATAATTCTATGCAATGCCATTTATAGATGTCTTATAACAGGTTGACAGAATTATTTAGTACCTGCTTGAAACATGAAAAAGGTAAAAACAGCCTCCTAATAATTGAATCTAATAAATCTGTGTTCTCATAAATCACGTTTCTTAAATCATTTCTAAATGCTACCTCAAATTAAAATGCAACTACCATTTCTTATTCAGTTTTGACCTCAAATAGGAATAGAACAAATCTGTAGCACTCAATCTGGAGTAAGCATCATGACATCGAATTGTTAGGTGCTGTGGTGACAGTTTCCTCAGAATAACCTGTCATCAAAGCCTAAAAAATTCTGTTATTAATTTAGGCAGATTCTGAGTAAGGGATGTGAAGAAGTTTATGACATATGTTTTTATATAACCTTTCAAACTGATTTACTGCTACTAAAACTGACTTAAAAATGGATGTCATCTATCATTGGAAAACTGGAAATTTCTATCCATATGTGGCATTTTTGTCCCATCTGAACTTTTGATAAAAATTTGATTTAAATTCTGCCATTACAGATCCATGGAATAAAATAACCACTTCTAGAAACTGAGATGAGGAGACATTTTTTACTGAGCTCTCCTGAGGTAAAGTCTCAAGTGACTTATAATAATTTAATAATCTCAGTGAGCTCTAATAGTAGTCTCTGAATCCTGACTACACCATTATATATGTATTATGATTTGTTTATCACCACAGATTCTGTTTCCCAGACTGGACCATAAACTCCTTAAAGTAATATGTCTTCTATTCCATTTTAGCAGTAATAAATACTACTGCCTGTTTGTGTAAACCCCTGTGTAAATCTTGTAGAGATACTAATCACACAATGGCTCAACATATTCCTTTCCTGAAAATCATCATTTTCAGATTAATTTATTATTATATTAATATATATTATATTATATGAAAGATGTTATAAAGATCCTTTATATAAATGAGTAAAATACTACTGTGTAGTAACTAACATTAGTATTTAGTAGTAACTAACATCAGTAAATTATTTATCTCTGCCTTTTTAAAAACTTTGTTAGAAAAGGATTGACGCTAATTGAATAGTTGACACCAGCACAAGTGGATCATTCTGTTTCAGAATATAAAATATCAACATTTACTTTCTAGAGTGAGGTAGGACCTAATGCGTAAACACCAACTATCAATCAATGACTTTACACGTCACTAATCCCACATGATGTGGTAAAAATGATGAACAAGGCCATACTTGGAGGAGGGATAGGGTAAAGGAAATGGCCCAAAGATCAGGTTGGCAGGTGCCAAAGCATTCTAACTAACCAAATTACCATGACTTTCTCGAGTGTCTGCAATGTAAAGTACATCACTGTAGGTGCTAGATAAAAATAAATGTAAGATGTGTTGTTGCCTGCCCTCAAGAGCTTATCATTAAAATGGAAGTAAAACTCTCCCCTGTAAGTACACAACCAACCAGTCTCACATAGAGAGAAAAAGAGAGCTCTCTTATAATAATTTTAAATAAGTACTGTGAATAATAATGCAAAGTCCTTAAATTGGAATTTCCTGAAAGAAGAAATAAAAATAATCATACTTTATTTATATTTATTAAATAACGTATTAAAGGTTAACAATTACATTGGCATATTACCACATTGCAGTAGAGATTTTTGGATCTTTGTAATTAATGGATCTTTGTAATAAATATGAATGGCTGCTGATAGCAGTAAGTGAAAACCACATGGGAAACTTTTTAATGAATGAGTGAAGGTGGCAACACCTAAACCTGTTGATTAATCACAAAAAGAAAAGCAACCCCTTTTTACATGCCTTCAGATATGGTACAAGAAAGAAAATAAAACTCAACTATGTGCATTTTTTCCAAAAATAGTACAAAACCTAATCTCTTAGTCTATTATTTTATGGAGAGCACAGGAGACAAATAAACATAGGAATGCAATCAGCAAAATCTAATGTATAGAAAATATGCCAAGAAAAATGGTCCAAGTTCTTCAATAAATAAATTGAAGAGTGAAAGTGAGAGAGGAAACCTAAAAAAAAAAATTGTAGAGATATTAAATGAAAGTAATCCAACCGGGCGCGGTGGCTCATGCCTGTAATCCCAGCACTTTGGGAGGCTGAGGCGGGTGGATCACTTGAGGTCGGGAGTTCGAGACCAGCCTGGCCCAACATGGAGAAACCCCATCTCTACTAAAAATACAAAATTAGCCGGGCGTGGTGGCACATGCCTATAATCCCTGCTACTACGGAGGCTGAGGCAGGAGAATTGCTTGAACCTGCGAGGCAGAGGTTGCAATGAGCCGAGATCGTGCCATTGCACTCCAGCCTGGGCAACAAGAGTGAAACTCCGTCTCAAAAAAAAAAAAAAAAGTAATCCAACCAAACTGGAAATTTGATTAGTGGCTAAATATTTCATGGTATAGAGTGATTATTGTTATTTGAGATTATAATGATATTGTGGTTATGTTTTTAAAAATAGTAATCTCTTAAAGATACGCTGTAAAGTATTCACAGAAGTTTTAAGATGTCTGGGGTTTGTTTCAAAATAATTACAAAGTTGGAGAAATAGGCAAAGCAATATTGGCCACTTGTTGAAGCTATTTGATGGAAATATGCATGTTCACTGTGGTATTATATCTACTTTGGCATATGTTTAAAATGTCTGTAATAAAAGAGGTTAAAAATAAAAAGTTACTCTATTAATATTCATTTAAAATGCAATTTTGTTAGGAGGAAAACCCTCTGGCTATATTTCTAATTTCAAGGATATGTGCATATATAGCCACAAACAGAATACAAAGATAAGAAAAGTAAAATAGAAAAGGATGTGATCCTCATTTCAACTGAGCATTTCATTGGAGAGAGTTAGTTTATGTTTTTAACTTTGGAAATAATGTACAGTGAAAAAATTGCAAAGTACCTTGTAAAATATTAATCTGAACTTTAGTAATATGCAACTTGTTTTTGTCCAGAAGAAAGCACTGTCATCATTAAACACTTTAAGTTCTAGTCAATTGATGGGATGGCCTACTAAAATATTTGCCTTTGAGGGACATATGCACTAAAATTTTTGATGCATAAGCAAGTACATATACATCTGTATAAATTATTAGGGCTTTGCCACATTCAGTAGTCTTTTTCCATGTTCAATTTATAAAAAGATTTTTAGTTTTTCTGAATGCTATATAGCAACAACTCTATGATAGAAATAATAGTAGGTCAGTAGTTGGAGATATTAAGTGTATGTTGAATGAAGAAAATTATTTAAATAAATAAATGATTGTACATTTATAGATTCTTATGATATTTCAAAACCTGACAATCTTAAAGATCATTTTAGTAATTATAACTTGATGAAGATTTAAACGGTGCATATTATATCTATTAGCACATCTCAAATGTATGTACAATAATTAATAAAAACAAAAAATTTCAAAAGTAAAATAAAGGCTAAAGACTTGCAAGATCTAAGGCTATGTAAAAACATAGTGAAAAGATGGCAGTTTACAAGCCAGGAGGAAAGGCCTCACCAGACACAAAACCTGCTGGCACATTTACCTTGGACTTCTAGTCCCAGAATTGTGAGAAAATATATTTCTGTTGTTTAAATCTCCCTGTCTGTGGCATTTTTGTTTTGACAGTCCTACCAGACTATATATTCCCTGTAAAGGAATAAACATGAATCTTACCTTGCACCAATGATGGGCAACACAATGTTTTTTCATTGTTTAGAACACTTTGCCTTATCCTATTCACAGGTTCTCCATCTGCACACACACATACACATCTTCTTCAATAGTAATGTTTAATTAATTATGCACATGCTTTCCAATGGCTAACTGTAGATCAGTTCACAAAGCTCAGAGGGGAGTGGCTTCATACTTGTATAGTACTGGTCTGTTTCTTCTAAGAAGAAAAGGGAAGGACAAGAAGAGTCTAGGCTTCACTACAGCATTCCCACATGCCATTTAAAAATACTTAACTTGTGTTCACTTTCAAATCTCTCTTTATAAATCACATACGCATGCCATTTGTCAGTTAATTGCCAGTGGTAAATGTTAATGTTCTAATAAACTAGATATTAGCTGATGTAGTGAGTGGTATCATGTAGGTTTTCACCATTATAAGGCGTACTTAACAGTTTAGAAAATCAATGACATATTAAATAAAGGTTAGTGCTCCTGGAAGAATTCCTTGATAAACAGTTATTTCCTGACAGATTATGACTAATTTTTCTGCTTCCAGGAAGATAGAACATGTTCTGCTGCCTTATTAACTATTGAGAGTTTGTGCATAGGGAAAAAAAATCACACACACATATGCACAAACACAACTTTCACCAATGAAACTGCACATTTATAGATGGGAAGGTAAGAAGATGTGGGGCAGGGGACTAAAGTCCAGGCCTGATGCTTGTTTCAGTTTGTGTTCTCCAAAGACAAGACATTGTTTTGACTTAGGATAAATATGTGAAAGACAAGGATCAGTGTGACATATTTGGGAGTTTTCTTTAAATGTGAGTTTGCTATCCCCAGCGGTCAGGAATGGTACTAATCTGGTGAAAGAACTCTTCATGCTGTGGCTATTTACTTAACGTTGCTATTTACAGATGTCATCTTGGAGCTGCCAGATAGAGGAATGCAGATTCACAGAAGACTTGGTAGCAGCAATTCCCAGGGAAGATCATCTGTGTTTTGTCAAAATATATTCCCTTACCTGAGCTTTTGGACACTCAAGCTAGTCAAAAATAATTGGAAATATTTAGTAGGACAAGAAATAGAAAATAACACCATTCTGACCGAACATCCTTGAAAGAATGGGTTACAGCCTGTATTTAAGAGTGTGCTATTTTAATTGGAATTTGCTATCTCACACCCCACATCCTTTCATTAAGCACATCCCTATAGGACTTATCCTTTATGCATAAAACTTCATTTTGTTTACTTTTTCCCTATTCACTACGATGTGTTCTACAGCAAAAGGTTATTAACATGAGTGCATAACTTGTTAATGTACCACAGGGACAAAGTTATGGTAAATTCTTTGTAAAAGGATAAAAGTGATATAATATAATGTAGGGTTAAGGATGTTCCACTGAGAGACAGGAAACCTGCTTTCCTCTTTTGAATTTGTGATTAATCTATTGGGCAACCACTGGAATTATAAACATCCCTGCACCCAAAGGTTCTTATCTGTAGAATGAGGAAATTGGATGAGATGTTGCCTAGCGTACCATTATATTCTCTACTGTATCATTATATTTCAGCAATTACGGTACAACTTCTACATTGTAACCACAATGCTGAGCATTATTCTGTTTCATCCAATTAAAAAGCATTGCCCTGTTTGATTCTCATCACACTCTTGCAAGGTAGGTATCTTCATCCCTATGTCACTAAAGAGCAAAGCCTTTGAGAAAATAAGGAGAATGCTAAACACAGCTTGCAAGTTGCTGGGCTGATCCTCTGTATTCTAATGAGTGTATGTGTCTTCACCTGGACCAAAATTTTATTAATGGGCACAGCTACTTTTTATTATCAAAGTTGTCCCTCTAGAATACTGGATTTCAAGTACCTAAGAGATGAGCAGACTATATGAATATATCTAGGTGTTGGAGTACAAGTTGATTAACAGCCACTTTTGAGTTCCCAGACCTTATTAATTGTTGCCCTACACACACTCCCTCACAACAACTGATCTAGCAACTAAGGGGGAATGCCTAACACAATCTTCTAGGACTTTATCCAGCTTTCAGACCAATCTTCATAAACAGAGTCATGGTGCCACTTTCCAAGTACAATAACAGACATATGTACAGGGAAACTCACCCACAAGGCAGGCTGAGAAAAGATACAACCAGGGTCCACATAGCCCTTTTACAGTTTCATTGTCAATGAAAAAAGTAAATGTGGCATAGAAGGGCTATAGACAACAGCAGTTTCTGACTTGAAAGTCTGCAGAGTAAGCTCTTTATGAATTGCTTCTTGAGATTTGGTGATTTCTACTTGGGTTTTTGAGATCAGAGACATTATGATGGTGTCAAGCTCCTGGGAAGAAGAATTAGAGTGGTGGGCTGTTGAAGTTCCTGACCTAGTCTTTCTAAAAATGACAAAAGATTACCATATATGGTCAATGGACAGATGGCCAAATGGTCTCTGACAGGCTTTCTCTAATGGCCTGTACAACTCACCTGATGTTTGTTGCTCCAAAGGCAAATATTTTCTTAACTTATAACTAAGGCCCGTATTCCAGTGACTGGTGCCTACTGCCCAACATCAGGGAGCTCTAATGCAGCATTTGAACATAACAGCACCAGAGGTTAAATGAAAACTTATTTCTCTACAAGACCATCTTGAAATAAACTGTTCCCCTTCCTTATTCAAGTTAGAATCAGTGTTGCATTTTGGTGGTCTTATAAATAAAAATAAATTGTGCTTTATTTTTTGTCTGTGCTAAGTGAGAAGTACCTTGACATGTCTATCAGCTTTCTTTAAAACATGATGATGTTGCTTCAGATTTTCTATATGTACAAACAGGTTTGTCCACATGAGTCTTAGTGAGTGTGTTTGCTGTTCAGTTGCTTGTAGTAGCTGAGCATAAGTGGATATACTATATTTTCTCTGTAAACTGTCTAAGGGAGATCTCTCTGAAGAATGGCACTGGGGTGTTACTGTGGGTAGTGGCAGATACATCAAAGAAAGAACTTTGATTTCATGTAAGAAATCTGTTTCCTGAGAGCACCTTGCAGATGATTCTTCATCCACTCACTGCTCAATGAATATAAACTGGCAGAATTTCTTCAGGGACAGGTGGGCATAACTATTTAGCTGCTTCTAAAGCCCATATTTCTTTGTGAGACTCTAAAGGAGAAACTGAACTTCAGTGAACCAGGGGGTTCATTCTTCACCGTTCAGGCTATTTCTCTCAGTTGTTTCGGTACCGTTGGTTGAGATGGAAAGATGCATGCCTGACTGCTGGTGAGTTTTATTGAACCGAGTGATCCTGGCATTTGTATTAGGATTTGGAAATTACATGGACCTTGTGAAGATGAGTTTCAAAGTACTTCTGTGCTACTTTCACAGTACAGATCAGGGAAAGATCTGTTTTCATTCTCTCTTAGTGCTGACTACCATTTCCGAGTCAAGCGATTCCTCTGAAAAATATGATTCAGTAAGTCTTCATTTTTTTTAGAGCTTTGGACAGTTGTCAAAATCTACTGCAAAATGATGAAATAGACCCAATATTTGACAGCTCAGAGGTTCTAGTTATGTTCTGGGAATTCAACAACCCGAGAGACTATGTCACTTTCGCTAGATAGACCCTTCCAAAATCGATTGAGACCACCTTATCCTTTGTTATATAAGGGAAAATTGACTGCTACAGACTATGAGCATGATGTATAAACCAAGATGAAAATAGACAATGAAGCCAAAATTCTGATGCCAATTTAAGTTGATTTGCTCTTTCTTCATAGAGCCCCTTCAATTTTAATCCTATAAATAAAGTTCAGAAATATTAACCACAGGTTAAGATGGTAGCATCATTTTCATGTTTCCTTTCATGTCAAAACAGACACCATGTCTAGGAGGCAAGAATTCTCATATTTAACTGAGAATTCTCATTAATAATACTATAATGCATCACCCTCGACAAAGCTTTCCAATATGCATTATCTCACTTGATCTTTGCAACAATATTTCAAGCAATACATTCTATGGGAATTTAATTTTGTTTGGTAGATTCAGTTCCAGGAGGGCTTCCAAAAAAAGGTAGAATTTGAGTTTACTCTAGTGAGAGGAAGCATAACCTCTGCATATGTGTTTCTCTGCAAGAAGATAGCATCTGTCTACATCCCACGGGTGTAGCCCCAGATACTGCTATCAATACCAATGCAGGTGCTCAGCCTGTGCCTTGTCATGCCCTTTTTCCCTTTCTCCTTATGGACATGCCATGACCTTATCTCTTACTACCAGGACCACTACTCCGAGGGCCTCTTCCCAAATGGCTCAGCAAGAAGGCAGAGGGGTAGAATGGGGCACTGTCTAAACTGGGAGTCTTCAGACTTAAATTCTAACCCTAATTTTGAGATAGTTTGACATTTGACTAATATCATCTGTTAAATGACAAGGTGGGTGGATGACAAGAAGATCCTTTGGGTTTGGATTGTAATCCCAGAAAACACAATCCCAGATGCCACAATCCAGAATGTTAAAATCCTGAAAGATCAGTGTTCTTAAAGTCTAAATTCCTAAAGTCTGCAATCCCTAACATCTAAAATCCTGAAAAATCACAATCACAAATTGATTGCATAACATCAGTGAAACTATTATTTTGTTATTGTCTTTTTTTTTTTTCTTTTTTCTTGAGATGGAGTTTTACTCTGCCGCCCTGGTTGGAGTGTAGTGGCATGATCTTGGATCACTTGCAACCTCTGTCTCCTGGGTTCAAGTGATCCTCCAACCTCATCCTCCCTAGTACCTGGGACTACAGATGCGGTGCCACCATGCCCAGCTAATTTTTGTATGTTTAGTAGAGACGGAGTTCCACCATGTTGGCCAGGCTGGTCTCGCACACCTGACCTCAAGTGATCTGCATACCTCAGCACCCTCTTACTGTCTTTATGCAGAAGAAAATGAATTTCAATTGAATCCCCAAACCATAATGACAGATTTGGAATTAGGTGCAATTAAGGTTTCTAAAAATGACTTTCAAGGTGTTTCCAATAAAGTTTGTTTTTTTCCATTCACCTCAATGTATTTGACAGAAAATTAAGATGAATCAATTGGCCATGAGGTACAGCAATGATGAAAACTTCAGTTTGAAAATGTGTCATTTACCTGCACTGGCATTCCTTCCAGTTCATGGCATTCTAGGATCTTTTAATGAATTAAAGCTCCATGCGGTTACCTGAAGAAGTCAGCAAAGTTACTGACTGGTTCAGAAACAAGTGTGTGCATGGTAAGATAAGAAGATACTTACACAACAGTGTCCCATTCGGTTACCAGCATTGTTTCTATCAAATTTGTAGTATGCATATGAGTGTCCGTGGAATGGGTTTCCCTTCCCTTCCCTTCCCTTCCTTCCCTTCCCTTCCCTCCCTTCCCTTCCTTCCCTTCCCTTGCCTCCCCTCCCCTCCCCTCGCCTCCCCTTCCCTTCCCTCCCTTCCTCTCTTTCTTTCTTTCTTTCTTCTTCCATCCTTTCCTTTCCCTTTCCTCTTTTTCTTCTCTCTCTATCTCTCTCTCTCTCTCTCCCTCCCCTCTCCTCCCCTCCCCTCCCCTCTCCTCCCCTCTCTTCTCCTCCCCTCCCCTCCCCTCTCCTCCCCTCCCCTCTCCTCCCCTTGCCTTCCCTTCTTTCCGTTTTTGAGACAGTCTTACTCTGTAGCCCAAGCTGGAGTACAGTGGCACGATCTCAGCTCAGCGCAATCTCAGCTCACTGCAACCTCTACCTCCCCAGATCAAGCGATTCTAGTGCCTCAGCATCCTGAGTAGCTGGGATTACAAGGGTGTGCCACCACGCCTGGCTAATTTTTGTATTTTTAGTAGAGATAAGTTTTGCCATGTTGGCCAGGCTGTTCTCGAACTGCTAACCTCAAGCGACATGATGCGATGCCTTAAAATATAGTTAATGATCATAAAAATTGGCCAGAACCTCTGGACTATCTTTGAATAATTGTCTATAATCGATACTTGTAGTACACTTTTTCATATTTTATTTTATTTTATTTTTTTGGTTGTTATTTGTCTTTTAGGTTTTTTTAGTATTTTAAATTGTCAGCATTTTGTTTTTTTTTTACAATTCTTTATGCTATGTATTTTTACCTTTGCATCATTTTAAACACTGCAGGTATACATTGTGTAAAGACTTTTAGAGCGTTCTAATTTGTTTTATGCATTTTTTGAAATGTGACTCCATGAAAGTGTGTTATCACAACATTGACTTTGTATGTAAGCATTGTACATGTGCATAAAAACTTCTGGCCGGGCATGGTGGCTTATGCCTGTAATCCCAGCACTTTGGGAGGCCGAGGCGGGCAGATCAACTGACGTCAGGAGTTCAAGACCAGCCTGGCCAACATGGTGAAACCCCGTCTCTACTAAAAATACAAAAAATTAGCAGGGGTGGTGGCCCGTGCCTGTAATCCCAACTACTTGGGGGGCTGAGGCAAAAGAATCGCTTGAACCTGGGAGGTGGAGAGTGCAGTGAGCCGAGATTGCGCCATTGCACTCCAGCCCAGGCAACAAGAGTGAAATTCCATCACACACACACACACACACACACGCATAACAACAACAAAACAAAACAACAACAACAAAAACAAACAAAAAAACTTCCTCAATAAGTGAGGAGATATTTTTTGTACATCTGCATTTGTGAAAGATAAATTTCTCCAGTTCTTGGTTCTTTGGGTGATTGACTCAGGGTTGATGCAGTGGTGACTCATTGCAGTTTTTTTTAATCGATCTTGTCAAAAGACAGGTTGTCTGTTGTAGTTCAGGTGATTGCAGTTATACAGCTGGGTACACACAATTACAAACCACAGTGATATGTGCTAATAAGTTTCCCTTTTTGACATATTACTTTATGAATATGGTTTGTTTGCTTATAGCTGGTATACCTGTCTGTTAATATACCAGAGTGTTTAGGCTTTCAAAAATATATATGTTATTATTGTCTCTTATTATGTAAACTATCCTATGACATGTTCTGTCCTGTGTTATACATTTCTCAATAAATTCCCTTTAAAAATGGAAATAAATATATTTTTAAAGTTTTAAAAATTATTTCTTTCATAATTATATTTTCAAGATTTTGATCTTTTGGGATTTAAATGTTTGGGATTATGGCACTGAAGATTGTGCCTTTTTGGATTGTAATTGACTCTTCAGGGACTTGCAGCAACAGAAAACCTTACCACACCTGAAGGGGAGAGGTATTTTGGCAGCCAGTTGAGAGAGGGAGCCTTGCCAGAGAAGTCACTGGTAAGAGCTATAGTTGTGGAGGGGCACAGTGACTGCCACAACTGCCCAAGTCTGAAAGTGGTTTGAGGAATAAATTCCACAACCTCACTTTCTTCCTGTTCTTCCTGCCCTCCATGCTCTCGCTGGTGCCTCCCATTAGCTAAACCCAACAGGAGCCGGAGAGCAGGGAGCCCCTCATGAACACTGCAGGATGCAGCCTTCTGGGGCACAGAGAAGAGCAGAGAAAAGCAGTTGGTAGAACTGGAGAAGATGGAACATAACCCTCACAGGCCCCGAGTCATGATTTGGTTGTTCTTTTTGAAAGTGACAGGATTGGCCGGGCGCGGTGGCTCAAGCCTGTAATCCCAGCACTTTGGGAGGCCGAGACGGGCGGATCACGAGGTCAGGAGATCGAGACCATCCTGGCTAAAACGGTGAAACCCGGTCTCTACTAAAAAATACAAAAAAACTAGCCGGGCGAGGTGGCGGGCGCCTGTAGTCCCAGCTACTCTGGAGGCTGAGGCAGGAGAATGGCGTAAACCCGGGAGGCGGAGCTTGCAGTGAGCTGAGATCCGGCCACTGCACTCCAGCCCAGAGATAGAGCGAGACTCCATCTCAAAAAAAAAAAAAAAAAAAAAGAAAGTGACAGGATCTGTCTTCTGTTTGTTTGTTTGTTTATTTATTTAAGCAGCCTATATTCCCACCTGTATTTGGAAATGGTCCCTGGCAATCTGCTGATGGAGCAGCCCATTTCACATAACAGCCAGTTTCTCTACAATAGCTGACAAACATTGCACTTTATTTGGTGACTAGTTGAACTTTATAAACTCAGGTTTAGAAACTAGTGCCATATTTTTTGGAGAGAATAAAGTTATATTGGTAATGTAGCAATGCTACCAGTGGTAGTTCTCTAAAATAGGTGATATTAGCAAAATTATAACTTGCGTAACACATGTTAAGGGTTGATGAACTTATAATGGGGAAACATTTAAGTGTTGGGAGTTTACAACTATTGCAAATGAAGCATGAGGAATAAATATTCCTGATTTTGATCTTTATAAGAATCAACATGTTGTATTTATTGGGGAGTTTGTGTGTATGTATGTGTGTGTGTGTCCTGACTAATGAGTCCTACCTTATTCCAAATAATAGACAAAACGTAAGCAAATGCTTATGAAGCAAAATATCATATTATACAATCTCATAAGTTTTGTTTGCTTATATTGGACCTAATGGAGCTGCTTCAGCAGTGTCATGGATGATTTTCTGTACATAACTTGTGGGACCACTTGCTCTGATTTTTTATTTTGTTACTATCCCAATAAGCTGTTGACATACCCAGGTCTCTAAAGTTCTAAGAAGAATGCAGAAGGGTAAAATGAGTCTGCAATGCCACATCAGATGTATTTTTAGGTCTGATATTAAATACACTTGAGAGTAAATTTCAAGTGAAGAAATAATATTATCTACAAATTCCGTGTTTTAGGATCTGTGCTCTTTTATTTCATTCAATTAATTTCTGATATGAATTTGCTTTATAACCCTATAACTCAGTACATTTTCTCAAGCTTTGAAATGCGCTGCGTCTTTAAGCCTGTATTTTTAGAATTTAACAAATCATATTAGGTGGCTCCTATGTACAAGCTCTCCCAAGGGACCTGCATGGCATGCTTGGGAGTGGTTCCATCTGTAGTCAGAGATGAGGACGCAGTTGACATTTGGATGCTTATGGGGGTTCCTTGGGAGTGTCATGCTGGGAGGAGCTGCACAGCTTCCAAACTGAAAGGTAGAGAATGAATATAGATGTGCAGTCCATGAACCTACATTTGAGGAAGCGCGAGCCTACATTTGAGGAAGCCGCACAACGAGGTCCCTGTGAAAGGACAGAAAACAAAGGGCATGTCATGAGGTCGTCATGGTGGAAAAGGGATTCAAAGGATAAGCCTCGGGTCTCCTATTCCTCACTCCTCACCGGAAATTGCATCAGCCTCAAGATGCTGTGGTTTTAGACCTTATACAAGCGGCATACAGGGGAGTCCAGGGTGGCTGCGTTTGTGAATAACTAGTGAGTGAAAACAGAGGAGGAAAAAGGCGGGTACCTTCTACGTAGGTCCTTAACAATGATGATCCAGTGGGCTGCTGAGATGTTATTTAACCCCACTCTGCTCAGTGTAGTAAGCACTGTCGATTCCAGGGCAGATGTCCCTATTCCCAAATACCTTTCATGTAAAATATCTCCAGCCTTCCCTTATAGCTTCTAACCCCACATTTTGCTGCCTGTATAAAGTCCTGCATTATTATCTCCAGTAAGGAAGGGTACTTGAAGGTTCCTACTAACATGTAAAGATATCAGCCCACATGGAGTCACAGATTAGCATCCGTTCAGATCTGGTACATAGGTGGTTTATTGATTAGTGAGGCACTCATACTATCTAGAGAGAAGAGGGCACAAGGCAGGGTTGCTTCCTTTGGAATGGGAAGCAGGATATTTCACTCAGGCTCAGATTAGCCAGGAGAATAAAGGACCTGACCCTCAAGGGTTGGGTGAGATGTTATGAGAAGGGACAGAGGGGATCCTTGATGGAACGAGACTCCCCAGAACCTCACTTGGGCCTGGCTCTTCCACGGTGATGTAGCTCACAGGGAGGCAGTCTAGCAGGGGTGTCCTTCTGGAGCAGAGGCAGTAAAAGGCAAACAAGCTGTATTTAACCTTGTCTCTGAGCCAGTCACCTGTAGGGATTTCTTACTTCTTTCCCTTTTCATTTCTTTTGATTCTGTTTCTCTCGTGTTATTTTGTGATGAGAGTCTCCCCTCTCCCCTCAGGAAGGATTTGAAAATTCACAAACAGGAGGTCACATGAGGGTCTCAAGCTCACCTCCTTCAGGGTCACAGCTGTGGCTTGTGTGAAATGGCCACGTGGGACCTGAGTAACCTGGCCCTGAAATGGCACCTGCTCATCTTGGATTCCATGGTGAGGAGAAGTTATGAGGCAAAGCAAAATGTGAGAGAATTGTCCTTACATTGGGTCTTCTTAAGAAATATATTTAGTGTATCTTAAGAGAAAAGGAAGACATTTGAACTTCATGTCTATAATTAGATGTAATCTTTTCAAGTTATGACTTGCCATATAACCATTATTTGGTCCTTTTATGGTAAAACAAGAAAATCATAATGCAGATGCCGTATTTTTTTAAAAGTTCCCTAGAAAAGTTAATAGAATAACATTGAGTTAATTCCTGCACTGAAGTTGCCAAGTGTTGACATTTTGCTTGGCACATCCCTGCTGTGATCTTATGAAATGCATAGTTTTGGAATTGGTTGAGATAATATTGGTTGGTGATACAAACATATAGGCATTTTATCTATAATTGCGATTTATAAATACTAACCTTCACTTAATTTTAAAAGCAATTTATTTTTCTATTTTGTTGTGTATAATTCTTATAGCTACCTATTTATAAATAAAAAGCTACAAATTTTTAATATAGTATCTGGATATACAGACCCCTGACTCTTTGTTAACTTTTTGATTTATAAACAAGGGACCAAAAGTCTCAGTTGATAGATTAAAAACTCTTCTGCTGGATTTATGCACTCTAACCAAGAACCCTGGTGTAAATTATTGTTGAGTTTACAGATGTGTCCGTTAGTTAGTGATTTGGCTGTGTGATCTGAAAACACCTTCTCTCTTAACTAACGGGCGGATCACGAGGTCAGGAGATCGAGACCATCCTGGCTAACACGGTGAAACCCCGTCTCTACTAAAATATACAAAAAATTAGCCGGGCGAGATGGCGGGCGCCTGTAGTCCCAGCTACTCGGGAGGCTGAGGCGAGAGAATGGCGTAAACCCGGGAGGCGGAGCTTGCAGTGAGCTGAGATCCGGCCACTGCACTCCAGCCTGGGCGACAGAGCGAGACTCCGTCTCAAAAAAAAAAAAAAAAAAAAAAATTCCCATTTATCTTTTTAGTACATGGTACATTCTGATAATTTGTTGCTGATTTATTAGAACACTGTAATACATTTTATAACATAAACTTTAAAGGTTTTGAATTAGATACACCATATTCTTGAAACTCTATGGCTGAAAAATAATTATCAGAAGGAAAAATTAAATTTTACACCTAACATCCTTCAAAACAAAACATAGAGTGCTGGCCATAAGAATATTTGTCTTTTGTTTCTATACTATCTGCCCATCCCCTGTATTAGAAGTTTCCTTTTTAAATAAGTCCATACAATTGTTGGCTGGACCTAAGCAGACTTCCAAGGGAAGAGAAAAGTACTAGTGCTTGACCTAGACATATTGATGTGATTGAAACCACCTTTGCAAAATTATGACTGAGACAGTAAAAGAGATCTAACTTAATTGACTTCATCTTGCTTCTAACCTCCAAGCTGTCTTTGTTCATTCCTGGGCATAGGCTGAACTAACTTGGGGAGAAACTCAGTTTATAGCTTATAGTTTAAAACAAAGATGATAACAGCCCTTCCCCAGAGAGGCAGACCTCTCTCTTGCCTGGGACTAGAATGCCTTTGTAGGACTCACGTTAGCCACAAGATTAGAAATTATGGTTTAGGAGTCATGCAGCTGGAGGCTACAAGATTCTGACCCTCCCTAAACTGCTCAGAAGATCTGTGCTTGAGATATTTTGCAGACCTTGTACTTGATGGATCAGCTGGCACCACCCAGATCAATAAACTGGCTCATCTCACCTTGTGGCCCCCACCTAGGAACTGACTCAGTACAAGAAGACAGCTTCAACTCCTTATAATTTCATCCCTGTAAACCAGCACTCCTGGCTCACTGGCTTCCCACCACCCACCAAGTTGTCCTTAAAAACTCTGCT
This sequence comes from Trachypithecus francoisi, assembly GCF_009764315.1. Classification (NCBI taxonomy): domain Eukaryota; kingdom Metazoa; phylum Chordata; class Mammalia; order Primates; family Cercopithecidae; genus Trachypithecus; species Trachypithecus francoisi. Next base: position 101,026,599 of record NW_022681471.1, read on the forward strand.
CCCTGAATGCTTGGAGAGACTGATTTGAGTAATAATAAAACTCCGGTCTTCTGCACAGCCAGCTCTGTGTAAATTAGTCTTTCTCTATTGCAATTCCCTTGTCTTGATGAATTGCCTCTGTCTAGGCAGCAGGCAAGGTGAACCCCTTGGGCAGTTACATGATTACCTTGTACTAAGTCCCTTGTTGAATTTTGGAGGGGCCTACATAGTTTCACGGTGGTTCTGTCTTCCATTTGTGCTTTTCACCCTCTGGTGCATATTTGCATTTAAGTCCCAGTTTGGGGAACTCAGAGCACTTGTTGAGCAGCCTATTAATTACATATCTGTTAAAGTTATTTATTGTTTCCCTAGCTGAAGGATTTATGTTTATCAGTGTAATGCTTTTGCCTACTGGTGATTGAATTACTGCCCACTGTCAGTGAAAATTGCTCCTACAGAGGATTACAGCAAGGCCTGAGGGCATTGAATAAGGATTAGCATTTTCAAATAATAATGTTCTCAAAGTGTTATGTACAATTAAAAAAGAATGATGTTCCTCTTTAGTATATCATATTTGGCAGATCTGTGTGACTCACTTTGCTTCTTAGGTTCATGTGGTTCACATTTGTACTTTGCTTCCCCTCAAGGTGATATATGTTGTAAAATGGTAGTATTTACTGGAAGCTTTATCTTACAGAATTTTCAAAAGCTGAAAGCTATCTAAAGTGGGCAATTAAAGGCACAGATATTCCTTTGGGTGGACTAGAAAAGCAGTAGACAGAAATTATTACCTTGTAATCTCTACTTAGCCCTGAACTTTGTAGGAATCTTGAGCATTTGTGGCAAGAAAAAATGATGGGTGGCTAATTTGCTGTAAAGCAGTTGGGATTGACTATGAAGTATTTTTTTCATAAAGCATTTTTTAACATACAATTGTTAGAAGAAAGTAGTCCATATATATTTTTAAAGACCTCCTCTCAGACTATCTGTGAGCATAGCACAGAGATTGAGGTTGGACACATGAAGGAACTAACACAATTTCTGGAAGTTCAACATGGTCTGTGTGCTCAAGGGCAAATCATGGTAGCAAGGTGAGATTAAAATTCAAAGAAGTAAATAAACGACGTCATATTTTTTTTGGAAGTTCTGGGACTTCAGCTAGATTTCCCTGCTGAGTAGATGAGTGAGTCACTGCAAGTCACATCAAACTTTCAGGGTCTTAATTCATCTACTTTATATAGAGTGAACTTGACTAGCAAACATTTATTGAACACCTATTATTTTCCAGGTACTGTTGAAACTATTGGGAAATGAGTGATCATTTAAACTACAGTCCAACTTCATGGAATTAAAGTCCATAAGAGAAGGCAGACATGTTTACAACTAACAAGATCACATATGTATTAGAAAAGTTTTTCCTTTTTTTTTTTTTGGGACAGAATCTCGCTCTGTTGCCCAGGTTGAAGTGCAGTGGCGTGATCTTGGCTCACTGCAACCTCCGCCTCCCGGGTTCATGCCATTCTCCTGCCTCAGCCTCCCGAGTAGCTGGGACTACAGGTGTCCACCACCACGCCTGGCTAATTTTTTCTATTTTTAGTAGAGACGGGGTTTCACTGTGTTAGCCAAGATGGTCTCAATCTCCTGACCTCATGATCCGCCTGCCTCGGCCTCCCAAAGTGCTGGGATTATAGGCGTGAGCCACTGTGCCTGGCCAGAAAATAAAAAAAATTTAAAAAATACTGTAGAAGAGGAAGGAAAAACTCTGTTTCCTTTAGTCCTGCAGTATTTGTGGTTCTTGGTGTGGCTAGCAAGTGACAGAGAAGGAGAAAATACCAATTCTTTGAGAACAAAGAATTGGTATTTTGTCCTGTCTGATGGCTTCCTGAGAGATAATCTCAGGGGCTTGCTTTTGTTTTGCTTTCCCAATGGAGTTTCCTCAGCACTGGATTGGCTTTCCAGTAGGCATTTATCAAAAACGTTTAAAGTCCATATCCACATGAGATGAGGGATAACAGATAGAGCAAGCATCAGACAGACTGAAAAGCCTGGAAAGGGAGAGACTGCTGAAGGAGACACATGGGAGAATAATGGCTTTGAAAAGGTGCCACCTATCCTGGAGAATGTAAAAGTCATACACACACTAAGGGCTGGATGCATGTTCAGAAAAGACTTGCAAAAACCCTGAGCTATCACCTTTGGCTGGCATTTAGGTTCCATGAAGATACAAAGGAAGGCAAAGGCAGAGTTGTAAATGGCCTGGCTAAGCGTTGAAATGGTGACCACAACAGAGCAAATATGCAAAGACTGGGAGAGTATTAAATTTTTTTTTGGCTACAGGTGTTTAAGGAAATCCCTATAAAATTATTAGCTTACCACAAATTTAATAGAACAGAGGCCTCAATAACCGTACATGAAAAATAATGCAATCTTTGCAAAAATAGCCTAGAAAAGTCACTAAAAATACTACCTAAAACAACCACCACAACTGACAAGAAGCAACAACAAATCATGGGAAGGAAGTAAAATCTGATTTCTATAGTTACCACATTATAATATTTAAAAAGTATTAGCAAAAAATTATAAGGCACACAAAGAAACAAAAGTATGGTTCATTCCCAGAAAAATAAGAAATTAATAGAAGCTATCTCTGGGGAAGCACAGACATTGGACGTACTAGACAAAGACTTTAACTATCTTAAATGTGCTCAAAGAACTAAAGAAAACCATGGGCAAAGAAATAAAGGAAACCAGGAGAATAATGGCTTGATAAATAGAGAATATCAATAACAAGATAGAAATTATTTTTTAAAAATAGAAATTTTGGAGCTGAAAAATCTAATAATGGAAATGAAAATTCGGTAGAGAAGCTCAGCAGCAGATTTGAGTGGGCAGAAGAAAGAATCAGCAAGTTTGAAGATAGGACATTTGAGATTAACCAGTCTGAGGAAAAGAAGGGAAATAAAACATGAAGAAATTTGAAAAGAGCCTAAGAGCCATATGGAATTCCATCAAGCATGCCAACACACACATTATGGGAATCTCAGAAGGGGGGGAAAGAGATCAACGGTCATAAAGAATATTTGAAGAAATATTGCCCCAAAACTACCCAATATTGATGAAAGACATAAATCTACACATCCAAAAAGCTCAACAGATTCAAAATAGGATAATCTCAAATAAGTTCATTGTAAGACATAAAATAAATACATTGTCAAAAGCCAAAGAGAAAGAGAAAATTTGGAAACAGTAAGCAATCAAACAAAAAACCATGACACATAATGGAACTTCCATAAGATCAACAACTGATTTTCTGTCAGAAACCATACACGTCAGTAGGAAGTAGGATAATGTATTTAAGCACTGAAAGAAGAAAATACCTGTCAACCAAGAATTATCTATCTGACAAAACTGTCCTTCAAAAATGAAGGAGAAATTAAGACATCCTTATATAAATAAGAGCATAACAGTTAGTTGTTAATAGACCCAACCTGTAAAAAGTACTGAAGGGAGTTTTGTAGACTGAAATGAAAGGAAATTAGATAGCAATTTAAAGTCATGAAGAAATTATTAAAACAAGTGTTATTGTATTTTTGGTTTGTAAATCCTTTTTTGTTCCTATATAGCAGTAAGTATAAATCTGTACTAATGGGGATATAAGTGACAAAAATGGAATTTGTGACAATAACAACACAAAAGGGGGGCAGAGCTATATAAGGACAGACATTTTATATGCCACTGAAAGTTTTTGTATACTGTAGAAGTAAAGTTGTTATTAATTTAAACTAGATTGTTATAAATTTCAGATGTCAATTTTAATACCCCATGTAAACACTAAAAAAATAACTAAAATATATAAAGACAAGGAAATGAGAAAACAGTCAAGTCACTACAATGAAAATTAATTAAATACAAAAGAACATGGTAATGGAGGAATTGAGACACAAAAAAGAAAAAATATAGAAGGAAATACTAAAAGGGTAGAAGGAACTCCTATCTTAGCAGTAATTACATAAAATGTAAATTGATTAAACTGTCTAATTACAAGGCAGATTGGCACAATGGTTGAAAAATACAATTCATCTCTACACTGTGTGGAAAAGACTCACATTAGATTGAGTGACACAAATAGTGATTTCGTTTCCTTTGGATACCCAGTAATGGCATTGCTGGATCACATGGTAGTTTTTTAGTTTTTTGAGAAACTATTTGTAGATTTTTGAGAAACCTCTACACTGTTTTCCATAATGGCTGTACTAATTTACACTCCCACCAACAGTGTATAAGAGTGTTCTTTTCTCCATGTCCTCACCAGCATTTGTTATTTTTGTCTGTTTGGTAAAAGCCATTTTAACTAGGGTGAGATAATACTTCATTGTAATTTTGATCTGCATTTCCCTGATGATCAGTGATGTTGAGCATTTTTTCACATACCTTTTGGACATTTTATATGTCTTCTTTTGAAAAATGTTTACAAAAGCTTGTATTTTTTGCTATTGAGTTGTTTCAGTTCTTTGTACATTTTGGGTACTAGTCCCTTGTCAGATGAATAGTTTTAAAATATTTTTTCCCCATTCTACAGGTTGTCTCTTCACTCTATTGATTATTTCCATTCCTGTGCAGAAGCCTTTTTAGTTTGATATAGTCTTATTTGTTTATTTTTATTCGTTCCTTTTGCTTTTGAAGTCTTACTCATAAAATTTGTGCCTATACTAGTGTCCTGGAGTGCTTTGCCTGTTTTCTTTTAGTAGTTTTATAGTTTTTGGTCTTATATTTAAGTATTTAATCCATTTTAAGTTAATTATTATATATAGTGATAGAGATACCTGTATTCCCATGTTTATTGCACCACTATTCCTAATGGCTAAGGTATGGAATTAACCTAAATGCCCATCAACAGATAAATGGAAAAGGAAAAGGAAAATGTGGTATATATATAAAAAATAGAATATTATTTAACCATAAAAAAGAATAAAATCCTGACATTCATGGCAACATGGATGAGCTTGGAGGATATTATGGTAAGCAAAATAAATTCATCACAGAACCATAAAACCACATGTTCAAACTCATATGTGGGAGCTAAATAATCATTAAGTTCATGAAAGCAGAGAGTAGAGTTGTGATATTAGAGGCAGAAAAGGGTAATGGTAAAGGGAGGATAAGGAGAGGTTGGTTAACAGATACAAAATTACAGCTAGACAGGATGAATGAGTTCTGGTCTTCGGCAGCACTGTAGGGTGAATATAGTTAAGTATAATTTGTTGTAATTCTCAAAAAGCTAGAAGAGAGAATTTTGAATGTTTATAATACACACAGAAATAATACATGTTTGGGGAGATGACTATGCTAATTATGCTGATTTGATCATTATACATTGTAGACACATATTAAAATATCATTCTGTATCCCATAAATATGTTCAATTGTTATGTGTCAGCTAAAAGTAAAAGGGGAAAGAGACAAAAACAGGTTGGACATGAAAGAAAGGTAAAATGTATACCAAGGAAATATAAAATAGGGCTGAAGTGGCTATAATAAAATAAATTATATATATAATAAAATATAAAATCACACAAAATAGAATTTAAGTAAATTTTTTGTGAGAGACATAGGACATTATATATGATAAAAGTGTCAACACTTCAAGAATAGGTGACAGTTAATTATATGCTCACCTAACAACAGAGCTGCAAAATATGCAAAGGCAAACTGACATAATTGGATGGTTACATACAGTTCACTGATAATAGTTAGAGATTTCAAAAGTACACTTTTAATAATGTGCAGAACAACTACTAGATGATCAATAAGTAAAGAGTATTTGACCAACATTGTAAACAACTAGTCCTAACATATATTGGAAAATGTACAGTCTTCTCAAGTTCCCATGGAACATTTCCCAGGATAGGTCATAGCTAGGCAATAGATCATACCTAAATGGTTTTAAAATGATAGAAATAACACAAAGTACATTTCAGACCGCACTGAAATGAAATTAGAAATCAATAAGAGAAGGAAATTTTGAAAGATTGCAAATGTATGGAAATTAAACAATATAACAATATAGTTCTAAATAATCAATGTTTTTTCTGAGGACGATGATCAGTGCAGGCTTTTTTTTTTTTTTAACGGAGTCTCACTCTGTCGCCCAGGCTGGAGTGCAGTGACATGATCTCGGCTCACTGCAACCTCTGCCTCCCGGATTCAAGTAATTCACTTGCCTCGGCCTCCTAAGTAGCTGGGACTACAGGCATGTGGCACCATGCTCAGCTAATTTTTTGTATTTTTTGTAGAGACATGGTTTCACCTTGTTAGCCAGGATGGTCTTGATCTTCTGACCTCGTGATCCGCCCACCTCAGCCTCCTGAAGTGCTGAGATTACAGGCATGAGCCACTGCGCCCAGCAGATCAGTGCAGACTTCTATTCAGCCATTTTGTTCTGCCTCTTAATGAATAATTTTAAATGCCCATTGTTATTTTTCTTTAATTTGCAGAAAGCAGTGAATTTCTCATATTCACTTGGCAGGTTTATTAGCTATTATTGTTCATTTTTTTCCTAAAGAAGATATCTGGTCGGGTGTGCTGGCTCATGCCTATAATCCCAGCACTTTGGGAGACTGAGGCGGGTGATCACCTGAGGCCTGGAGTTCGACACCAACCTGGCCAACATGGCAAAACCCTGTCTCTACTTAAAAAAAAAAAAAAAAAATTAACTGGGCTTGGTGGTGGGCACCTGTAATCCTGGCTACTTGGGAGGCTGTGGCAGGAGAATACCTTGAACCTGGAAGGTAGAGGTTGCAGTGAGCCGAGATCGTGCCATTGTGCTCCATCCTGGGTGACAAGAGTGAAACTCTGTCTCAAAAAAAAAAAAAAAGAAGAAGAAGAAGCCGCGTCTGCCTGCTGAATTACTTTTTATAATTTCAGCAATTATTATTTTTAAAATTAGGATAAAATTTACATAACATAAAATTCACCATTGTAACCATTTTAAAGTCTACAATTCAGTGCTGTTTAGTATATTCACAATGCTGTACAATCATCATCAATATCTAATTCCAGAATTTTTTTCTTACACCAAAAGGAAATCCTCTGTCCATTAAGCAGTCAGTAGAGGAGAGGGAAGAGTAAAGAGGAATTTGTCTTGCAACTTGGATACCAGCTCAGCCACAGTAGGATAGTGCACCAGGCAGAGACCTGAGGCCCTCATTCTAGACCCTATATCCTGGATGACATTTCTAGACACACCTCAGGCCAGAAGGGAACCTCCTGCCTTAAAGACAAGGACCTAGTCCTGGTAGGATTCATCACCTGATAACTAAAGAGCCCTTGGGCTCTGAATAGTCAGCAGTGGTAGCCAGAGAGTACTTGTCGTGGGTCTCAGGTGAAATTCAGAAATGTACTGGTTTCAGGTGTGACCCAGCACATTCCCAGCTGTGGTTGCTATATGAAGAGACTCCTGTTTGAGAAAAGCAGAGGAAAGAGCAAAGAAGACTTTGTCTTGCAGCTTAGGTATAAGCTCAGCCACAGTAGGGTAGAGCACCAAGTGGTCTGTTGGGGTCCCTGATTCTGGACCTTGCCTCTTCTGGACCTGTCCTGACGTTTCTGGACCTGTCTTTGGCCAGTGGGGAGCCCACTTCCCCGAATAAAGAGTCTGAAGTCTGGCAGCATTGACAACAAGCTGGATGAAGATCCCTGAGGACTTGAGTGAACATCAACAGTAGCCTGGCAGTACTTGCCATGGGCCTGGAGCAGTGGTGACCATGGGGGAGAGACTCTTATGTTTGTGCAAATAGGGAGGAGGAGTGGGAAGGACTTTGTCTTGTGGCTTGGGTGCCAGCCCAGTCACAGTAGAATGGAGCACCAGGTAGATTCCTAATGTTTCCCACTCCAGAAGCTGTCTCCTGGATGGTATCCTCGAACCCACCCAGGGCTGGTGGGAACTTGCCACCCTGCAAGGAAGGAAATAAACCTGTCAGGCATTGCCATCTGCTGATTGTAGAGCCCTAAGGACTGGAGCAAACATAGGCAGTAGCCAGGCAGTGGTTAGTGTGGGTCTTGTGTAAGACCCAGTTTTGTGTTGGCTTCAGGTCTGACCCAGCACAGTCCCAGCGATGGTGGCAATGGGGATACTTTTGTCACCACTCACCCAGCTCCAAGCAGCTTGGCACAGAGAGAGAAACTCTGTTTGGAAACAAGTAAGGGGAGAGAACAAGAATCTCTGCATGATAATCTAGGGAATTCTTCAGGATCTTATCCAAGACCACCAAGGCAGTACCTATATAACTGCAAGAGCCATTGCATTACTGGATTGGGGTGCCCTCTAATGCAGATATGGCTGCAGTGATCAGAAACCTAGATTGCAACACCCAAGTCCCTTCAAATACCTAGAAAGCTTTCCCCAGAAGGATAGGTACACATAAGTCCAGACTGCGAAGACTACAATAAATACCAAAGTTTTCAATGCCCAGACACTGATGAATATCTACAAGCATCAAGACCATGCAGGAAAATATACCCTTATATAATGCATTAATAAGGCACCTGGGGCCAGTTCTGAAGAGACCGAGATATATGACCTTTCAAAGAATTCAAAATAGCCATTTGAGGAAACTCAACAAAATTCAAGATAACGTAAGAAGGTATTCAGAATCTTATCAGATAAATTTAACAGAGAGATTGAATAATTAAAAAGAAGCAAGGAGAAATTCTGGAATTGAAAAATGCAATTGGCATATTGAAGACTGCATCAGAGTCTCTTAGCAGCAGAATAGACCAACTGGAAGAAAGAATTAGTGAGCTTCAAGACAGACTATTTGAAAATACACAGTCAGAGAAGACAAAAGACAAAATAATAAAAATAAATGAAGTATGCCTACACGATCTAGAAAATAGCCTCAAAAAGGGAAATCTAAGAGATATTGGCTTTAAAGAAAAAGTTGAAAGAGACATAAGGGTATAAAGTTTATTCAAAGGGATAATTACAGAGAACCAAAGTTCATTCAAAGGGATAATGACAGAGTACCAAACCTAGGGAAAGATATCAGCATTCAAGTACAAGTGGGTTAGAGAACAAGAATATGTAAACAAAATAAGACTACTTGAAGACATTTAAGGTCTCCTTTTTTCATTATTCTTTTCCTCAGTATATAGTTATGATCAACATACACACACACACACACACACACACACACACAAAGGTGCATGACGTATGCAAGGGTCCTTATTTAGTGGGTCAATCCTTGATTGGATTTAGTGTTCTAAGTCCTTAAAGAGTCTTGTCAAATGAACTTGATCTTTTTCTCCCTACCTCACACCCTCACTTCTTCCTCACCCATAGGGTTTGGCCTCATCTGGATGGTTTTACCCTTTTTTTCTCCATTTATGCACCTTTTCTTGCTCACAGAAGTAGGGTCCAAGGACCAGAAATTAAGATGAAAATTGGGTGCAGCCTTTTTTCTAATTAAAATAGTAAATAAAAAATTTGGCGTCGGGCTTTGAAAGCTAGAAGACCACTTAGACTGTTTTGATTCTGGGTTCTATGTCTTCTGTCCTCTAGACCAAGGATTATTGAGCCTTCCAGGTGATCTGTGTTGCTTTGCAGTGCTCTACTTTGGAATTTGGAGCTAAAACCCTTTTGAATAATAAAGATTGTTCTTCTCTTCTGTGCCTTTTATGCACCTCCCTTGGGAAGGTAATAGAAAAGATCTTGCTGGGCCAGAAACAATTGAGGTGATGCTGGGTCCCTGGCTCAGCACCACTGTAACTCCATTCTCCAACAGAACCCCGATCGCTTCATTTTTCAACAATAATAAACATTTTAGTTTTATTATAAATGTGGTACAAAATTAGTAATACAATAGATGTATTATTAAACCTCAACTGGTACTAAGCACTATGTTTATTCGTTTAAAAGAATGATCTTGATTCAAAACAAAGCTTCACCACCTACAAACTGTTTTAGGTTGGACAGATAATTTAATCATTCTCATTTCAATTTCCTCATCTAATAATGTTTATGTCAATACTCATATTTCAGAACTACAGATTTCAGATAACGTGAAATATTTTATATTAATAATGATGAAAATGCAAGTCACAATCACAATGAGATTTTACCTCCTACCTTTTAAGATGGCTGTTATGTAAAAACAAAACAAAACAACAATAACCACAAAAGATAAGTGTTGGCCAGAATGTGGAGCAATTACAACCCCAATTATTTCTGTTTCTCAACAGGTATTGACAAAAATATTCACGAGCAGCTCTTCTATTGGGCAAGAGGGGTTAGAGTAGAGACCTCATATGAAGTTTCTATATTCTATTTATATAAAAATTTCTTCTTTGTGTTGTCTTCAAATAGCATTGTTATTAGTAAAGTTAAGGTTGTAAAATGCAAGGAGGAATAAAAATTTAAATGATCTTCAAAAACAATGCATCTTAAAAATGTAGTTTAATGTTTGTTATGTCTCAATGTTTTACAAACCAAATTATAAATTAATTATATTTGTCAGGGAAGTCTGAGAAGATAAATATCAGGCAAATATCAAGAATGTTTCAAAATCATTTTGCCACAATCATAGCAGCCTAATGTCCACAGAAGCAGAAATACATTAATTCATCTCTCTCTTACAGTTTTGCATCCTTCCCTTTTCACATGTAAAAGGTAGCCACAATGCCTGATTATTTTTTAAAATAATTTTACTGGAGTTTTCCAACCTTTAGCATTGGCATCTCTATATTTCTTTTGGACTTCATTCCATTTTATAGAGGCATCATACTATCCAAGTCTCTGGACAGGGAAGATGGAGGCTGGCCTCTCCTCCTCATGCAATGCTAATAGAATGTCCATCTAGTGAGCCCTTTGGAAATGCCAAGCAATGATTTACAACTCTTCACCCTGTGGGGCCTTTGTAAAAAAATCACCCAGATGGTGGGAAGCACACTTGGACAGTCCAATGTGGGGCTATGGGTCACAGGAATGTCTTGGAGGCTTTGTGCACTCAGGAAGCCGCAGGAACCATCAGTGGAGAAAAGGATAAAGAAAACAATAATGGAGCCCAAACTTGAAGCCTGTACCCTAGAATCCCCAAGAATAAAACTGTACAAAGAATCATCTGTATTCATGGAATATAATGTATAATTGGAACAAAATAAATTATATGAATAATAGATATATTAAGGAAACTAGATTTACACAGATGTACAAGCACATATATTACTGTCAACCAAGAGGCAAAAGACCACACTCCAGTGCAGTAAGACTAGGCATTTATTGGTGTCTTAGGAATTACTATTTGGAGGACACATATTTGGCTAGAAGCCAAATTGCATTCAGAAGAAAGGGAGGGAAGTAAGCGTTTTTGAAGGGAAGCTAAAGGTGATTACACAAGTTGCTTTGAAAGAATGGTCATTGGTGGAGGCAGCTGGCTTAGTACACAAATCCGTAGTTCATTAGTTGTTGCTGTTCAGGAATTTGTAGTGTTGGTGAAATTCGGCTGTTTTCCAGGATGTGGTGGTCATTACAGTTTGGCCCAGTTCAAAGGTTCAAGGCAAGTTCCTGGATTTTTGTTTGTTTGTTTCTGCTTTCTTTTTGCAGGTAATGCAGGCAATCCTTCTTGAAATAGCTTCCCGAACTCTATTTTTGTATTTTGAACCAGAGTGATGCCATTTTGTATATCACATTTTATATTACACATACTAAATATAATATATGCATGCATTCTTTCTTTCTGTGGGTGTTTTTCAAATTGCAACATAATTTTAGAGTAGAAGCCAACAAATTTGTTTTTTGTAAAGGGCCCGATAGTAAATTTTAGGCTTTACAGGCCACGTATAGTTCCAGCTACTTATCTCTTTCATTGTAGTCCAAAGCAACGAGAACCATGTAAACAAATGAACAAGGTTGGGTTCCAATTAAATTTTACTTATGAGCAACAAAATTACAACTTTATAGAATTTTCATGTGTCACAAAGTATTATTTTTCTTTGGGGTTTTTCAACTATGTACAAATGTAAAAACCATTGTTAATTTATGCACTATGCAGAAACAGGTGGTAAGCTACATTTTGCTCACAGGCCATCGTTTGCTGACCTTTATTACAGACAGTCAAGATTCATGGAATGAAATGAAATTTGATGCCATCTAAAAATGAAAATGTTTTAGAATTGTGGAACACCTAATACATATAATTCATTTATCCAAGTAGATACGACTATTTTGCAATGCTAAAATAACCACTAGGTGGCTCTGTACTCTGTATATTTTCTGTGTTGTAACAGCATTTCACCCATTCTTTGCCATTGCTATGTGTTCAGCACTAGATGGCATTAACTATTGACAATGTGTTTTTTTCATCTTTTGAAATTAATATTCCCAAATATAGAAATAATTTCTTATTTTTCATGTATAGCGGGAAAACGCATGATTAATCTCTGTCCTTATTACCAGAAGACCAAAATAAGCACTTTAAGTTCAGCCTAGAAACTGGAACTTATCCGTATGTCCTAACACAGAGCATTTTTGTATCATAATAGATTACAATAATGCATTTGACCAATAGAAGTTTACCTGTTAGAAACCACAGAAAATTAACCTGACACATTACAATAGTTCCCAAATATCTAATTCTAAATAATATTTTTAAAAATAGGTGTATGTGTGTTAAATAATCTAGTAATTCAAAATCAACCTTGACTTCACTGTTTTCATGTATATAGTGAAACACATTTGTTATTTCTGAAATCCAAAGTAATGGCACATTAATATACCCTCAGTGAAGTAAAATCAATCTTACAGATCATTGCTTGACTTTGTGGGCTAAAATTGCATCCAAAATCTTATTACTAGCAATGTTGCAGTGGAGGCTTCTAAATCTATTATCATAGAGGCAGGATTTTATTTCTTGTACTGGCTCGATAGCTTTCAAATTACAAAGTTAGGGCTGGGAGCGGTGGCTCACGCCTGTAATCCCAGCACTTTTGGAGGCCAAGACAGGTGGATCACCTGAGGTCAGGAGTTCGAAACCAACCTGGCCAACATAGTGAAACCCTGTCTCTACTAAAAACACAAAAATTAGCCCAGTGTGGTGGTACGTGCCTGTAGTCCCAGCTACTTGGGAGGCTGAGGCAGGATAATCACTTTAACCCGGCAGGTGGAGATTGCAGTAAGCCAAGATTGCACCACCGTACTCTAGCCTGGGCAACAGAGCAAGACTCCATCTCAAAAAAGAAAAAAAAAATTACAAAGCTGTAAGTACAGGTCACTTTAAATAGACCAATTTTCCTAAATTGAAAGAGATTAGAGCTCATTGTCATTAACTTGCCACAAAGGCAAACTTTCAAAATTTACAAGTTACATAAAAGTGCTGGGGTAATATGCAGATCAATACATTACTAGGACATTTAAAAATGTAATGTTTTTTAATAGTTGGCTTTATTATTGGCTCATACTACCTTCTATACCACTTTCTTAGTTAAGATCCCCTCAAGCTGAAGAAGAATAGATGAGGGAATTCACTTCTTTCATTTGTACTGCAAATTCATGGTATAATTTCTTTTCCACATGTCATGAAATTAGAAGGCTGTTTGTTTTTACTCAATTTAAAGTGTTTTTGTATGTGAGAAACAAATGCATTATGTGTGTGCACACCTGGTACATTTCCAAGAGAAAGAATACTAAAAATAGCTCATCAATCAACAGGTTTAAAATCTAATAAAAATGTTTTCAATGTGATGCGATACGTGACAGCAGGGTTGAACAAAGCACACGCAGTTATCTTTGTCTCTTCATTCCTTGTCATTTCCATATAAAAATAAGTTTTGCTTTGATCTTTTAAAAATTCATGTGTATATTAAATCAAGAAACTACACGATGCAATTTATCTATTCTGGATCTGGTAGAATGCTGTTATCACCTTAAGATAATGTCTATTTATTGTTATAACTATATATCAGCAGAATAATAAGGACAATATATTATTCCTGAAGTAGCATCCCTACTGGTGCCAGGCTTGTTTTGCATCAAACATAACTTCCTTATTCCTTATTCTTTAAACCATAGTCCTTTGAATAAGAGATCTGAAGATATTATTTTGATTAGTCAGGACATTTTGTTCCACTAAGGAAATTAACTCTGTTCTTACTTAGAGATTTTCAAGGAACATTTTGGGGAGACTATCTTAAAAATAAAAACAAGGAGGGTTGTTTGTTTAAATTTTACTTTCTTAGTTTATTTGTATTTCTCTTATGGTAATTAATATTTAAACTGCATCTACACAACAGAAAGTTGAAAATATAGTTGACAATTATCTAGTGGATTTAAGTTTAAATGGAAAGTCTAAAAATAAAATTCACATCTCAATGTTTATTAAGATGTCTAGGGCCCTGGTTGGTCAGTAAAAGTCTTTTTGATAGTGACCTGTAGTTTTTTGAAATAAAGAAAAAAACCAGTACTCACAGCTTAAGAATATTTTGTGTTCAAATGTCTTAGACTAAGAGACTGTGCCCTTGCTATAATTATAAAATATGGACTGACTTACCCAAGAAACCAATAGGACAATAGTGGCTTAGTAAAATATATGTTTACCATTTGCACATTAAATATTCTTCTTCCAAATAATACTTTATAGGTGTTAGCCTTCTATCAGAAAGACAGTGTAGATTATACCAAGGTGAAATCCCTACATGGTATACTAAGAAAAGTTGATTAACTGAGATGAGGGAGGAAGAAAAAACCAGCAGAAAGCCTGAAAATGTATGGTACTAGAAGTATTGGTGCCTAATGATAATGAATACTATTCTGTCATACTTGAACTTCATGCCAAACTCCATTTGGAAATTTACAATCAGCTATTTCAGCCACACTACTTGTATCCGCTGTCATTTGTCAGTGATTCAAATTCAAGCCTTCTTTCCTCAAATCCAAACTTCTTCAAAAACACTTTTTCTGTCTTGATTTCATTAAAACAAATCCATATATAAGGCTATTGCATATGATTGTGAAGACCACTTACTGCACAAAGTAACCAAATTCATATACCCTGGTATTGAGCTGTATACATCTACCAGGAGAAAAGAACTCATTTTTCCCCTAATTTACAGGCAAGTATTGTGAGACTAGCAACATTTCTCCTTGTATCTGAATGTCACTGATTTCCTCTGTAACCAGTAATCTTTATCAGAAGCTGCTAAACAAAGACATATGTAGTGTTTTTGTGGGACAATCCTGGTTTATGCCTATTGCCCCTGTATAATTGTTCATAGTACTGTCTTTTACTGTTAAATGTGTCCCATTTGGGAAGACAAACTACATGTTCACTATATTAGTCCATTTTCATGCTGCTGATAAAGACATACCAGAGACTGGGCAATTTGCAAAAGAAAGGTTTAATGGAATTACAGTTCCACATGGCTGGGGCCACCTAACAATCATGGCAGAAGGCAAGGAGGAGCAAGGCAAGGAGGAGCAAGTCACATCTTAGGTGGATGGCAGCAGGCAAAGAGAGCGCGTGTGCAGGGAAATTCCTTTTTATAAAATCATCAGGTCTCGTGAGACTTATTCACTATCATGAGAACAGCATGGGAAAGACTTGCCCCCTATGATTCAGTTACTTCCAACTGGATCCCTCCCACAACGTGTGGGATTTTAAGATGAAATTTGGGTGGGGACAGACACAGCCAAATCATATCGTTTTGCCCCTGGCCCCTCCCAAATCTCATGTCCTTACATTTCAAAACCAATCATGCTATCCCAACAGTCCTCCAACATCTTATTTCAGCTTTAACTCAAAAGTCTACAGTCCAAAGTCTCATCTGAGACAAGGCAAGTCCCGTCTGTCTATGAGCCTGAACAAAGGGGGTACAGGCCCCATGCAAGTCCAAAATCCACTGGGGCAGTCAAATCTTAAAGCTCCAAAATGATCTCCTTTGACTCCATGTCTCACATCCAGGTCACACCGATGCAAGAGGTGGGTCCCCATGGTCTTGGACAGCTTGACTCCTGTGGCTTTGCAGGGTATAGCCTCCCTCCCAACTGCCTTCATGGGCTGGCATTGAGTATTTGTGGCTTTTCCAGGTGCACAGAGCAAGCTGTTTGTGGATCTGTCATTCTGGGGTCTGGAGGGTGGTGGCCCTCTTCTCACAGCTCCACTAGGCAGTACCCCAGTAAGGACTCTGTGTGGGGGCTTGTACCCCAAATTTTCCTTCCACTCTGCACTAGCAGAGGTTCTGTATGAGGGCCCTGTCCCTGCAGTGAACTTTTGCCTGGGCATCCAGGCATTTCCATACATTTTCTGAAATCCAGGTTGAGGTACCCAAACCTCAGTTCTTGACTTCTGTGCACCCACAGGCTCAATACCACATGGAAGCTGACAAGGCCTGGGGCTTCCACCCTCTGAAGCAATAGCCTGAGCTGTATGTTGTCCCCTTATAGTCACGACCGGAGCAGCTGGGACACAGGGCACCAAGTCCCTAGACTGCACACAGCAGAGGGACCATGGGCCCAGCCCACGAAACCATTTTTTCCTCCTAAACCTCTGGGCCTTTGATGGAAGGGGCTGCTGCAAAGGTTTCTGACATGCCCTGGTGACACTTTCCCCATGGTCTTGGTGATTAACATTAGGCTCCTCATTACTTATGCACATTTCTGCAGCTGGCTTGAATTTCTCCTCAGAAAATGGGATTTTCTTTTCTATTGCATTGTTGGGCTGCAGATTTTCTGAACTTTTATGCTCTGTTTCCCTTTTAAAACTGAATGCCTTTAACACACCCAAGTCACCTCTTGAATGCCTTGCTGCTTAGAAATTTCCTCCACCAGATACCATAAATCATCTCTCTGAATTTCAAAGTTCCACAAATCTCTAGGGTAGGGCAAAATGCCACTAGTCTCTTTTATAAAACATAACAAGAGTTACCTTTGCTCCAGTTCCCAACAAGTTCCTCATCTCCATCTGAGACCACTTCAGCTGGGATTTCATTGTCCATATCATTATCAGCATTTTGGTCAAAGCCAATTAACAAGTCTCTAGGAAGTTCCAAACTTTCCCACATTTTTCTGTTTTCTTCAGAGCCGTTTAAACTGTTCCAATCTCTGCCTGTTACCCAGTTCCAAAATCACTTTCACATTTTCGGGTATCTTTTCAGCAATACTCCACTCTACTGGTACCAATTTACTGTATTAATCCATTTTCACACTGCTGATAAAGACATGTCTGAGGCTGGGCAGTTTACAAAAGAAAGAGGTTTAATGGATTTACAGTTCTGCATGGCTGGGGAGGCCTCACAATCATGGTGGATGGCAAGGAGGAACAAGATACATCTTAGGTGGATGGCAGCAGGCAAAGAGAGAGCTTGCCCAGGGAAATTCCTTCTTATATAACAATCAGGTTTCGTAAGACTTACTCACTATCATGAGAACAACAGAGGAAAGACCTGCCCCTATGATTCAATTACTTCCCACTGGGTCCCTCCTACAACAAGTGGGAATTCAAGATGAGATATGGATGGGGACACAGCCAAACCATATCATTCTGGGTGGAGACACAGCCAAACCATATCATGCTGCCCCTGGCCTCTCCCAAATCTCATGTCTTTACATTTCAAAACTAATCATGCCTCTGAACAGTCTCCCAAAGTCTTAACTCATTTCAGCACTAACTCAAATGTCCACAGTCCAAAGTCTCATCTGAGACAAGGCAAGTCTTGTCCACCGATGAGCCTGTAAAATCAAAAGCAAGTTAGCTACTTCCTCTCAATAAACTAGGTATTGATGGAACACATCTCAAAATATTAGAGCTATTTATGACAAACCCATAGTCAATATCATACTGAATGAGAAAAAGCTGGAAGCATTCCCTTTGAAAACTGGTACAATACAAGGATGCTCTCTCTCACCACTCCTGTTCAACATAGTATTGGAAGTTCTTGCCAGGGCAATCAGGCAAGAAAAATAAATAAAGGTATTCAAATAGGAAGAGAGGAAGTCAAATTGTCTCTGTTTGCAGATGACATGATTGTATATTTAGAAATCCCCATCATCTCAGCCCAAAATTTCCTTAAGCTGATAAGCAACTTCAGCAAAGTCTCAGGATACAAAATCAATGTGCAAAAATCACAAGCATTCCTATACACCACCAATAGACAAGCAAAAAGAATTAAGCTGGAAGCATCATGCTGGCTGACTTCAAACTATACTACAAGGCTACAGTAACCAAAACAGCATGGTACTGGTACCAAAACAGACATATAGACTAATGGAACAGAACAGAGACCTCAGAAATAATACCACACATCTACAACCATCTGATCTTCCACAAACCTGAAAAAAAAGCAATAGGGAAGGATTCTCTATTTAATAAATGGTGCTGGGAAAACTGGCTAGCTATATGCAGAAAACTGAAACTGGACCCCTTCCTTATACCTTATACAAAAATTAACTCAAGATGGTTTAGGGACTTAAACATAAGACCTAAAACCATAAAAACCCTAGAAGAAAACCTAGGCAATACCATTCAGCACATAGACATGGGCAAAGACTTTATGACGAAAATACCAAAAGCAATTGCAACAAAAGCTGAAATTGACAAATGGGATCTAATTAAACTAAAGAACTTCTGTACAGCAAAAGAAACTATCACCAGAGTGAACAGGCAACCTACAAAATGGGAGAAAATTTTTACAACCTACTTATCTGACAAAGGTCTAATATCCAAAATCTACAAAGAAAAAGGAACTCAAATTTACAAGAAAAAAAACACATCAAAAAGTGGGCAAAGGATATTAACAGACACTTCTCAAAAGAAGATATTATGTGACCAAAAAAACACATGAAAAAAAGCTCATCATCACTGATCTTTAGAGAAATGCAAATGAAAACCACAAGGAGATACCATCTCACACCAGTCAGAATGACAATAGCAAAGACATGAAACCAACCCAAATGCCCATAAATGATAGGCTGGATAAAGAAAATGTGTACATATACACCATGGAATACTATGCAGCCATAAAACAGAATGAGATCATGTCCTTTGCAGGGACATCATCCTCAGCAAACTAGCACAACAACAGAAAACCAGATGCCGCATGTTCTCACTCATAAGTGGGAGTTGAACAGTGAGAACATATGGACACAGGGAGGAGTACAACACACACTGGGGCCTCTTGAGGGATAGGGGGCAAGAAAAGGGAGAGCATTAGGACAAATGCATGCAGGGCTTAAAACCTAGATGACTGGTAGATAGGTGCAGCAAGCCACCATGGCACATGTATGCCTATGTAACACACCTGCACTTTCTGCACATGTATCCTGGAACATAAAATAAAATAAAATAAAACAAAATAGTCTTTACTTGAGGATCATGACATCTGGCTAAATAATGCTAAACTCATTTTTATTTTAAGTGAAGATTCTCATGACCTTGCCATCTCATTCTCTCATGTTTCAGGACTCCTGACTATAATCTTGACTGAGTTCTGTGCCTATGTGGTTGACATGCCAGGTACCTACCATTTATAATTTCTTGTTCATCACAAATTTACTTTCAGCTCCATTTAATTTTTTTCACCCATAACCATCTATCTCAAGATTTTTCATTGCCCAGAACTGTTATACATATTAAATTTGAATTCTTCATCATTTCAACACAAAGTTGTAACCTCAACTACAATCAATCCCATTATGATTAGAAACCCCATAGAAATCTCAGATACTGTTTTCTCTATTTTCTTCCAAGCTGTTAGCTTGCTCATATTCTTTCTCTTCCTGGCTTTTATGATTATCTATTTTCAAACATGTTCCCTCAATATCCTTAAACTATTGCTTTTTAACCACACAGAACTGACAAACCAATCCTATAAATCCATTCAACATGTTTTTGTCTCCATTCTAACATCTGGTATACTAAGCACAGCTACAGTAAAATAGCATAGCCCCATGAGAGCTGTCAGCATAAATGTATGTTCCACTGTGAATTTTCTCTTCTTTTCTAATTTTCAGTTTGTTATCTTGACTTGTTTTCATAAATAATTATGTTATCTGGAAATAATAAATGCTTTTTTTGTCCTCTCTAATTTCTATACCCACCCCCTCTTGTGTTTTATCTTGTCTTATTTATTTATTTATTTATTTATTTATTTTTTGAGACGGAGTTTCGCTCTTATTGCCCAGGCTGTAGTGCAATGGCATGATCTCGGCTCATTGCAACCTCTGCCTCCCGGGTTCAAGCGATTCTCCTGCCTTAGCCTCCCAAGTAGGTGGGATTACAGGCATGCGCCACCATGCCTGGCTACTTTTTATTTTTTAGTAGTGGTGGGGTTTCTCCATGTTGGTTAGGCTGGTCACAAACTCCCGACCTCAGGTGATCTGCCTGCCTCAGCCTCCCAAAGTGCTGGAATTACAGGCATGAGCTACCAAGCCTGGCCTATCTTGCCTTATTTTAATGGCTAGAACCTTCAGCACAATGTTGTCATGATCAATGGTAATATTTTAAATCCTAACTTTAATGCAAGTTATTCTAGAACTTTGCATCTTATATTGTACGTGTGTCTGTTATCTATATCTGGTATCTATATTTATGAATGTTAAATTTGCCAAAAATGTTTATCGTGAATGGTTGCTATATTTTATTCAATGGTATAATAACACCTATTATTGATAAAATATTTCTCTCATTTAATTTGTTATTTTAGTGAATTGCGTTGATAATTTTTCTAATATGGTGCTATTCTTGAAATCTTGAAATTAACCCTTAATCATGTAGTTTTATAATATAAACTGTTGATTGTGGTTGCTGATCGTCTATTTAGACCTTTGCTTCTATGTTCATAGGTGTGATTAAAGTAAAATTTTATTTTCTTGTGATTTTCTGTCTTCACTGCCACAGTCATTATTAATCTCGTAAAGTAAGTTAAGTAGTTTACTCCTTTTTTTCTATGCTTTGGAACCATTTTTATATAACTGACATTAGCTGATTTTTAAGGTTTAGTAGACTGCACCTGTAAACCCATAAAATCAGTTAAGTAGTTTCCCATCTTTTTTCTATGTTTTGGAACTGTTTTTATTCAATTCACATTAGCTGATTTTTAAGTAGTGAATTGCACCTATAAATCCATATGTGGCTCTGAAATCTTTGTTGAAGAAGAAAATTAACTGTTCTCTTACTTATTCTCTTTTTGTTGCACTTGACACCAAGCAGTTGACCAATCAGAAATGCAGTGCTGTATTAATTTATATTGTTTTCCTTTCCTTCTTTACTTCACCATGTCCCCTTCTCAGACTCCTGCTCCCTAGATTTTCAGTACCTAATAAAGTAGTAATATCTGAACTTCTGTGACACATGTTAGTTTCTGGATAGTTCACACTAAGAAGTAAAGCAGTGCACTGTAGAGTCTATTTTCCTTTCTCTGTAGCTATTAGAGTTATGACATATTTTACACAAAATTGATGTGTGAGCTAATATCCTACTAATACATCCAACCCTGAACTACATACGCCCCAAGGACAGTGCAGATCACAATTTTATCAAGACTGAATAACAAAGAAATTGTAAATCTGAACAGACCCAGTGGATTCAAGTCTGAATTTTACCAGACATTTTAAAATGAACCAATGCCCATCTTTCTCAAATTCCTCTAAAATATTGAAGAAGAGGGAATACTTCCAAATCAATTTTACAAGGCCAATATTACCCAGACACCAAAGCAGGCAAGTACACTACAAGAAAACTTGTATCTTTGATGAACATAGATGCAAAAATCATCAACAAAAATAAAAATCAACAAAAATAATATATTATAAAAATATAATATAAAATATAAAATAATATTCAACAGTACATTAAAAGGATCACTCATCATGGTCAAGTGGATATTATATGGTTCTTTTCAGATTTACAATTTCTCTCCTAGCCACTGTGTCTATGCATTGTTTATTTTGGGTTGGTTCCTGTTACTATAATTATTTTGGTTGGATCCGTTATCCTAAATTCTAATCCCTTTTTTTGTTGTTTAAGACTTTTTTTTTTTTTCTTTCTTATTTTCTTTTCTTCTTTATTTTTTTTTATTTTTTTTATTTTTATATACTTTAAGTTCTAGGGTACATGTGCATGACGTTTATATCATGTATAACTCCCAATGCAATCCCTCCCTCCTCCCCCCTCCCCATGATAGGCCCCAGTGTGTGATGTTCCCCTTCCCGAGTCCAAGTGATCTCATTGTTCAGTTCCCACCTATGAGTGAGAACATGCGGTGTTGGTTTTCTCTTCTTGTGATAGTTTGCTAAGAATGATGGTTTCCAGCTGCATCCATGTCCCTACAAAGGACGCAAACTCATCCTTTTTGATGGCTGCATAGTATTCCATGGTGTATATGTGCCACATTTTCTTAATCCAGTCTGTCACAGATGGACATTTGGGTTGATTCCAAGTCTTTGCTATTGTGAATAGTGCCGCAATAAACATACGTGTGCATGTGTCTTTGTAGTAGAGTAATTTATAATCCTTTGGGTATATACCCAGTAGTGGGATGGCTGGGTCATATGGTACATCCTAGTTCTAGATCCTTGAGGAATCGCCATACTGTTTTCCATAATGGTTGAACTAGTTTACAATCCCACCAACAGTGTAAAAGTGTTCCTATTTCTCCACATCCTCTCCAACACCTGTTGTTTCCTGACTTCTTAATGATTGCCATTCTAACTGGTGTGAGATGGTATCTCATTGTGGTTTTGATTTGCATTTCTCTGATGGCGTGAGTGAGAGCATTTTTTCATGTGTCTGTTGGCTGTATGGATGTCTTCTTTTGAGAAATGTCTGTTCATATCCTTTGCCCACTTTTTGATGGGGTTTGTTTTTTTTTCTTGTATATTTGTTTGAGTTCTTTGTAGATTCTGGATATTAGCCCTTTGTCAGATGAGTAGGTTGCAAAAATTTTTCCCATTCTGTAGGTTGCCTGTTCACTCTGATGGTAGTTTCTTTAGCTGTGCAAAAGCTCTTTAGTTTAATTAGATCCCATGTGTCAATTTTTGCTTTTGCTGCCGTTGCTTTTGGTGTTTTAGACATGAAGTCCTTGCCCATGCCTATGTCCTGAATGGTACTACCTAGATTTTCTTCTAGGGTTTTTATGGTATTAGGTCTAACATTTAAGTCTCTAATCCATCTTGAATTAATTTTCGTATAAGGGTAAGGAAAGGATCCAGTTTCAGCTTTCTACTTATGGCTAGCCAATTTTCCCAGCACCATTTATTAAATAGGGAATCCTTTCCCCATTTCTTGTTTCTCTCAGGTTTGTCAAAGATCAGATGGCTGTAGATGTGTGGTATTATTTCTGAGGACTCTGTTCTGTTCCATTGGTCTATATCTCTGTTGTGGTACCAGTACCATGCTGTTTTGGTTACTGTAGCCTTGTAATAGTTTGAAGTCAGGTAGCGTGACGCCTCCAGCTTTGTCCTTTTGACTAGGATTGTCTTGGCAATGCGGGCTCTTTTTTGGTTCCATATGAACTTTAAAGCCTTTTTTTTCCAATTCTGTGAAGAAAGTCATTGGTAGCTTGATGGGGATGGCATTGAATCTATAAATCACCTTGGGCAGTATGGCCATTTTCACGATATTGATTCTTCCTATCCATGAGCATGGTATGTTCTTCCATTTGTTTGTGTCCTCTTTGATTTCACTGAGCAGTGGTTTGTATTTCCCTGAAGAGGTCCTTTACATCCCTTGTAAGCTGGATTCCTAGGTATTTTATTCTCTTTGAAGCAATTGTGAATGGAAGTTCATTCCTGATTTGGCTCTCTGCTTGTCTGTTACTGGTGTATAAGAATGCTTGTGATTTTTGCACATTAATTTTGTATCCTGAGACTTTGCTGAAGTTGCTTATCAGCTTAAGGAGATTTTGGGCTGAGACGATGGGGTTTTCTAAATATACAATCATGTCATCTGCAAACAGGGACAATTTGACTTCTTCTTTTCCTAACTGGATACCCTTGATTTCTTTCTCTTGCCTGATTGCCCTAGCCAGAACTTCCAACACTATGTTGAATAGGAGTGGTGAGAGAGGGCATCCCTGTCTTGTGCCAGTTTTCAAAGGGAATTTTTCCAGTTTTTGCCCATTCAGTATGATATTAGCTGTGGGTTTGTCATAAATAGCTCTTATTATTTTGAGGTACGTTCCATCAATACCAAATTTATTGAGCGTTTTTAGCATAAAGGGCTGTTGAATTTTGTCAAAAGCCTTTCTGCATCTATTGAGATAATCATGTGGTTCTTGTCTTTGTTTCTGTTTATATGCTGGATTACGTTTATTGATTTGCGAATGTTGAACCAGCCTTGCATCCCAGGGATGAAGCCCACTTGATCATGGTGGATAAGCTTTTTGATGTGCTGCTGAATCCGGTTTGCCAGTATTTTATTGAGGATTTTTGCATCGATGTTCATCAGGATATTGGTCTAAAATTCTCTTTTTTTGTTGTGTCTCTGCCAGGCTTTGGTATCAGGATGATGTTGGCCTCATAAAAAGAGTTAGGGAGGATTCCCTCTTTTTCTATTGATTGAAATAGTTTCAGAAGGAATGGTACCAGCTCCTCCTTGTACCTCTGGTAGAATTCAGCTGTGAATCCATCTGGTCCTGGACTTTTTTTGGTGGGTAGGCTATTAATTGTTGCCTCAATTTCAGAGCCTGCTATTGGTCTATTCAGGGATTCAACTTCTTCCTGGTTTAGTCTTGGGAGAGTGTAAGTGTCCAGGAAATTATCCATTTCTTCTAGATTTTCTAGTTGATTTGCGTAGAGGCATTTATAGTATTCTCTGATGGTTGTTTGTATTTCTGTGGGTCGGTGGTGATATCCCCTTTATCATTTTTTATTGCGTCTATTTGATTCTCTCTCTCTTTTCTTCTTTATTAGTCTAGCTAGCGGTCTGTCAATTTTGTTGATCTTTTCAAAAAACCAACTCCTGGATTCATTGATTTTTTGGAGGTTTTTTGTGTCTCTATCTCCTTCAGTTCTGCTCTGATCTTAGTTATTTCTTGCCTTCTGCTAGCTTTTGAATGTGTTTGCTCTTGCCTCTCTAGTTCTTTTAATTGTGATGTTAGTGTCAATTTTAGATCTCTCCTGCTTTCTCTTGTGGGCATTTAGTGCTATAAATTTCCCTCTACACACTGCTTTAAATGTGTCCCAGAGATTCTGGTATGTTGTATCTTTGTTCTCATTGGTTTCAAAGAACATCTTTATTTCTGCTTTCATTTCGTTATGTACCCAGTAGTCATTCAGGAGCAGGTTGTTCAGTTTCCATGTAGTTGAGCGGTTTTGATTGAGTTTCTTAGTCCTGAGTTCTAGTTTGATTGCACTGTGGTCTGAGAGACAGTTTGTTATAATTTCTGTTCTTGTACATTTGCTGAGGAGTGCTTTACTTCCAATTATGTGGTCAATTTTGGAATAAGTGCGATGTGGTGCTGAGAAGAATGTATATTCTGTTGATTTGGGTTGGAGAGTTCTATAGATGTCTATTAGGTGCTTGGTGCAGAGATGAGTTCAATTCCTGGATATCCTTGTTAACTTTCTGTCTCGTTGATCTGTCTAATGTTGACAGTGGAGTGTTGAAGTCTCCCATTATTATTGTATGGGAGTCTAAGTCTCTTTGTAGGTCTCTAAGGACTTGCTTTATGAATCTGGGTGCTCCTGTATTGGTGCATATATATTTAGGAGAGTTAGCTCTTCCTGTTGAATTGATCCCTTTACCATTATGTAATGGCCTTCTTTGTCTCTTTTGATCTTTGATGGTTTAAAGTCTGTTTTATCAGAGACTAGGATTGCAACCCCTGCTTTTTTTTGTTCTCCATTTGCTTGGTAGATCTTCCTCCATCCCTTTATTTTGAGCCTATGTATGTCTCTGCATGTGAGATGGGTCTCCTGAATACAGCAGACTGATGGGTCTTGACTCTTGATCCAGTTTGCCAGTCTGTGTCTTTTAATTGGAGCATTTAGTCCATTGACATTTAAGGTTAATATTGTTGTGTGAACTTGATCCTGTCATTATGATATTAACTGGTTATTTTGCTCGTTAGTTGATGCAGTTTCTTCCTAGCCTCGATGGTCTTTACATTTTGGCATGTTTTTGCAATGGCTGGTACCGGTTGTTCCTTTCCATGTTTAGGGCTTCCTTCAGGGTCTCTTGTAAGGCAGGCCTGGTGGTGACAAAATCTCTAAGCATTTGCTTATCTGTAAAGGATTTTATTTCTCCTTCACTGATGAAGCTTAGTTTGGCTGGATATGAAATTCTGGGTTGAAAATTCTTTTCTTTAAGAACGTGAATATTGGCCCCCACTCTCTTCTGGCTTGTAGAGTTTCTGCCGAGAGATCTGCTGTTATTCTGATGGGCTTCCCTTTGTGGGTAACCCGACCTTTCTCTCTGGCTGCCCTTAGATTTTTTCCTTCATTTCAACTTTGGTGAATCTGGCAATTATGTGTCTTGGAGTTGCTCTTCTGGAGGAGTATCTTTGTGGCGTTCTCTGTATTTCCTGAATTTGAATGTTGGCCTGCCCTACTAGTTGGGGAAGTTCTCCTGGATGATATCCTGAAGAGTGTTTTCCAACTTGGTTCCATTTTCCCCCTCACTTTCAGGCACCCCAATCAGACGTAGATTTGGTCTTTTTACATAATCCCATACTTCTTGCAGGCTTTGTTCATTTCTTTTTCTTCTTTTTTCTTTTGGTTTCTCTTCTCGCTTCATTTCATTCATTTGATCCTCAATCGCTGATACTCTTTCTCCAGTTGATCGAGTCGGTTACTGAAGCTTGTGCATTTGTCACGTATTTCTCGTGTCATGGTTTTCATCTCTGTCATTTCGTTTATGATCTTCTCTGCATTAATTAGTCTAGCTGTCAATTCTTCCACTTTTTTTTCAAGATTTTTAGTTTCTTTGCGCTGGGTACGTAATTCCTCCTTTAGCTCTGAGAGGTTTGATGGACTGAAGCCTTCTTCTCTCATCTCGTCAAGTCATTCTCTGACCAGCTTTGATCCGTTGCTGGCGATGGGCTGCGCTCCTTTGCAGGGGGAGATGCGCTCTTATTTTTTGAATTTCCAGCTTTTCTGCCCTGCTTCTTCCCCATCTTTGTGGTTTTATCTGTCTCTGGACTTTGATGATGGTGACGTACTGATGGGGTTTTGGTATAGGTGTCCTTCCTGTTTGATAGTTTTCCGTCTGACAGTCAGAAGCTGTCTGTTGGTCTGTTGAGATTGCTTGAGGTCCACTCCAGACCCTGTTTGCCTGGGTATCAGCAGCAGAGGTTGCCGAAGATAGAATATTGCTGAACAGCGAGTGTACCTGTCTGATTCTTCTTTGGAAGTTTCCTCTCAGGGGTGACTCCACCCTGTGAGGTGTGGGGATCAGACTGCCCCTAGTGGGGGATGTCTCCCAGCTAGGCTACTCGGGGTCAGGGACCCACCTGAGCAGGCAGTCTGTCCGTTCTCAGATCTCAACCTCCGCGTTGGGAGATCCACGCTCTCCCCAAAGCTGTCAGACAGAGTCGTTCGGGTCTGCAGCGGCCCCGCTCTTTCCCCTAATGGACTGCAGCTGTGCGCTGTCCGCAGCGGTAGAGTCTACAGAGACAGGCAGGCTTCCTTGAGCTGCTGTGAGCTCCACCCAGTTCGAGCTTCCCAGCGGCTTTGTTTACCTACTTAAGCCTCAGCAATGGCGGGCCCCTCCCCCAGCCTCGCTGCTGCCTTGCGGATAGATCGCCGCAGACGGCTGTGTTAGCAGTGAGGGAGGCTCCGTGGGCGTGGGACCCTCCCGGCCAGGTGTGATATATTCTCCTGGTGTGCCTGTTTCCTTAAAGCGCAGTATTGGGGTGGGAGTTACCCGATTTTCCAGGTGTTGTGTGTCTCAGTTCCCCTGGCTAGGAAAAGGGATTTCCTTCCCCCTTGCGCTTCCAGGTGAGGCGATGCCTCGCCCTGCTTCAGCTCACGCTGGTCAGGCTGCAGCAGCTGACCCGCACCGATTGTCCGGCACTCCCTAGAGAGATGACCCCAGTACCTCAGTTGAAAATGCAGAAATCACCGGTCTTCTGTGTCGCTCGCGCTGGAGTTGGAGACTGGAGCTGTTCCTATTCGGCCATCTTGCTCCCCCCTCCGACTTTTTTTTTTTTTTTTGAGGCAGAGTTTTCCTCGTGTTGCCCAGGCTGGAGTGCAATGGCCCATCTTGGCTCACTCACCCTCTACCATCCCCGGGTTCAAGCAATTCTCCTCCTCAGCCTGGTCCCGAGTAGCTGGGACAAAGGCACCCACGACCATGCCCGGCTAACAAATTTGATTTTTTAAATTGATGGATAAACTTGTATAAATTTATCATCTACACCATGATGCTTTAAATATATAATACATTTGAAAAGTTAAATCTAACTAATTAACAAATGTATTACATCACAGTTATTTTTTGTGCTGCAATCCCATATTTGTTGCAGCACTATTCATAATAGCCAAGATATGGCACCAACATAAGTGCCCCTAATTGCATGAATGGATCAAAAAAAGTGGCATTATGCACATGGAATACATTCAGCCTTAAAAAAGGAGTACTATCATTTGTGATAGCATGGATAAAACTGGAGGAGATTATGTTAAGTGAAATGCGCCAAATTTAATTATTTTTGTGTCCCACTCTCTCCAGGCCTGTTGATTTATGCATAATGGCTATTGTAATGAATAAGTGTTAGTCAAAGACAGAGTGAAATATTCAGAAGAGGGTCAATTTGTTTAATTCTTTTTTTTTTTTTTTGAGATAGAGTCTCGCTCTATCGCCCAGGCTGGAGTGCAGTGGTGCGATCTCAGCTCACTGCACGCTCTGCCTCCCGGGTATGCCATTCTCCTGCCTCAGCCTCCCGAGTAGCTGGGACTACAGGCGCCCGCCACCTCGTCCGGCTGGTTTTTTGTATTTTTTATTAGAGACGGGGTTTCACCGGGTTAGCCAGGATGGTCTCGATCTCCTGACCTCGTGATCCGCCCGTCTCAGCCTCCCAAAGTGCTGGGATTACAGGCTTGAGCCACAGCGCCCGGCCTTGTTTAATTCTTTTAAAGCAGCATACTGTCACCTTCCTGGTGCTGATTGCACTACGTTTTTTTGTTTGTTTGTTTGTTTTTGTTTTTTGTTTTTTTTTAATTACCTGCTCTCCCCATTACTCCTTCCTACTCTCAAAACCACAAAATCAGGCACTTCAATGAATGAAAATACTTTGAGACTTTTATCAGGATGAAGATGTACCACTTTGTTACTGATCAGAAGAACTTGTAAAATGGAATTTTCAATACTTCAAAGCTATTTCAGGTCAGTTTGCATGAATGATTTTGTATGATTCTATACTGATCTATGGAGAAGTGAACACAGAGAATTTGCACTGACACCCATGGAAGGAAGGTATATGAGAGTAACTTTTAATTGCATATTTCACTGACCTTAAAAAAATGAATCTCATGTTTGGTACCGAGTAAAAAATAAAGATTCAAATGTATTACTATCCAAACAAGTTATCCAGCCTATTTTATGGTATTATTGAAATCACATACTGTCTACACTCTGAATTCCTTTGGCAGTGCTAAGACATCCACCATCCTCCTTTCTAGCAAAAGGAGTGGAATGTAGTTAGGAGATAAAGCATACCTTCTGCAAGTATTTATAGTGTTTTGTTTTCATACATCACTTTGAAATTGTCATGTTTATAGTTAAGAGAGATAAAATGTATAATTTAAGTTGGCTTATTAAAATTGCTCAATTTTGTGTAGTTTTATGTTAGGAAAGACTATACTTATGCCCTTATAAAAACGTTACTATCACAGAAAGTGTTATGTGTCTAAACAGCTATTACTTTCCAAATAATCCCAGACTGGACACATCTCAAAGAATTCCAAGTATGCCATTATTTGTGATGAATAAAATTATTTAATTACACACACACACACACACACACACCAGTTCTTAATATGTTCTTGTTATTTCTGACAAAAATAAATTTTGAATTAGTCTACATTAATGAAGTACTGAGTTTTAGATTTTGAGAGCTTTTCCAAGAAAATGTTTAAAAGCACTTTTAATTCTATATAACATTAATGTATTATTTTTATATTAAGTGTAATTAATATAGTTAGAATTTTGTCCCCTCTAAATCTCCTGTTGAATTGTAATCTCCAATGTTGGAGGTGGGGCCTGGTGGGAAGTGTTTGGGTCATGGGGGAAGATCCCTTATGGCTTGGTTCTCAAGATTGTGAGTTCTCACCATATGTGGTTGTTTAAAAGCATGTGGCATCTTCCCTCCACCACTCCTCTTGCTCCATCTGTCACCGTCTGATGTGCCTGCCCCTGCTTTACCTTCTGTTATGAGTAAAGGCTCCCTGAGGCCTCCCTAGAAGATGTCAGCACCATGCTTGTACGGCCTGCAGAATCATGAGCCTCCCTCTCTCTCTCTCTATATATATATACACACACATATATGATCATATATTTCCATATACATTTATATTTAAGTGTGTATGTATATATGCTTATATTTAATTGTGTATGTTTATATATATACTTACATTTAAATAAATATATATACACACGCACACATTTAAATGAATGTGGTTTTAGACAGTACAAAACAAAATTCCTTAAATAACAATGTGTGTAGATGGTACAAGTTGGAGATTGCATGCATTCTAGGCCCACTTTGTTAATAACAAAAGGAGCCATTTTATCTACATTTTGGCTTAAATGAAGAACTTAGTATTTATATTTGTGTTATATTCTGTTGAAAATATATTTTTTATTGTTTTTACTGCTTGCCTTGTATTTTAAGTCCTCATGAAGAAGATCTTTTTTAAAACATTCATATATCATAACAAATTCACATTTCATTTACAGTTCGAAAAGTTGGGAGGCCAGAAAACCAGATTTTGACATTGCCATTCAGGTATTCAGACATTGAAACTCATTCACAGTATGTTGGTAGCAGACCAAAATTAAAATCAGTCCTTCTGAATCCTTCTCATTTGATTAATAGCTTGGTAGTCACATTGCTCACTACAAATATTATTTTCACCCCAGGAGTAAAGTTAAAAAAGCCATTCATGCTTCTGAAGCAAAAGTCTATGATTATATAAACAGTTGTTCTCTTTGATGCTGGTATCAAAAATAGTATTTTGCAGGTCAACAAAATGAGAAATAACAAAGTGATGGTAGTTACAAATCCTTTGAGAGACGAACAGATGAACCCTCTGTGGAAATAAACAGTTTGCTGCTGGCGCTCCACCCCTCCCATGTGTTCATCATTTTATTTAGTGAGTTTAAATGTGGACTCCCTGACAATGATTTGGCAAGGCCCATATCATCACTAGTTAACTAAAAGCTGCCCTCTCTGTCTCAGTTTGCTTATATCAACACTTATGCAATGTATAATCCTGTGAAGTCAGTTAAGTTTCCCACGTGTTTTCACTTTGGATAAAGCTAGGGAAATTGTTACCTAAAAAATAAGTATTTTTTCCAAGGGCATATGTCCTAAGAGCCCTTTCAGACACCCTTTAGAGGAATATAAAATAACAGATATAAAAAGAAGCATATTAGCTTATATAAAATAGAATTCAACTGAGATTCTGTAGATAAGGGGAAATAAAAAGAGAAAATTTTAGAAGTTATAAGGTAAGAAATAATCACTGTTCAATACAAGAGAAAGCAAAGGTATTTTCTCAGACCCAGAACACATACCAGGCACTCACTTTTCACAATTGACCATGATATTGGGCAAAAATAGAGAGTTCTAAGGGCATATGGGAACTGTGCCCTATTAGAACTGCAGCTCAGCCTCTTATAGATGCATTTGTATTTAGAAATGTGTATATTGCAGTGCTGACTCTCAGAACATAAGCCACAAAACATCTGGCAATGCTTAATACTACAGCCCATCAGCTGCCATCTTAGGCTGCATAAAATAAGTAACGTCCAGTTCACAAGAGGGTAGATTCTGACAGTACTGATCAGAAACCAGTTCACTGTATTCAATCTAGGCATAGGCTGAGAGCATAAACCCAGATCAATGACTTAAGGAATGCCAATAGTATTCTTTGATATTTTTAAAGTCAAGAGTAAAGATGATTCCAAGAGATACCGTTGCATTCTTCAAAAAATCTTAGGGCTGTTATGGAGAAAATAATTTGATTTTGTTTTGTTTTAGCATAAAGTAATACAGATCGGAAATCACTAGATGTATGGTCCAGTGCCACAATAAATCTTTATGCCCACATTAAAACTTTTGGGGTGGCATGATAGATTGTTAAAACCTGATTTGCCTGTAGATTTTTGAATGAAATTTTTAGATCATTTTAAATGTCCCCAGTCACTGAATATACAATGTTGCATAAAGAAGGGAGGATGCATAAAGCCTATCTTCTATATGCTAGAAAGAAACAGTGCTCCCATTCATGTGGCGGAAAGTAAAGACTAAGACCATCTTCCCAAATTTGAGTCAAGTCATGGGGAGGAGTAACTGTGCAGGACACAGTAACACCGTACTGGAGAGTTTGCCAGACATTTTTCTGGGAACTTGATTCATTCATTCTTTTAGCAATAACAATTGAGGCGATACTGAACATCAAGCAGGAAGATATTGGGCTAGAAACTACGGGCATAAAAAATATAAAATAAATACTGAAGATGGAGCTTCTGAAGTGATAGAATAAGGAATATGTTGGACTCCCTCCCTAGTAAAGCAATTAAATCAGTGAAAAATTACAAAAGAAAAAATGTTTTGAAGTCTCTGAAGATTTTCCTAAAACCATAGAGCATTAGGAGACACATTTGTTAAAGGGAATTTACTAACTTTTGGTCAGAACAGTGAGAGTTTGAGGCATTTGAGCCACAACTTGGTCCATTACCCATCCATTTCCAGTTATTTGTTCCATAAGTTCCACCCCAGGCATGTGCAAAAAAGAATATGGTAGATCCCTTTCACCCAGCTTCCTGGGGACATATTTTGATCCCAGGATGTGAAGTCTGCTGCTGTGTCTCATTCCACTTACTTCTGAGGTGTGGAAGCCTTATTCCAGGTGTGCAGAAGAACTGGTCTCTCTTTTCGCACCCTATCTCCACTCATAGGGTTAAAGGTCTACCTTAGGTACTGCAGGCAAAGGATACTGGCCCCAACTGTCTAGCTACTTACCTTGCTGGTAGAGTAGAGGTTCCATGTCTGGAGGGGCAAGCTGACAAGACCAGGGCTGACATTCCAGTCCCTGATGCCCATTCTTAGAATAGGGGTGTTACTTTGAGAAAGTGGGTTCCCATCAGCAGCTTCAGTGAGGTGACACAAGGATTCTGTCCAGGAGTAAAATCAAGCTTTAAGAGTAAAGAGTTCCTCAGTTGTGCATGAGGGAGTGGACATTATTTGGAACAGTGAGTGGAGAAGTCATGCCTAAGTGTGTTGTTGAAAACAGTGAAGACCTTGGTGAACTATTGGTGGTATTTCTGATACAAGCAAAACAACAGAACAGCCACAAATTTAATAGTGATTACCAGGGAAAGAGATAGCCCATGTAGAGTCTTCCTAGGATCACAGTCAACCCTGTTAGTGAAGCCTGTGCATATACACTATGCTACACCCACTCAGAAGCAATCAGAGAAAGACATGGGGCAGAGCCATAAACAGATCCATTTATGCAGGGAAGAAGTCTTTTTGGTACAAGGTGCTTAAATAAAACATTTGAAAAGACACTGACTGAACAATCAGCTACTCTAATTCAGGGATGACTTCTAAAAATACGGGTTTAAAAATAATATCATAGTCACCCATGATTGTATGGAAGACTGAGTATATGCCCAAGGCTGCACTCTATGCAGAGTTACCATTAGAGGGAATCTCCAAACTACTAGTGCCAGGATTACTGGGACGTAAAACCATAAACTCCTTGAACTAAGATAGTAACCTTCAAGCCACACAAACATCTCATGGTAAAGAGTAAACATGTATCGAGTGAAAGGTGCTTAAGTGTAATCTTTGTGAAGTAAGTGCCTTATAACCACACAGGGGTGACCCCCCAGATAGGCAGGTTGAAAGACAAAAATAGAGAGAAAACTAACTCAGAGACTACATGCTGAGTGGGAAATAGACTTACAGAAATAGTTCACCCAAGACACTAAACAAACTAGCAAGTAAAAAACCAGCAAAGATCACAACCACTTCTGGAGTGGGTCAGTACCCAAGTTGCAATAATAAAATATCTAAAATGTCAAATATTCAACAAAAAAATATGAAACATGCAAAGAAATAGTAAAGTGTGATGCATACACAGGAGAAAAAAACCAAAGCAGGCACTAGAGAGGTATTTAGGGCTGGCAGTGCTGCAGAACACCTAGGGGGCTGAGGGACACTCTGGGGAGGTGTGGAGAGCCCCAAAGTCTGGTCTGTATGGCCTGCCAGGGGCAGAAGTGGTGGGGTGCATGCCAGCCTCCCATGGTACACCTGCCAGGTATGGTGCCTGTGGCACACAGACCTGCCAGGAGGAGGGACCATGACCTCCTGCCTGTTGCCTGAGGCAGCTGCTGCTGAAGCTTCACTGCCTCCAGAATCCTAGCTGCAGGAGATCTCATGACCCACCCCATGGACATGTTAGCTGTCAGGGAGAGCTGTTTAGAGTGATGGCATGGGCAAGACTTCAGGCTTTGTGGAGTCCAGAGTGTTTGGTGCTGGAATGGCTGCAGTGGACCACAGCCACAGGTGCCCATCCCCTAAGGCTTGCCATGCTCCTCTAGGTGGCATTGGCCTTTGGTGACTGTCAGACCTGGACAGAGCAGCATGGTCTTGGCTGTGGAATGGGGCCAGTCTATCTGAAATCCTCCTGTCTGAGCCTCTCCTGGAGCCCCAGCCTGGCCGCACCTGCTTACAGTGCAGACTTGAATACCCAACCAGCATGCTTCCTGGGGGCAGTAATTAGCCCTCAGGTTTGCTGTACTGAGTCATTATATTCACAGTACACGGTACTGAGACTGGTCCTTGACAACCCATAGCAAATGATACATACTGTTCCATTTATAAAAGTTTAGAAATCAAACTTTACAAGCAAGCAGTTTATAGCCAACAGTTTTATAATCAAGCAGCTAATTTTGGAATATCTTCTTTCTCCTACAATTCATATGGAGAAAATAAGGAGAAATTTTACAATACAACTTCAAATTATAATTATAAATTATGTTCTCAATGAGAACATCTCACTGAGAGGGAACTAGTGTGAGCATAACTGAGATTGAACACCTCAAGATCACTGGAGAAGGAATAGAAAACTAAGGCTCAGAAAGTGCTCAGGAGCCTACAGGTGGCAGGTAGCAAAATGTTCCAGTAAAAACAGTTTCTAAGAATGCATTGTGGGCCGGGCGCGGTGGCTCAAGCCTGTAATCCCAGCACTTTGGGAGGCCGAGACGGGCGGATCACGAGGTCAGGAGATCGAGACCATCCTGGCTAACACGGTGAAACCCCGTCTCTACTAAAAATACAAAAAAAGCTAGCCGGGCGAGGTGGCTGGCGCCTGTAGTCCCAGCTACTCGGGAGGCTGAGGCAGGAGAATGGCGTAAACCCGGGAGGCGGAGCTTGCAGTGAGCTGAGATCGGCCATTGCACTCCAGCCTGGGCGACAGAGCGAGACTCCGTCTCAAAAAAAAAAAAAAAAAAAAAAAAAAAAGAATGCATTGTGGGCTGCGATGGGAACTGAGAGATCCAGGATGGCAAGGGAAGTTCACCTGAACCAGGCTCTGCTCTAAGATCCAGAGCAAAATTGGCTACAGAAAGGACGATACCTTAAGATATTCACTGTAGAGACAGAGGAGGGAGCTGAAAGCTGTGACGCTTAGAATACTACCCTAGCATACCCTGTATCTTCCATCCATTCCTCCTTTTAGAAGTCTAGAAAAATCCATCCCATTTAAATACAAGAAACAGGAAATGTGGAAGCTTTGCCTACACATAAGAATACTATAGGATAAATGATGAACAAGAGCAACATATATTTCTACAGAAAAGGAATAAAACCTATCTGGAAATGGCTTTCACAAAGCAGATGAAAATCATAACTTAATATTATAATAAGAATTAAAACAACAAACAGAAAACTTACAGAATCAAATCCTTGAAAGAGCAACGATAGTTATGCAGGAATATTACAAAACATAAATCTAAGAACTCAAGAAAAGGTGACCAGAAGACAGGAAGTGGTGGCCTGAAAATAGAAAGCACACTAAGGGATATAGAGGAAATAAATAAAAAGCAATATCTACAGAAACATGGGTAAAAAAAGAGATTCAAAATAAAATTCATTCTCGTTGTGGAAATTGAAGATTATATATACGGGGATAAAATGTAGATAAGCCTAGAACATCTGGTCACACTGGTAAACAAAGAAGTTATTAAATAATATTTAATCATATCAAATCAACTAGAGAAGAATCACATCTTCCCCCAAATGGGACAATTTGAGAATGAATAATAATAAATAAGAAATACATAATAAGAAATAATAAATGGAAAACATAAATACGTGTTAAAATATGTTTACACTCATAAGTATTTCATAACATATACCCCCGTACACACACACACACACACACTCCATCACATTCATTGGTCAACTTGGGGTATGAAAAAAAAATTCATTTATTTGAAAATAAAATACATAGTGTTTTTCTTACCTTTCCAGCACAAATGTTATCTTAAGGTATTTCTTTATAGAAGCATTCTAGCTAGTAAGTGAAGAACTAGTAATACAACTAGAATACCATCTTTTTGTAACTATAATTGGAAAAAACAATGCCTATCAGTAGTTGTCACCATAACAGAGAGTGCACCAGTTATTTTGGGTCTTCTAGCAAAAGGATGCAATACAATTTATGAAGCTGTTTTGCTAAAATGCAAATCAGGATATATATATATATAAGCAGCAATTTACATAAAACACAAGAGAGTGTGGAGCATGTTAAACTAAATAAGAGGGATGCAGTTAGTCAAATCCAGATTGATTGAAATACTACAAAACAACCAATTCAGTGTTTTGTTTTGTTTTGTTTCCACAAAAATAAATAGCCAGAAAATAAGAGTGGCATTCTATTGATAAAAAGAAAGTCAAAAATATAAACTTGCTATGTACGGGCATTTTTGGAAATATAAATCAAACAAACTATAACAAAACATTTTTAAATAACTGAGGAAGTTTAAACGTTGACTAGATACTGAATGATTTTAAAATATTATACTTACTGTTTATTATCGATAATGATATTCTTTGTTTTCAAGAGTCCTTTTCGTTGAGAGATACATTCAGAAATATCTGCAGATGAAAAATATGATGACAGGTATCTACTTCAATGTAATTCAAAGGGTGCCAGGGGATTGGGTGTGTATTAGTCCGTTCATTCTCACACTGCTATGAAGAAACACCTGACACTCAGTAATTTATAGAGGAAAGAATTTTAATTGACTCACAGTTCCACATGGTTTGGGTGGCCTCAGGAAACTTACAATCATGGCAGAAGGCAAAGGATAAACAGGCACCTTCTTCAGAGGGCAGCAGGACAGAGTGAGTGCAAGCAGGGGAAATGTCAGACGCTTATGAAACCATCAGATCTCAGGTGACTCACTCATTATCATGAGAACGGCATGGGGGAAACGGCCCCCATGATCTGATTACTTCCACCTGGTTCGTCCTTGACGTGTGGGGATTACAATTCAAGATGAAATTCTGGGTGGGGACACAGCCAAACTGTATCAGGGTTTTGTTAATGAAGTAGCTGGGTGTATAGCTGTAACCTCTGAAGCTCATTATACTGTTTTCCAAAATTTATGATATTTCTCTTAAAAATTATTAAAACATTTCTATACTAACAGATAAAAGGAATACTCCTGAAAGATATTTATTGAAGGAATTATGTAGAAGCTTTCTTTAGGTTAGGGAAATTCTATATATTCCTAATTTACAAAGTTTTTACTATAAATTTGTGTTGAATTTTGTAAAAAATGGTCTCTGCTTCTGTAGAGATGTTAATATTTTCATTTTAAGCCATTTATGTGGATTCTGTTTCTATGTCTTTTATATTTTTTCATGATATCACTCTCCCATTTTATTTATTGTTTAATTTTTAATTTTTAAATTTTTCATGGGTACATAGTAGGTATATACATCTATGGCACATATTAACTGTTTTGATACAGGCCTGCAATGTGAAATAAGCACATTATGAAGAATGGGGTATCCATCCCCTGAAGCATTTACCATTTATGTTGCAAGCAATCCAATTATATGCTTTTAGTTATTTTAAAATGTATAATTAAATTATTTTTTGACTATAGTCAATCTGTTGTGCTGGCAAATACTAGATCCTATTCAGTTTTTCTAAGTATTTTTTGTACCCATTAACCATTCCCACATCCTCTCCACCCCCCTACAGTCCTTCCCAGCCTCTAGTAACAATCCTTCTATTCTCTATGTCCATGAGTCCAGTTGTTTTATTTTTTAGCTCCCACAAATGAATGGGAACATGTAATGTTTGTCTTTCTGTGCCTGGCGTATTTCACTTAACATAATATCCTCCAGTTCCATTCATGTTGTTGCAAATGACAAGATCTAATTCTTCTTTATGGCTGATTAGTACTCCATTGTGTGTATATACCACAATTTTAAAAGGTATTCATCTGTTGATGGACCTTACATTGCTTTGAAATCTTAGCTATTGTGAATAGTGCTGCAATAAACATGAGAGTGCAGATAACTCTTCCATATACTGACTTCCTTTCTTTTGGATATATACCCAGCAGTGGGACTGCTGAATCATAGCGTAACTCTACTTTTAGTTTTTTTGAGGAACTTCCATACTGTTCTCCATAGTGGCTGTATTAATTTACAAATCCCACCAAAGGTGTATGAGGGTTCCCTTTTCTCCACATCCTTGCCAATTTTTATTATTGCCTGTCTTTGGATAAAAGCTATTTTAAATGGGGTGAGATGATATTGAAAGAACACATTCCTCAACACATCACAGCCTTGAGCACATCACATCCCCCCATATGCCTCCACTTCCTGGGCCCGACACAAACACATCACAGCCTTGAGCACATCACATCCCCCCATATGCCTGCCCGACACAAACACATTGAGAAAAACAACACCTGGAGAAGCTCCAATAAGGTTACAACCGTTTGTAAAAGGGCACGTTTTGACTTGCATTTATCTGATGATCAATGGTGTTGAGCTCCTTTTTATGTACCTGATTGCCATTTGTATGTCTTCTTTGGAGAACTGTCTATTCAGACATATTGCCCATTTAAAATATCTGATTATGAGATTTTTTTCCTATAGAGTTGTTTAATCTTCTTATATTCTGGTTATTAATCCCTTGT
Organism: Trachypithecus francoisi; assembly: GCF_009764315.1. Lineage (NCBI taxonomy): Eukaryota > Metazoa > Chordata > Mammalia > Primates > Cercopithecidae > Trachypithecus > Trachypithecus francoisi. Next base: position 101,065,958 of record NW_022681471.1, read on the forward strand.
CAGATGGATAGTTTGCAAATATTTTCTCCCATTCTGTGAGTTGTCTCTTCACTTGGTTGATTGTTCCCTTTGCTATGCAGAAGCTTTTTAACTGGATGTGATCCCATTTGTCCACTTTTGCTTTGGTAGCCTGTGCTTGTGGGGTATTACTCAAGAAATCTTTGTCCAATCCAATGTCCTGGAGAGTTTTCCCAATGTTTGCTTTTAGTCGTTTCATAGCGTGAGGTTTTAGATTTAAGTCTCTAATCCGTTTTGATTTGATTTTTGTATATGGTGAGAAATAGGGGTCCAGTTTCATCCTTCTGCATATGAATATCCAGTTTTCCCAGCACCAGTTATCGAAGAGATGGCCTTTCCCCAATATATGTTCTTGGTATCTTTGTAAATAATGAGTTTACTATAGATGCGTAGATTCATTTTGGAGTTCTCAATTCTGATCCATTGGTCTATGTGTTTTTATGCCAGTTCTATGTTGTTTTGGTTACTATGGCTCTGTAATATTAGCTCAAGTTAGGTAATGTGATTCCTTCTGTTTTGTTCTTTTTGCTTAGGATAGCTTTGGATCTTTTGTAGTTTCATATAAATTTTAGGATTGTTTTTTCAACCGCTTGTGAAGAATGTCATTGATATTTTGATACGGATTTTATTGAATCTGAAGATTGCTTTGTCAATTATGGACGTTTTAACAATAGTGATTCTTACACTCCATAAACATGGTCCATTTTTCCATTGTTTTGTGTGCTCTTCAATTTTTTGCATCAATGTTTTATAGTTTTCCTTGTATAGATCTTTCCTGTCTTTGGTCATGTTAATTCCTAGGTATTTCATTTTATTTGTAGGTATTGTTAATGGGAGTATTTTATTGATTTCTTTTTCAGATTATTCCCTATTGGCACATAGAAATATTACTGATTTTTGCACATTGATTTTGTATCCTGCAACTTTTCTGAATTTGATGATCAGTTCTAATAGTTTTTCAATGGAGTCTTTAGATTTTTCCATACATAAGATCATATCATCTGCAAACAAGGATAATTTGACTTCTACATTTCCAAATTGGATGCCCTTTCTATCTTTCTCTTGCTTGCTCTAGCTAGAACTTTTAGTGCTATGTTGAAAAACACTGGTGACAGCAGCCATCCTTGTTGTGTTCCACATCTTAGAGGAAAGGCTTTCAGTTTTTCTGTATTCAGTATGTTACTAGCTATGGGTCTCTCATATATGGCCTTTATTATATCAAGGTATTTTCCTTCCATACCCAGTTTTTTGAGGGTATATTTTTTAATCATGAAAGGATGTTGAATTTTGCCAAATGCGTATTCGGCATCAATTGAAATAATCATATGGTTTTTATACTTCATCCTTTTGATATGATGTATCACATTGATTGATTTGCATATGTTCAAACATCCTTGCATCCCAGGGATGAATCCCACTTGGATCATTCATGATGAATGATCTTTCTAATGTATTGTTGAATTTGGTTTGTTAATAGTTTGTTAAGGATTTTTGCATCAATATTCATCTGAGTTTTCTTTATTTGATTTATCTGTCTGGTTTTGCTGTCAGGGTAATACTGGCCTTGTAGAATGAGTCTGAAAGTATTCTCTTCTCCACTGTTTTTCAGAATAGTTTGAATAGGGTTGGGTTAGAGCTTTAAATGTTTGGTAGAATTCAGCAGTGAAATCACTGGGGCCTGGGGTTTTCTTTACCAGATGACTTTTTATTGCAACTTCAATATTGTTGCTTGTTATTGATCTGTTAAGGTTTTGTACTTCTTCTTGATTCAATCTTGGTAGGTTGTATGTGTCTAGAATTTGTCCATTTCTAGGTTTTTCAGTTTATTGGCATGTAGTTGCTCATAGCCTTTAATGATCCTTTGAATTTCTGCAGTATCAATTGTAATATATCCTTTTTCATTTCTGATTTTATTTGTATCTTCTTTTTTCTTAGTCTGGCTAAATATTTGTCAATTTTATTTAACTTTTAAAATACAAACTTCTGTTTTATTGATCTTTTGTATTGTTTTCTTAATTTTGATGCCGTTTATTTCTGCTCTGATTTTTATTATTTCTTTTCTTCCCGTAATTTTGGGTTTGGTTTACCATTGCTTTTCTAGTTCTTCAAGATGCATCATTCGCTGTTTTATTTGATGTTTTTCTTATTTTTTTGATGTAGGCCCTTATAGCTATGTAAGTCCCTCTTAGTACTGCTTTTGCTGTATCCCATAGGCTTTGGTATGCTGTGTTTCCATTATCATTTGTTTCAAGGCATATTTCAATTTCCTTGTTACTCTCTTCGCTGACCCACTTGTCACTCCAGAGCATATTGTTTAATCTCCACATATTTATATAGTTTCCCGAATTCCTCTTTTTATTCATTTCTAGTTTTATTCCATTGTAGTCATAGAAGGTGCTTGATATTATTTCAGTTTTTTTGAATGTTTTAAGACTTGTTTTGTGACCTAACATATGGTCTATCCCTGGGAATGATCTATGTCCTGAGGAAAAGAATGCATATTCTGCAGTTCTTGGATGAAATGTTTTGTAAATATCTATTAGATCCATTTGGTCTATAGTGCAGGTTAACTCCGATGCTTCTTTGTTGGTTTTCTGTTTGGGAGATTTGTCCAATGCTGAAAGTGGAGTGTTGAAGTCTCTAGCTGTGATTGCATTGGAGCTGTTCTCTCTCTTTAGCTCTAATAATATTGGTTTATGTATGTAGGTGCTCTGGTGTTGGGTGCATATTTATTTTAAATTGTTATATCTTCTTGCTGAATTGACCCCTTTATACTTTTAGAGTGACCTTCTTTATCTCTTCTTATAGTTTTAGTCTTGAAATCAATTTTGTCTGATATAACAACTCCTGCTCTTTTTTGATTTCCATTGGCATGGAATATCTTTCTCCATCCCTTTATTTTCAGTCTACATGTATCTTTATAGGTGAAGTGTGTTTCTTGTCACAACAGGTGGGTCATGTTTTTTAATTCTTTTTATTGGAGAGTTTAGTCTATTTACATTGAATGTTATTGTGGATAAAGACTTACTCTTGTCATTTTGTTATTTGTTTTCTGGTTGTGTTGTGGTCTTTTCTTTCTTCTTTCTTTCTTTCCTGTCTTCCTTTAGGTGATTTTCTCTCGTGATGTAATTTAGTTTCTTGTTTTTTTATTTTTTTTGTGTCCATTATATGTTTTCCTGTTAGAGATTATCATGAGGCTTGCAAATACTATCTTATAATCCATTATTTTAAATTGATAACTAGTTAACACTGTCTGCAAAAACAAACAAACAAAAAAAACTAATAAAAACTCGATTTGTCCCCCTGCTTTGTAACTTCTTTTTCTTTCTGTTTGTATCTTATTGTACTTTCTAAGTCTTGAAAAGTTGCTTTTGCTATTACTTTTTATTGGTTCATCAGTTAGTCTTTCTACTTAGGATAAGAGTAGTTTACACACCAGTTACAGAGTTATAATATTCTGTTTTATTCTGTGTACTTCCTATTACCAGTGAGAATTGTACCTTCAGGTGATTAGTTATTGCTTATTAATATCCTTTTCTTTCTGACTTAAGTACTCCCTTTAGCATTTCTTGTAGAATAAGTCTGGTGTTGATGAAATCCCTCAGCTTTTGTTTTTCTGGGAAAGTATTTTCACTGGATATACTATTCTAGGTTAAAATTTTTTTCCTTCAGCACTTTAAATATGTCATGTCACTATCTGTTGGCCTGTAACATTTTCACTGAAAAGTCTGCTGCCAGATGTATTGGAGCTCCATTGTATGTTGTTAGTTTCTTTTCTCTTCCTGCTTTTAAGATGGTTTATCCTCAATCTTTGGGAGATTGATTATTAAACATCTTCGGTTAGTCTTCTTTGGGTTAAATCTGCTTGGTGTTCTATAACTTTCTTGTACTTGGATATTGATAGCTTTCTAGGTTTGGGAAGTTCTCTGTTATCCTTTTGAGTAAACTTTCTACCCCTATTTCTTTTTCTACCTCCTTTTTAAGCCCAATAACTCTTAGATTTGCCCTTTTGTGTTTATTTTCTTGAACCTGTGGGAGTGTTTCATTGTTTTTTATTCATTTTTAAAAATCTCCTTAGAGTGTATGGTTTAAAATAGCTTGCCTTTAATTGCACTAATTCTTCTTGATCAATTCCACTATTAAAGGACTCTGATGCATGTTTCAGTATGCCAACTGCATTTTTCAGCTCCAGAATTTCTACTTGATTCTTTTAAATTATCTCAACCTCTTTATTAAATTTGTCTGTTAGAATTCTGAATTCCTTCTCTATGTTATCTTGAATTTGTGTGAGTTTCCCCAAAACAGCTATTGTGAATTCTGTGTCTGAAAATTCACTTATCTCTGTTTCTCCAGGGATGGTCCCTGGTGCTTTATCTGGTTCATTTGGTGAGGTCATGCTTTCCTGGATGGTTTTGATACTTGGTATGTTTGTCTGTGTCTGGGCATTGAAGAATTAGTTATTATTGCAGTTTTCACAGCCTGGGTTTGTTTATACTCATCCTCCTTGAGAAGGTTTTCCAGGTATTTAAAAGAACTTGAGTGTTGTGATACGAGTTGTATCTGCGACATCAGGAACGTGACACAAGTAATTTCATGATTGTGCAGACACGTAGAGGTACCATGTTGGTGGTGTTGGATAAGACCTGGAAGAATTTTCCGGATTACCAGGCAGAGATTGTTGTTCTCTTCCCTTACTTTCTCTCAGTCTCTCTTTCTGATGGGCTGCCTGGAACGTGGGGCTGGGTGACACAAGCACTTCTGTGGACACCACCACTGTGACTATACTGGGTCAGACCTAAAGCAAGTTCAGCACTGGTTCTCAGCCAAGGTATGCTATAGCCACTACCTGTCTACGGCCTACTTTTGCTGAAGCTCCCACGGCTCTACAATCAGGAGGTGGTAAAACCAGCCAGGCTTCTGTCATTCTCCAGGGTGGTACATTCCCCTAGGCCCCAGATTGGTCCAGAAATGCCATCTAGGAGCCATTGCCTGGAGGCAAAAATCTTTCAAATCTACTTGGTGTTCTATTTACTGCAGCTAAGCTGCCACCCAAACCACAAGACGAAGTCCTTCCCACTTTTTTCTCAACTTTACAGAAGCAGAGAGGCCTCACCCTGTGGCTGCCACCACCACAGACCCACAGGGAGTACTGCCATGGACAACTGATGTTCACCTAAGATCAAGGGCTAGGCAGTCACCTTATGGTGAGTGCGGCCAGGCCTGGGACTCACCCTTCAGGGTAGTGATATGCCTTCTGGCCCAGGGTAGGTCTAGAATTGCTGTCCAAAATCCAAGGCCTGAAATTGGGGGCCCCAATAATCAGCTTGGTGCTCTACCCTACTGTCGCTGAGCTAGTGCCTAATGTGCAAAAAAAATCCCTTTACTGTTCCCTTTTCTTTTCTGAAGAATAAGGAGTCTCTCACCATAGCCATCACAGCTGGGAACGCGCTGGTTCTCACTTGAAGCCAGTATGTCTCAGTGTCTCACCTAAGGCCCATGGTGTACTACCTGAGTATGGCTGGGTATTCAGTACTGGTACCAAAGCTCAGCTCAGTACTAGGACTCTTGTAGGAATTGCAGTTCTTGTGGCCTAGATTGCCTTTCAAGTTTACTTAGGGCCTGAGAGCTTTAGCCTACGGTAGCAAGGCTTGCCAGAACTCATGTTCTGACAGCTGGGATGGGCAATTCCTCTCTGGCTAAGGCTGGTCTAAATGCTCCCTCTGTGGGCAATTATCAGCTGAGTTCAACCTGGTTTTGCTTTGTGCTCTGACAGGGAAGTATTGAGTTCATTGCAAAGTCTCACAATTGCATGCTCTTTCCCTCCCTTTCCCAGTCACACAGATTCTCTTTCCATGCTACACATCCACTGCTAGTGGATGAGGGAGGGTGGCATTGGCAATTTAAGACTGTGTTTCCTGCCCTCTTCAGTGCCTCTTTTAGCAACATGAAGTTTAAAGTAGGTACTGTGAGAGCTCACCTGATTTCTGGTTCTTATGAAAGTGTTTTTTTTTTTTGTTTTTTTTTTTTGTAGATAGTTGTTAAATTTGGTGTTCCTGGGAGGGGGGATCATCTGTGAATCCTCCTGTCTGACCATCTTGCTCTGCCCCCTCTTCTATATATTTTTTCAAGGTTGAGATATTCTTGATTCCCGAGAGAAACTCCCTATCCTCACCCTATGCACAGAATTCCTGCAAAACTATAGAAATTAGGCAGAAAAAGGTTTAATGTGTGACTAATTTGAGAGCTCAAAGCAGATCAAGACAATGCAACCAAATAAATGTTCAAGACTAGAATTTAAGAAAATGCTCTTAAAGTAAAAGAAGATTTAAATATACACTTGAAAGGCAACACTATGCACCTGATGGAAATGATCCAGAACAGCAAATGTTAAGACATATCTTGGGAAAACTATTGAACTTTAAAAATGAAGAAAAAATTTTTGGACCACTTAAGTAAAATGCAAAGGTAACAAAAATTGGGTTGGCATCATCTTTTTTCAACAACATCATTAAATGACAGAAGACATTAAAGGTATTTCTAAGGGAAAATTTGTGCCAATGCTTTTGCATCCAAGCAAGCTGTCCTTCAAGTCCAAAGAGAATAGACAAAGAATTTTAAGATTTTAAGAACTAAGATGATATCATTTCCATGTGCCTTTTCTGAGGAAAAACCTACAGGATAAACTTTAGCTAACTGGAGATGATTAGGAAAACTTTGGCAAAGTCTGTTGGTAAGTATGTATATATAAATATATAATTAAGACAGTATGAAAATCATATCAGAATAATATTTAAATATTATATATTATATGTTCTGAAATTAGATATAGTACAATGAACAAAAATGTGATAAAAAAGGAGAGAGAAGTAGAATAAACTTACAGATGACCTCATGTGTAAGAGCTCTAAATCAAAAGATAAAATATTATGTTGACAAATCAAATAATAATGTGCAACCCTAGGAGATTCATAGAATTCCATAGTAGATTATCTGACAGATACTAATGTATTAAAGGCATTAAATGTAGGCATTCACCAATGTAGTTTCTTAAAATATAATACAATGAGTTTCTGAAAAACATAATATTGAAACAGTTATTTTAAGTTATGAAAACAATCACAGGTAAAGATACAGAAGACCAGGTGCTAACATGGCTTTTTTACTAATTATGTGATTTTAAGTAAGTAATCTATTCTTTAGTTTTCAAGTAGTGCATTTTGGAAGACCAGAGAGATAAGTGCCATTCTTATCACATCATGTAGAAAGCAAATACAGTCACCATGAATTATCACTGTTGATGTTGACCTTAAATCACCTGGCTGAGGTAGTTTTTAACAGGTTTCTCTACTGGATAGTTACTCTTTTTCTTATCTTTTCATCGCAGTCTTCTTTGCAATGAAGTGACTATGCACATGCCACAGGTAAGGAATGGGAGTTATTTTTCACTTCCCTGAGGCCAGAATACATATATGTATATATGTATGCGTGTGTGCATGTGCGTGTGTATATATAACATATATATGTACATATACATATATACACACACACATATATATGTTACACACAAAAAAATTATTTGGAATCCTTCTGCATGGGAGATTTGTCTTTTCTCCCCAAATTATTTATATATTGTACACATATATGTGTGTATACATATGTGTGTATAATGTGTGTGTATATATACACACAAACAAACACATATATAGGTGTGTATATGTACACATACATATATGTGCACATGTACATATGTATATATCTACATATATACACATATATGTACATATGTATATATACACACAAGTGTATATTTGTATATATCTGTATATATGTGTGTATACATACATATATGTACATATGTGTATATGTACATATATGTGTGTATATACACACATATATACAACACATATATACAAAACTGATATGAAAAAGGGTTAAATATGTGAGAGTTTGTGTGTATGTGTTAAAATTCTGATACAACTATGTATGTACACTGGAATTGAACAATTAAGTGAATGGATGATGGATAGTGGGAATCAGGTTTCTCACTATTGGAGTGGGAGTTTATAAATAAGCAAAGGGAGGAGCTATAGTTCCAGATGTCTGTATACATTTGCATTTAGCTTATTATAGATACAGATGGCTACATATAGAAATATGGATATGTGTATACATAATGATTATTATACACATATATTTTCCTATGCACTATCAGTTGAGAGAGCATAGAAGTAACTACACCCCAGTAGCAATGAGCACACCTAGATCCTGGATCCTGATTTCTAATACCATACTTCAATAAAAGGAACAAAGTCTCCTTGGATAAATGGTAGGTATTAGGATTGAAGTGGAGAATATACAGAATGAGCCTGGAGCATCTCATGGTGCTAGTAAGCAAGGAAGAACTCAAACACGCACATACACACACACACACACAACCACAATAATGGGGGCATGTCAAAGGGACACAGGAGCTAACTGAAAGAGCTCACAATGGCCAAAGGAGGAACAATGTGGGCAATTGGATCATAAACCAAAGCATAAAATAAATATCCCAGGGTCCATATTAATATAAATAAGTAATCAAATACATAATCAAATACATAAATAATACATAAATAATTTGGAGAGAAAAGACAAATTTCCCATCCAGAAGAATTCCAAATAATTTGTGTGTGTGTGTATACATATATATGTATGTGTGGTATATATGTGTGTATGTGTGTGTATACACATGTGTGCGTATATATATGTGCATATGTAGCCATCTGCATCTATAATAAGCTAAATGTAAATTTATACTGACATCTCAAACTATAATCCCTTACTACATGGATCATTCTAGCCTCTTCCCTTTGTTTATTTATAAACTCTGACTCCAATAGCAAGAAACCTGATTCTCACTATCCACCATCCATTCATTTAATTGTTCAATTCCAGTGTACATATATAGATTTATCCAAATTTTTAACACATACTCCCACACATTTAACCCTTTTTTGTATCAATTTTTTCAAGATTATGTAAAGCCTTTTGTATCATGGTCTGGTAACAGGTGATGTCCAATTAGTGATAGCAGCGATTGGAATTTGAAATACTCTAGTAGTCTTGAGATTTTCTGTATTAATAGCACAGGTACTTTGATGGGGAAAGTACTTAAACTCTATTTTTTGGAAAGGGGGAGGTTAATAATAGTACTTTATAAGCTATATTGAGGATTAAACAATATAATTCAATACAAACAGAGGAAAAATGTCCAGTGAATGCTAGCTCTTAAGACTATCATTATTTCTCCAAAGAATTGACCTAGTCGGGCTTATAGTTTCTTTGAGTTACTTGAGAGCTCAAAGAATCTGGTCTCTAAAGAAAGGAGACTATACACCATGAAAGCAGTCCCAACTTTCCTGCCAAATGTGTGTGTCACCATAGAGCCTCCCAGCCCTGGTCCTGCATTCGTTTCACTAATGGGAGTTTGGAGGCCTCCCAATGGGCTCCTGTGGTGTGCAATAAGATTGACATCTCCCTTTCTACTCACGTGGTCAAGAAATAAAATATCTGGTGGGGCAAATGAAGAATATTCAACACAGTGGCACAAGATAAATAAGGGAGTCTCTGCCCCTCCCTCCTGATTTCAGGATGGAAATATGTGGCCTGCTGGGAAAATAACAAGCTGCTCAATTGGGGCATGCCTTGCAGGATACATAAAGGAAAATAGAGTATCCATCACTATTATGTGATAATCATTGCTTTCACTAACTTATTTTCATACAAGAAATATAAAATTTTAAGTAACATTTATTGCCTTCTTTCTTGCTCTCTGGGTTTTGGCGGATTTTAGTATTTGAGACAGTGCTTATCAACAGCCTCCCAAGTTGTTTTCCAGAACTGTTGTAGCACCTAAGACAGAATGGACTACATTTGAGTAATATATATCTCCAAAGTTACTGCTATTCAAATTGAAATTTGGTTTTCCACTCCCTCAGGATTAGCCATATCCAAATAAATCTCAAATCTACTTATCTGGTTTTCTAGCCCATTTTCCAAAGAATCTCTCACTTCACCTGTAATCAGCATTAAACTTTCCTCATAGGCATTGAGATTGCAAACTCCTTTAGAAAAACATTTACTAATCATGCCACCGTACTTTGTGCCCTGGAAGAAGGACTTAAGTGGACTATATTCATTGTGCCCCTTTGCATTCTGTCTTCTGTTTGGGTTTAGGCAAAGTAAGACACCAACAGATCAGGGTTGAGTGATCCATCTGAGAATGCTATGAATATTCATCCAGTTGACTGAGGTCTTCAATTCTTTGCATTTTCCTTTTATTTGTTTTAGGGACATATTCATTGTTAATTGCTTTGAGTTTCTAAGATTCACATATAAATGTTTTTCCACATACTCATCATGATACAGCACTTTCTTCCTCCTGCTATTTTTCCATGTGCCTAATCTTTACTGATAGTTCGTGATCTCCTTGAAAGCAGGAACAACATATTTTACATTTTATATGATCAACAGTTCTTAGCATAGCATTTGACCCATGGAAGGAAAATATTTGATGTTTACTGAAATAATGAATAAGTGAAAAACATCATATTTAGGAGATAAGATTAAGTGTGCATGTGTGTGTTTGTGTGTGAAATGTTTAGGCAATAATAAAAGATTAGATGATTCAATAACAGTGCTGAACAGTATAGAATTCACAGAAAGAATGCTTCATGGGGACTAGAATAGTCATATAGTCATATAGTCATTAAACTATGCAATAAAATAAAAAGTCGATATTGAAATGCACCTTGCAGTTTGAAGCAGATTTGGCTAAAGAAAAAGTTTCCAGCAGGGAATGACATGCAAATGGCTGAAAATGATGGTTACAGATGAGTTAATTTCATGAAAAACGTGTGGGGAACATTAATGATGGCAAATTAAACATTGAATATTTTACAGGACATAAGACTGAGGTGGGGAGAGTTGAGCAAGTGATGGTTGTTAGGGTTTGGATAATTCAAAGAGCTTGGGAAGTCCAGACTGGATCCTGTGAGGGATTGAAAACACTGTACGCATGGGAGAAGAGCCAAGGGTTGGGATGTAGTTGTCTTCCCCCTTGATGTGAGGGCCGTGGGGATTAGAAATTGGAGAGAACATACTGAGTTTTAAATAATACAGGGTGCATGATCTCTTTCAGATAAGTCCAAATAAATAGGAAAGAAGTAATGCTTCTTCATGTCTTTCTTCTCATTATAAGCCCCAGGGAATAAGTGAGGCTGTGGACTAGGTTTGAAGTCTAAAAACCATTTGGGTAAATAAAGGAAAAGAGAACTAGCCCTCAGTCTCTGTTTCTTTGGAAACCTTTGCCTTTTTCTAAATCCCCACAATCCACAGTTCTCTGTGGACAGAGATTTCCACAGAAAATGACTTGAAAACAAAAACAAAATCTTTTATAATTTAGAAAGAGGCACAGGGAGATTCTCTTTTGCCCAAACAAATATCTCGATTTTATTTTAATCAGATGAATGAAATATGGCAAGGTAGTTGCAAAGAGTAAAGTGGAAGTGTTAAAATTAAGACATTTTTCCCTCCATAAGTCCAGTCTTATGAGTAGTGGGAGCCTGACTAATGGGAAATACATCCCCTTACAGGAGAAGAGCAAGATTGTCACAAATTCTGAACAAGAGAACAAGTTATAGAGCAAGATATGCCACAGTGAGGGTGGGTGACATTATGAACATAGAAAAATAAGTTATCTGAGTGGATTTGCCACCCTGCAGAGATGTGACTGCCTTTTATTCTGTCCTGCTTATTCTCAGATTTTCGCTAATGTTTTGACTGCACTTGGCATGCTGAAGTCCTACGTGAGGTCCAAGATGGTTTATTACTAAACTACTTTCAGATTAGACTGCATAACCCACCTGCATACTACAATGCTTGTATATATGTCTGTTTCACTGGGAGCCAATCAAAATACAATGAACTTGTGCTTTTGCAGTAGCATAGGAGAAAATGTCACTATTTCCTAATGGAAGAGATTAAAGATAAACATGTCACCGAGTCAAACTCTGAGCAAGTTTAAGTCCAGGGAAAGGGCTTCCTAGGGCCCTGCAGACACTACTTTGTAAATATCTCTGCGGTCACAGAGGTCCTCTAATACCAATTCTAGCGATGTCTAGTGACAGAAGTTTCTCGGCATTCAGGCAATTTAGGGAACAATCACCCAGATGATATGGGGGTGCTCATGATTAGACGCCTGCAGCTGAGGTAATACCCAGCTATGATTTTATTTCCCTCTGTTTGGATAACACAATTCATTCTTATTTCATTCGCTGAAATAGACTGCCAAAGAAATGGCCAGTTTGAAAGAACACATGCTAAAAAAGTCAACATTCCAGGACTCATATTGTGATCAGTTCAGCAACGAGAACATATTTCCAAATAGCCAGAATAAAACAACACTAAGTCAAGGAGAGAGGATTTGGTCTTGCCGGATTGTGGCATCACCTCACATAAACACACAAAACTGGTGGTGACAAAATCTCTATGAGCATTTGCTTGTCTGTAAAGGATTTTATTTCTCCTTCACTTATGAAACTTGAATATGAAATTCTGGTTTGAAAATTCTTTTCTTTTAGAATGTTGACTATTGGCCCCCACTCTCTTCTGGCTTGGAGAGTTTCTGCCCAGAGATCTGCTGTTAGTCTGATGGGCTTCCCTTGTGGGTAACCCGACCTTTCTCTCTGGCTGCCCTTAACATTTTTTCCTTCATTTCAACTTTGGTGAATCTGACAATTATGTATCTTGGAGTTGCTCTTCTCGAGGAGTATTTTTGTAGCATTCTCTGTATTTCCTGAATTTGAATGTTGGCCTGCCTTGCTAGGTTGTGGAAATTCTCCTAGATAATATCTCGCAGAGTGTTTTCCAACTTGGTTTCATTCTCCCTGTCACTTTCAGCTACACTAATCACACGTAGATTTGGTCTTTTCACATAGTCCCGTATTTCTTGGAGGCTTTGTTCATTTCTTTTTACTCTTTTTTCTCTAAACTTCTCTTCTCACTTCATTTCATTCATTTGATCTTCAACCACTGGTACCCTTTCTTCCAGTTGATCGAATCAGTTACTGAAGCTTGTGCATTTGTCACAGAGTTCTCGTGCCACGGTTTTCAGCTCTATCAGGTCATTTAAGGACTTCTCTACATTGGTTATTTTAGTTAGCCATTTGTCTAATCTTTTTTCAACATTTTTAGCTTCTTTGCGATGGGTTCGAACTTCCTCCTTTAGCTCTGAGAAGTTTGATCGTCTGAAGCCTTCTTCTCTCAACTCATCAAAGTCATTCGCCGTCCAGCTTTGTTCCATTGCTGGCGAGGAGCTGCATTCCTTTAGAGGGGGAGAGGTGCTCTGATTTTTAGAATTTTCAGATTTCTGCTCTGTTTTTTCCCCATCTTTGTGGTTTTATCTACCTTTGGTCTTTGATGATGGTGACATACAGATGGGGTTTTGGTGTGGATGTCCTTTCTGTTTGTTAGTTTTCCTTCTAACAGTCAGGACCCTCAGCTGTAGGTCTGTTGGAGTTTGCTGGAGGTCCACTCCAGTCACCACCATGTCTGCCCTACAAGAGCTCCTGAAGGAAGCACTAAACATGGAAAGGAAAACTGGCACCAGCCACTGCAAAAACATGCCAAAATGTAAAGACCATCGATGCTGGGAAGAAACTGCATCAACTAACGAGCAAAATAACCAGCTAACATCATAATGACAGGATCAAATTCACATATAACAATATTAACCTTGAATGTAAATGGTCTAAATGCTCCAATTAAAAGACACAGACTGGCAAATTGGATAACGAGTAAAGACCCATCAGTGTGCTGTATTCAGGAGACCCATTTCACATGCAGAGACACACATAGGCTGAAAATAAAGGGATGGAGGAAGATCTACCAAGCAAATGGAAAACAAAAAAAGGCAGGGGTTGCAACCCTAGTCTCTGATAAAACAGACTTTAAACAAACAAAGATCAAAAGAGATAAATAAGGCCATTACATAATGGTAAAGGGATCAATTCAACAAGAAGAGCTAACTCTCCTAAATATATATGCACCCAATACAGGAGCACCCAGATTCATAAAGCAAGTCCTTAGAGACTTACAAAGAGACTTAGACTCCCACATAATAATTATGGGAGATGACTTTAACACTCTACTGTCAACATTAGACAGATCAATGAGACAGAAAGTTAACAAGGATATCTAGGACTTGAACTCAGCTGTGCACCAAGCGGACCTAATAGACATCTACAGAACTCTCCACCCCAAATCAACAGTATATATATTCTTCTCAGCACCACATCGCACTTATTCCAAAATTGACCACATAGTTGGAAGTAAAGCAAATGTAAAAGAACAGAAATTATAACAAACTGTCTCTCAGACCACAGTGCAATCAAACTAGAACTCAGGATTAAGAAACTCACTCAAAACCGCTCAACTACATGGAAACTGAACAACCTGCTCCTGAATGACTACTGGGTACATAACGAAAGGAAGATAGAAATAAAGATGTTCTTTGAAACCAATGAGAACAAAGATGCAACATACCAGAATCTCTGGGACACATTTAAACCAGTGTGTAGAGGGAAATTTATAGCACTAAATGCCCACAAGAGAAAGCAGGAAAGATCTAAAATTGACACCCTAACATCACAATTAAAAGAACTAGAGAAGCAAGAGCAAACACATTCAAAAGCTAGCCGAAGTCAAGAAATAACTAAGATCAGAGCAGAACTGAAGGAGACAGAGACACAAAAAACCCTTCAAAAGATCAGTGAATCCAGGAGCTGGTTTTTTGAAAAGATCAACAAAATTGATAGACCGCTAGCAAGACTAATAAAAAAGAAAAGAGAGAAGAATCAAATAGATACAATAAAAAATGATAAAGGGGCTATCACCACTGATCCCACAGAAATACAAACTACCATCAGAGAATACTATAAACACCTCTATGCAAATAAACTAGAAAACCTAGAAGAAATGGATAAATTCCTGGACACATACACTCTCCCAAGACTAAACCAGGATGAAGTTGAATCCCTGAGTAGACCAATAGCAGGCTCTGAAATTGAGGCAATAATTAGTAGCCTAACAACCAAAAAAAGTCCAGAACCTGATGGATTCATAGCCGAATTCTACCATAAATACAAGGAGGAGCTGTCACCATTCCTTCTGGAACTATTCCAATCAATAGAAAAAGAGGGAATCCTCTCTAACTTATTTTATGAGGCCAACATCATCCTGATAGCAAAATCTGGCAGAGACACAACAAAAAAGAGAATTTTAGATCAATATCCCTGATAAACATTGATGCAAAAATCCTCAACAAAATACTAGCAAACCGAATCCAGCAGCACATCAAAAAGCTTATCCACCATGATCAAGTGGGTTTCACCCCTGGGATGCAAGTCTAGTTCAACATATGCAAATTAATAAATGTATCCAGCACATAAACAGAACCAAAGACAAAAACCACATGATTATCTTAATAGATGCAGAAAAGGCCTTTGACAATATTCAACAGCCCTCCATGCTAAAAACTCTCAATATCTAATGTAAATGACGACTTAATGGGTGCAGCACACCAACATGGCACATGTATACATATGTAACAAACCTGCACGTTGTGCACATGTACCGTAGAACTTAAAGTATAATAAAAAATAAAAAAAAAAAACAACACACACAAAACTTTGGAAGTGAGGATGGGGATGAGACTAGCATTGCAAAATTATGAATTTCTGAGTAATGACAAATGTTGAGTACCATACTTTCCCCACTGCAACCACCAATCTTTCACTAGCTTCCAGTTATTTCTGTTTTCTCCTTTCTGTCTTTGCTCTTGTGGAAGTTTTCCACTTGCACAAAATAAGAAGGAGCCAGATTGGTTTCATTTTAAAATCTTAGTCAATTTATATGCCCCTCAGACAATGGGTTTGGCTCAAAAATAAAGAACTTTGATCATATTTCCTACCAATATGAATGTGATTACTCAAAATGCAGAATGCTCTTATTGTCATATTTCTGACAAAACTGTTAATAATATTACATAGATGATTTCTGCAATAGGGTCTGCTTCTTTGTTTTGTTTTTTTTTTGATTAAATATTCAACAAGTATTCATAACATTCTGTGTGTCAGATAGGGTATGAGGTGCTAAAGAAACAATGACAAATAATGCATTTGTAGTTTAGTAAGAAAGACAGATAAATACACTATGATGGTATAGAGTCAATGTAGTACTAAAAGTTAAGTGTAAATTACTATAAAATCACATAACAGGGACACTAGGTTGGAGGGACATGATCAGGAAAGCTTTGCAGAGGAAGTGGATATGAGACATGAATGATATTGAGGTGTTAGCCAGGTTAAGGGGATGAGTGCTTGTCCAGATTGGTGAAAGTATACCATACAAAGGGACAGCTTTCCTAGAAGAAATTAAAAATGGGGAAGACAAGGAAAGGACAGGAAAGTTTTTTTTTTTTTTTTTTGAGACAGTCTCACTCTGTTGCCATGCTGGAGCGCAGTGGCACAATCTCGGCTCACTGCAACCTCTGCCTCCCAGGTTCAAGGGATTCTCCTGCCTCAGCCTCCTGAGTAGCTGGGACTACAGTTGTGCACTAGCACACCCAGGTAATTTTTGCATTTTTAGTAGAGATGGCGTTTCATCATGTTGGCCAGGATGGTATTGATCCCTTGACCTCATGATCTGCTCACCTCGGCCTCCCAAGTGTTGGGATTACAGGCGTTAGCCACCACGCACGGCTCAGGACAGGGAAGTTTTTTTTTTTTTTTAATGCTTTTTTTTCTTTTCTTTTCTTTTTTTTTTAAATTATACTTTAAGTTCTAGGGTACATGTGCACAACGTGCAGGTTTGTTACATATGTATACATGTGCCATGTTGGTGTGCTGCACCCATTAACTCGTCATTTACGTTAGGTATATCTCCTAATGTTATCCCTCCCACCTCCCCCCACCCCACAACAGGCCCCGGTGTGTGATGTTCCCCTTTCCTGTGTCCAGGTGATCTCATTGTTCAATTCCCACCTGTGAGTGAGAACATGCGGTGTTTGGCTTTCTGTTCTTGTGGTAGTTTGTTGAGAATGATGGTTTCCAGCTGCATCCATGTCCCTACAAAGGACACGAACTCATCCTTTTTTATGGCTACATAGTATTCCGTGGTGTATATGTGCCATATTTTCTTAATCCAGTCAGGACAGGGAAATTTTAAGAGAGGAGGCAAGATAGTATATGGCCATGCAAGCCATGTCAGGGAATTTGAACTTATACAGGAGAGCAACAATGACTCTACGAAAGAGAGTAATGTAGTTGGACTTGCATTTTAGAAAGATCACTCTGACAGCAATGTTTGTTTTAACATGTCACTTCTGTCATGCTAAAGCTTTCAGTAGAATGGATTCGGTGCAGAATTTAGGCAGAGATAGAGATGAAAAATTCAGAGTTTGCAATGATAATTCACCTCATGAATTTCATCTACTTCTAAAGCTTATCCAATAGCATTAATATAGAAGATTCCCAGACCAAAGCCTGGCTACCTATATCTTATCTTTAATACAAGTGAAGTGATTGAGTAGCCTTAGTTTAAGACACTCTTTCATTATTCCTTCATTTCATTAAATCCTCTACCACCTGGTCCTCCTTTATTAATTTTTCCATCATGTTTCTTCCAGATGAGATATAATTTTTAATTGTTCCATATATGGCAACAACTTCATGCTTTCTGACCATGGAAAGTGTTCTTTTCTGATTTTTCCTGTAGAAAAATGTGGAAGATAAAAAACAAAATGTGGGGCCGGGCATGGTGGCTCACGCCTGTAATCCCAGCACTTTGGGAGGCCGAGGTGGGTGGATCACAAGGTGAGGGGTTCGAGACCAACCTGACCAACATGGTGAAACCCCGTTTCTACTAAAAATACAAAAATTAGCTGGGCATGGTGGCGGGTGCCTGTAATCCCAGCTACTCAGGAGGCTGAGGCAGGAGAATTGCTTGAACCCAGGAGGTGGAGGTTGCAGTGAGCCGAGATTGCGCCACTGCACTCCAGCCTGGGTGACAGAGCAAGACTCTGTCTCAAAAACAACAACAACAACAACAACAGAAAAAACCCCAACAAAACAAAAACAACAAAAAAAGTGAACAATTAGCAGAAATATTGATAATCTCTATACTGTCCCTCAAATACTTTCTCATTTAGCTATTCCTGTGTTTCAAGTTATCTGCGAGAAAGTTATGTTTCCCACGTAAACAGATCTCTCGAAACGAAGTTTAGAATTTTACTGAGCTGAATTTGAAAAGCTGGAATTTATGTTTTTGAATTGATATAATCTATCTATAATGGAACTGGTTAATGGATTCACTGAAAAAAACATATACAGGAATCTGTAGTGTGATTTACTTATTCCTGTTTTGAAATATGATTAAATATGACTCAGTAAGGAAGAGGTTAAAAATGTGACAGGCAGAGGGTCATTTCTTCTCTTACAATATGTCATAGTTCTGGCAAGGCAGTTACAGATCACAGCTGCCTAATTTGCACCCTTATTCTTAAGTTGGTGGAGGCGGTCAACAGAAGGAAAGCGTCTGTGGAAGGAATCTCAGAACAAGCTTCACATTATTTGACTCTAATCTAGATTATTTCCTTTTTATGATTAACAACTAAAAAATCACACATTACATTTAAAATTCATTAGAAACCACATTTTAGAGTGACATTGATGCACATTCATTATGTCACTGAAGATAGCGGCCACCTACTATTAAAAACTATTATTCATCCTTTCTTGTTATTTCATTTCTTTGACGCTTGAGTTAGTGCTTCCAGTTTCTATTAACTGCTCCCCTGAGGAGAACTGAGAAGACTCTGGTTTTTATTCTGACTCCATATTCTAGCTAGAGAGATTACCAAGAGGAGGCTACAAGGATCAGGTTATATTACTTATGTTTATTAGATGGGAAGGAACAGGGAGTTGCCGGAGTAGTAGCAGGATCCCTTAAGGCTGGAGTAATTCATTGAAACGGAAAAGACATTAAGTGTCAGCCAGGATAAGAGTAGTTGTAAAGATAAAAGCAATACTCATAACAAAGTAGAGCTGGTATATTCGGTATAGTGGAAATCCAAAAAACAGATTGGAAACAGAAGGGGCTACTGATCTGCTTTAAACAAGTGGGTCATTCACCACTGTGCATTGAGAAAATAATGGTAGAGTGAAGGATCCCCCACAATGAAATAGGGCTGAAAGAAGATAGAGGATTTCAGTCATTTATTCCCCTAGAATTTCTCCTTTTTCTTTCTTTAATGAACAACTTGAAGGTATAACTCTTTTTTTCTTATTTATTTTAGTTGACAAAATTTGTATATATCTATCATGTACGACATGTTTTGAAATATATGTATATACTGTGTAATGGCAAAATTGGGCTAATTAACATTCACATTACCTCTCATTATTTGTGTTTTGTCATGAGAACACTTAAAATCTACTCTGAGCAATTTTCGAGAATACAATATTATTGTTATTAACTATAGTCACCATGGTGCACAATGCATCTCTTGAACTTAATTGCTCCTATCTAACTGAAATTTTGTATCCTTTGGCCAACATCTGCCCAACCCTCTGCCTCCCCAAGCCCCTGGTAACCAACATTACAGTCTTTATTTCTGTAAGTTCAACTGTTTTAGATTCCACATGTAAGTGAGATCATTCAGTATTTGTCTTTCTGTACTTGGTTTATTTCACTTAACATAGTGTCTTCCTGGTGCATCCATGATATTGCCAGTGAGAGAATTTTCTTCTTTTTGAAGGCTGAATAGTATTGCATTGTGTACATATACACAATTTTTTCTCTATCCAATCATTTGTTGATGGACACTTAGGTTGATTCTATATCTTGGCTATTGTGAATAATGCTGCAATGAATATGGAAGTGCAGATATCTCTTCAGTATATTTATTTCATTTTCTTTAGATATATACCCAGTAGTGGGATTGCTGGATCACATGGTAGTTCTATTTTTAGTATTTGGGGAATCTCCATACTGTCTTCTGTAGTGACTGTACTAATTTATCTTCCCACCAGCAGTGTGCAAAGATTCCCTTTTCTCCACATCCTCTCCATCACTTATTATCTTCTGTTGTTTTGATGATAACCATAATAATAGGTGTGAGGTGACATCACATTGTAGTATTATTTTACATTTCTCTGATGATTAGTGATGTTGATGATTTTTTCATGTATCTGTTGGCCATTTGTATGCCTTTCTTCAAAAAATGCTTTTTCAAATCTTTTAACCATTGTTTTATTTTTTTTTAAATTGTTTTCATGTTTTTTGAATTCCTTATATATTTTGGATGTTAGTCTTTTATCAGATATATGGCTTAAAAATATTTTCTCCCATTCTGTAAGTTGTGTCTTCACTGTTTTTTGTTTTGTTTTGTTTTTGTTTGTTTGTTTTTTTTGCTATGGGGAACCTTTTTAGTTTGATGTTTGTTATTTGTCTGTGTTTGCTTTTGTTGCCTGTGCTTCTGGGTTCATATTCAAAAAACCAATTGCCTGGACCAATGTCACAGAACTTTTCCCCCTATGCTTTCTTCTAGTAGTTTTATAATTTCAAGTCTTATATTTAAATCTTTCATTTTTGTACATGATGTGAGATGATGATCTACTTTCATTTTTCTGCCTGTGGATATTGTTTCAGTACCACTAATTGAAGGGATTGTCCTTTATCCATTGTGTATTTTTGGCACCTATGTTGAAAACCAATTGACCATAAATGCATGTGTTTATTTCTGGGTTCTCTATTTTATTCTATTGTTCTATGTATATGTTTTTATGCTAGTACAACACTATTTGATTACTATAGCTTGGTAGCATCTTTTGAAGTCAGGAAGTGTGATGCCTCCAGCCTTGTTCTTTTTGCTCAAGAATGCTTTGATTATTCAGGATCTTTTGTGGTTCTATATGAATTTCAGGATTGTTTTTTTCTATTTTTGTAAAAGAAAGTCATTTGAATTATAATAGGGATTGCATTGTTCTGTAGATCCTTTTGGGTAATATGGACATTTTAACAATACTAATTATTCCATTCTAAGAACAGGGGATATCATTCCATTTATTTGTGTCTTCTTCAATTTCTTCATTGGTGTTTTATTGTTTTCATTGTAGTGGTCTTTCACCTCCTTCAATAGATTCCTAATTATTTTTGTGGTTATTGTAAATGAGATTTTTCCTAAATTTATTTTTGAATAATTTGTATTTATATATAACAGATTTACACATTTTCCAGGTACATGCAATATTTTGATATATTCGTATAATGTGTAATTATCAAATCAGGGTAATTGAGATATCTGTCAATTTAAACATTTATTTCTTCTATATCCTAGAAACGTTAAAATTAATTTCCTTTAATTATTTTGAAGTATGCAATAGAGTATTGTTATTAAAATCACCCTACTGAACTATTGAACATGAGGTATTATTATTACTATTCTATCTAACTGTATTTTTGTATCCATTAGTCAACTTCTCTTCATTCCTAGTCCTTACAAACCTTCCTGGCCTCTAGTGATCACCAATCTACTCTTATCTTCATGAAGTCCTCTCTTATAGAGTCCATATATGAGAGAGAACATGTGATGTTTGTCTTTCTGTGCCTGGCTTATTTCACTCAACGTAATGACCTCCACTTCCATCCATGTTGCTGCAAATGACAGGGTCTCATTTTTATGGATGAATAATATTATATTGTGTATATATGTCACTTTTTTATCCATTCATCTGTTGATTAACACTTAGGTTGACTCTGTATATTGGCTATTGTGAATATTGCTGCAATAAACATGGGAGTGCAGACATCTCTGATATATTGATTTACTTTCTTTTGGATATATAAGCTCTCATGGGATTGCTGGATCATATAGTAGATTCTTTTTTTTAAAATAAACCTCCATACTGTTTTCCATAGTGGCTGTACTAATCTACATTCCCATTAAAGTGTATGAAGGTTCTCCTTTCCCTACATCTTTGCCAGACTCACTAATTCCCTTTTTATAAAAGCCATTTTAACTAGGGTGAGATAATATTTCATTGTGGTTTTGATTTTCATTTCTCTGATTATTAGTGATGGTGAGCATATTTTATACACCCGTTGGCCATTGTTTATCTTCTTTTGAGAAATGTCTATTCAGATCTTTTGCCTGTTTTAAAATTGGATTATTTGTTTTCTTACCATTGAGTTCCTAATATATTCTAGTTATTGATCTCTTGTCAGATGGATCATTTCCAGATATTTTCTTCAATTCTGTGGGTTGTCTCTTCACTTTGTTTTATCCTTTGCTGTGTGAAAGCTTTTTATCTTGATGTAATGCCATTTGTCTATTTTTACTTTTTTTGCCTGTGCTTTTGAGGTTTTGCTCAAAAACTCTTTGTCCAGGCCAACATGATAGATCATTTCCCCTGTTTTTATCTCGTAGTTTCATAGTTTCAGGTTTTTGATTTAAGTCTTTAATCTATTTTGATTTGATTTTTGTATATGGTGAGGGCTAGGGGTCTAGTTTTATTCTTCTACATATGGCTAAGCCAGTTTTTATTAAAGAGACTATCCTTTCCCCAATATACACTCTTGGCATCTTTGTAGAAAATGAGTTGGCTATAAATGCATGGATATATTTCTGTGTGCTCTATTCTGTTCCATTGGTCTAAGTGTCTGTCTTTATGCCAGTACAGTGCTGTTTTGGTTACTATGGCTTTGTATTATATTTTGAAGTCAGATAGTGTGATGCCTCCTGCTTTGTTCTTTTTGCTCAGATTTGGTATGACTATTTGGGGGCTTTTGCGATACCATATACATTTTAGATTTTTTTTTTTCTATTTCTGTGAAGAATCTCATTAGTATTTTTAAAAATTTTTTAAATTAAAATTTTTCTGGTTACATAGCAGGTGTATATATTTATGGGGTTTATATTTCATCAGTGTTTTATAGTTTTCAGTGTAGCGATCTTTCACTTCTTGTTTAAATTTATTGCCATGTATTTTATATTTTTGCAGCTGTTTAGATGGCATTGCTTTCTTCATTTCTTTTCTTTATATTGTTTGCTGTTAACATATATAAATGCTACTGCTTTTTGCATATTCATTTTGTATCCTTCTGTCATTTCTTAGCGGTATATTCTTAGGAAATTTA
Source organism: Trachypithecus francoisi (assembly GCF_009764315.1). Taxonomy (NCBI): domain Eukaryota; kingdom Metazoa; phylum Chordata; class Mammalia; order Primates; family Cercopithecidae; genus Trachypithecus; species Trachypithecus francoisi. Next base: position 101,089,214 of record NW_022681471.1, read on the forward strand.
CTTAAATTCTCAGAGTTCTCGTTTTCTCATCTACAAAACAGGAATAATTATATCTACCTCATAGGCATAATGTAAGGGAAATGAGATAAAGTATGTTACACACCTTGCATGGTACCTGGTATATTAGGCACTCATCAAATAAATCTCTCATCCATCATCGGTGCTTCCCATGCTTTTGACTTTGTGCCTCTTTTTTGTTTTCCACAGCCTTCCTACCATCTATGATATCAGCCATCCCTATGATGATGAATCTTAAGTCAATATCTCCAAGTCCATTTCCATTTCAACCAATATTACGAAAGTCTGACAGACATATTTTATAAATGTACTACTTTATGTATGTATATCTTATAGTACCAGTCTTTCACTAATTAATTATTTCAGCCTTTGTACATTTGAAAAGTACTCATTTCCCATGAAGTGGCCTGGGCCTGGTGTCTCCCTCTGTAGTAATGTTTAAAGTTCTAAGGCTTCTATAGCTAGAAAATAGGGGCTAGTCAAATTGAATTTTTTATACCATTAAAAGATACAGGAAAATGAGTTTTAATATGTACCATTTATTTAATTTTTTTAACTTTTATTTTAAGTTCAGGGGTACATCTGCAGGCTTCTTATATAGGTAAACCCATGTTATAGGGCTTTGTTGTACACATTATTTCATCACACAGGTATTAAGCCTAGTATACAATAGTTATTTTTTTTTGCTCCTCCCCTCCTCCTTCCCTTCACACTCAAGTAGACTCCAGGGTCTGTTGTTCCCTTCAATGTGTTCATGAGTTCTCAACATTTAGCCCCCACTTATGAATGAGAACATGTGGGATTTACTTTTCTGTCCCTGCTTTAGTTTGCTAAGGACAGTGGCCTCCAGCTCCATCCATGTTCCTGCAAAAGACATCATCTTGTTCCATTTTATGGCTGCATAGTATTCCATGGTGTATATATATTACATTTTCTTTATCCAGTCTGTCATTGATGGACATTTAAGCTGATTCTATGTCTTTGTTTTTGTGAATAATGCTGCAATGAACATTCGTGTGTATGTGTCTTTATGGTAGAATGACTTATATTCTCCTGGGTATAAACCTAGTAATGGGATTTCTGGGTCAAAGAGGGAGACACCAGGCCTAGGCCACCTCACAGGGCTACGATGTGATCCCTACATTCCACATTAAGGCATTAACTCAGAAGAAATAAAAGCATATGTTCATTTGCAGAGGTTTTTTTTTTTTCTTCTTCTTTTAGAGAAAGGGTTTTGCTGTGTAGCCCAAGCTGGAGTACAGTGGCATGATCATAACTCACTACACCTTCGAGCTCCTGGGTTCAAGTGACCCTCCTGCTTCAGACTCTCAAGTAGTTGGGACTACAGGCACACAAAACTGCAGCTGGCTAATTTTTTAATTTTTGCTTCCTGTAGAGACACAGTCATGCTATGTTGCCCAGGTTGGTCTTGAACTCCTGACTTCAAGCAGTCCTCCTGCCTTAGCCTCCCAAAGTGTTGGGATTACAGAATTGTGCCACTGTACCTGGTCAAGTGTTTATTTTTAATATACAAAAACTTGAAACAACAAAAATGCCCATTAACAGGTGAATGAGTAAACAAATCTTGGTATATCTGTGCAATAAAATAGTACTCCATAATAAAAAGGATGAGCTACTACTATATGTAACAAGATGAATGAATCTAAAATAATTATGCTGAGTGAATAAAAAAACAGAAAAAATCTGATTATTTCCCATTTATATGATGCTCTTTGTATAAAAGTATAAGAAATGCAAGCTATTTAACAGAAAACCAAAGAGTGGTTGTCTGGGGATGCTAAAGAAAGGGTATGGGAATAGGGAGAGATTACATAAGAGGCATGATAAAACTTTTGAGGGTGATGGCTATGTTCACTATCTTGATCGTGTTGGTTTCATGAGTACATGCATATGCCAAAATTAAGTGTATGCTTTAAATATAAATATATTGTTATATGTCAATTCAATCCTTCATGATAAAAAAGTCTTCATTTTGCCTTTGTTTTTAATGGTATTTTTGCTTATAATAAAATGTTGGGTTTATGGTTTTTCTTTCTCTGTGCTTTTTATTTTGTATGTTTTTCAATAAGAAATCTGCTGTCATCCCTAATTTATTATTCTCTATGTAACAGATCTTTTTTCTGGCTGCTTTTAAGATTGTCTTTTTATTGTTGGTGTTGAGCAATATGATTATAATGTATGTTGATGTACTTTAATGTTTTTTTTCTTGAGTTTCTCAGATCTGTTATAGTTTTCAGCTAATTTAGAATTTTTGGCCATTATTTCAATAAAAGTAAATAATTTGTGCAGAATTTCTTGTTTGATTAAATAGACATTTCAAATGAAGTGTTGGTAGTGGCAAAGATGAAGGGGTTTCTTTTAAGTTTTCATTTATAAAATTCTCTATTTTTTTCAATAAAAAGGCATCACTTATGTAATTTAAACCTTAAGAAAAAAAGCAAAAGAAAGACAGAAAGCAAAGGAAGAGAAGTACTCTGGAAAATGTCAATGTAATCATTGAAAAGATGTTCATTATAGTGCATGTCTTATTTTTTGACACTCCCCATAAGGGGGAAAATTCTTTTATAGTTCAAGGATTGAATGCTATTGAGTAATTGTTTTGTTTCATTCGGCCAATCTTTTAAATTATGAAACTGTATAAATTTAATACCTTATATTGAATGTTAGAAATGTATTTCCCACAAGCTATAAGTCATACTGAGTTATGATTAATTTTAGCCTAACTTGTGGGTATACTTTGTCATCATTCTTCATTTTTTTGTTTTCTCTTGGTACAATTTTTTAAGCTTATGGTTTATTTTCTAACCTTCTCTATTATTTAAATAAACTTTAAAAATATTTATTTGTAATTATTATGGGTACATAATAGGTATTTATATTTATGGGCTACATGTGATTTTTTTATACTGGCACTGCATTAGTCCATTTTCACACTGCTATAAAGATACTACCTGAGACTAGGTAACTTGTAAACAAAAGAGGTTGAATTGGCTGACAGTTCGCATGGCTGGGGAGCCCTCAGGAAACTTACAATCATGGCAGAAGGCAAAGGGGAAGCAGGTACTTCCTTCACAAGGCAGCAGGAGAGAGAGAGAGAGAGAGAGCGAGCGAGCAAGCGAGCGAGCACAGGGGAAACTGCCACTTTTAAGCCATTAGATCTCTCACTATCACAAAAACAGCGTGGGGAAACCGTCCCCATGGTCCAATCACCTCCCACCAGGTGTCTCCCTCGACACATGGGGATTAGAATTTGAGTTGAGATTTGAGTGGGGACACAGAATCAAACCATATGAGACACCAACCTTCTATATTTTTAAAGCTTTCTCAAATCCTTTTTGGAACAACATGGTGTAAATATACAAATTAACAGGCAAAACTTGATTGAGTGGTTAGTTCTATAATGCTATCATATGTGAATATACCTGATTTATACTGGTATAAAGACTATACCTGTCAAGGTGCCTAATATATTTATGGCAAATGGTCAGGTTACACTTTCACAAATAAAACAATTCTTCTTCTTTAGCTTTCCATTTCTTAAATTTTATACAAATCACTTCACTTTATAATATGAAAATAGTAGACAAAGCAAATGGCCATTATTTTCAATCTCATACTGTTTTACTTGAATTACATTTCAGTGTCTCTGTTAGAGACTTGAGAATTGTCTTAGTCTTTCGATGAAACTAGGGAAACATGCTAGAAGCAGCAAAAATATTCACACAAACCACTTCTAAGGGGTACTACCCCTGCACATGTCCCATTGATTTGATTATCATGTCTGGGTTAATAATTTGATCCATACTTAGTGGTGTAAAATAGCAATCAATTAAAATTATTATCTCCTTATAGTTTTAGGGTTTGACTGAGCTCAGCTTGGTAGATTTCAGTTGAAGTCTGTCACGCTGCTGCACTTAGAAAGTGGCTGGAGCTGAAATCTTCTCAAAACCTTCTTTACTCCCATGTCTGGTGTGTGGTGGTTGATGTTAGGTTTTGGTTGGAGTCATAGCAGGGGCTAACAATAGAATCATCTACATGTGGCCTTTCTATGTAGCTAGGTCTTCCTTACACCATGGCATCTTTGTTCCAAAGGCAAATGTCCTGAGAGAGCCACTCAGAAGCAGTGTTACCTCTTCTAATCTAACCTCAGAAGTTGCACAATGTCACTTCAGCTGCAATCTTTTTATTAGACTTTGGTCACTAAGGCCAGTCTATATTCAAAAAGTAGTGGGGTGGGAAATTTTCCCATCTCTTGATAGGAAACTTGTCAAAGAATTTTCAAATATGTTTTAAAAGCATACACTCATCTTGCTTCTGTGATATTGAGACTTAATAGTTCCAGTTTTGGATGGTTACTTTTCCTCTGGTAGGCTTCCCAAATTGCTTATTAGTCTTTTTCCATGCATCAAGATACATTATTCTAAGCCTATGTTCTTCATAAAAACTTCACCACACAGCATACAATATCATGACCAGTAACTCTATATCTGTTGTCATTGTGCTTTGCCTTGGGAAAGTTTTCCCCTAAGTCAATATTGCTGGATTCTGTCTCAACATTGTGCTTCAAGGGATAACATGCAATATCCAGATTAATAAGCGTTTTCCCTCCTAGTCAGTGATGGTAAAACTTTGGTATGGCTAAAAGCTTCTCTGGATCTATTGGTTTCTGAAGTCATTTCAGGTTTCTGGAATGGTTAAAGGTTTCTCTTGGTCTGTAGGTTTCTAGAATCAATTCAGGTTTTTGGAAGTTTGCCATTATTTCACTGCTTTTAGTTCTAGAGGGGCTACTCTTGACTGATGCTCAAAGGCAAGAAGACACACTACTGAGGACCAGGTACTGCTATGCTGAGTGAACTAAGTTGATTTCAGATTTTATTTAAATGTAAATCTGTCTGGCTGAATAGATTTTGCTCAACAGACCAATTTATTCATGGCATGATTCCAAGAATCAAAAGTTTGAGTGCCAGTGTAGGTGTATGAAATTAATGGAGAGTCAACAGATTGACTTGTATAACTACTGTACCGTAAGACATGCTTCCAAGAAATTGCTGCCTAAAATAGTACTCCTTGCCTTTTGATATTTGAATCCTTAAAAACATTCAACAATACAAACTTGACATTATTTAAGGCAAGATTCAAAATATTTCTACAGTTAGAGGTGTCATGAGAATTACCGAAATAATAATACTTAAAAGAATTTTTGTTAAATACATACTTAGGATATAGTGAATATTTTACAGGCTGTTTCTGTGCATGTGTATGTAAATAAGTTGAATGAAGTGAAGCACATTTGCTAAATCAATACTATCCTATGGTTTGTATATATAAACAATTCATTTGAAATTGAATGCAACTTGATCATTCAACTGGTATTAAGTGATTTTTCTATTGTTAACCTATAAGTTAATGTTTTACTTGAAGCAAGATTGATTTTTGATCATCAAATGGCAAGTTTTAAATCAGATTGGAATCCTACAGTACGGAATTTAATTTATTTTAATTAAATTAATATGTCCTGTTTGAAAATTTCCAAATTATTTTGTTTAGCACAGCTATATATAATTTCAAACAGAGGAGGGACTTCCCACTGTGCTAAACTTTAGAACGTATTTAAGGAGGATAAAAAATACAAACACTTTTTAGTCACATGCTTGTGAAAATTGCCTTTGAAATAATGATGTGGGAAAAATGAGATTTTAATAATGTGGAATATAAATCAGTTTCTGGTAAGATCTAGTATTTGTACAACATTAGGGAATATTTAGTGTGCAAATATGTTTGATAGTATACTTCGTGTTATGTTATCATTTTTATTAAAGACCCTAGAGCATTTTAAATAGACATTAAGATTTTCAGTTCTCTTCTCTGACTGTGGAAATGCTCACATCTTATACCTGGCATTTTTTTCTCACAGTTTTATGTATTTTCTCATAGATACAATACAGAATTAGAGGGCAAGTGAATCAGACTGGACAATGGAAAAATGGAGATGACTATAGGTTGGGAATTCTTAATGAATTCAAAAATATACCTATAAAATATATCATCTCCATCTATTTTTTTCCTTTCATCCTAAAGGATAAGGTTTCCTGTGGCTGAGAGCCTTTGTATAGTACTTTCTCTCTCAGAGTTATCAATCAAATATCTCTCTGGTGATAGAACAAATCAGAGAACCTCCTTCTGAACCCAAACACTCAGACCCATATAACGTATCAGGGTAATCAATGTCACAAATACTAGTATACTTCCTGGTTGCTGTTTCACTGTCACAAATTGACACTGTTATTCAAATTTGTTTATCAATCACTTCTCCCTGAACTAACAGGTTAGTCTCTTTTTGCCTTCCTCTGTAAACTACAATTGACTTAATTTTCCCTAATCATTCATCTGTCTGAGAAGTGATTGTAACTGGTTATGGAAGACCTAAGTGATAGTCATTAATATTCTAAACTGGATTATGCCACTAGATGGCAGCCTTGCAAAGCCAGTATTGTCTTTAAAAGTATTTTCCAAACTGTAGACTATGAAGTGTTGGCCCAGGGAAGCCAATATATTATTCCTTACCCTATCCATGTAGACTTTAGGTTTGTACTTCCCAATGGAACAAGGAAAATAGAGCATAGAGGAAGAATAGGGAAATACTGCCTGTATCTGGCTAGGAAATGTTTGAAAGGAGGAAAAAAGAAGGGAGAGAGAAAAGAAGAAAGCAATTACCAATTTTCTCACTTGTTGCGGCAAGGTGTAGGAAGGAGATACTTATGATAAGAATGATTACATTAAAGTATAGAAGGAGGAAGAGGTTGCTTTTACTTTCCATTGAGAGAGCCAAGAATAGGTCACTCTTTGGATGCTGTTTTCATACCAACCTTGAGCAATGACTTTAGGAACTTGGCCTTATAATGGGATGTGACAGAGGCAAGCCCTGAAGTTTTATTTTCCTGAAGCAACCTCAATTCCCATATGGCACAGGCATGAGCTAGGATCTGGCTGGCCTGACAAGGGACTCTATGTAGCTGGGAACCAGAAATAACGATGGTGGATCAAAAAGTCTGGGAGGTGGAGGTTGCAGTGAGCCAAGATCGTGCCACTGCACTCCAGCCTGGTTGACAGAACCAGACACGGTCTGAAAACAAACAAACAAACAAACAAACAAAAAATAGGTCTGTATTGGTACTAGCAAGCCACACCAGGATCATGAACTGCCAGCTGTATGGACTGCTGGGCAATTGGAGATGGTTGGCAGGTAAGCAGAAATACAATACTTTCTTGCCAAAATTTCACATATTGTTTATTCATTAAGCAATCTCATGATTGATATAAGTCTTTTATTATACTTCAGAGCTCCCAAAATTTTGCATTTTTTTTTTTCCAGCTTACAGGTACCTCAGTGGATGGACTGCTTCTTTGAGCCCTTACTTTGCCATTTTTTCTCAACTTTTATACATTCAGATTTGCTTTCCTGAAATACTTTAATGAGAATGCCTCTTGTTTGCTGAAACAACAATCAATTACTCACAAATTGTGCCCATCTTCTTTTAGCTGACAATCAAATCTTAAGAGTTGTAAAAGAGAATTTCTTCCTGCTACTGGTGAAAGAACCTGGCAATCCAGCTAGACTCAAATACTCATCATTCTATGATGACATGTTGTTCTTATTGTATTAATTTCTGTTTCCATGTTGTTTACCTTTCCTAGAATTCAATCCTTATCATTCCTTTATTAATATTTGCCCATCCTGAATGCTGATTGGCCTCCTCCACCTTGTTTGCCTTGCCTGCTCAACCCAGTTCTTCTTAAGATATGACTTAATTTCTGCCATTTTGTGAGTCCTACTACATACTGTCCTAAAGAGTCAATTCCCTTTGTTTCTTTCTGATCGCATTCTTGGAGGAGATTTATTTTGACAGTAAAAAGGAGCTAAAGTCTTAATTGCTTTACATCTCCCAGTTTACACTCATAATACCGTGACTAAAAATTTAGTCTTCCATTTTCTCATCTAAATTTGTGATTAATATTACATTCATCCAAGTGACTTAATATTTGGATTATGTGGTTCTCTCATTAAGTGAAGAATTGGGATGCATATTACATGTTTTTTATAGGACTAAAATCACTGAGTCACTCATTTAGAATCTTGTCTCAAAACATTTTTAATATTGGAAGATAATACAAGAGAGTTGGATAATCTTTGGTTGTAGAATGGATCTTACATCCCTCAATATTTGCGTAGTGCTAAGGATAAAGAAATTCAAAAGGTCTTCTTGATTGTCAGTCACCATTAGTTATCAATCCACCTTTTAAACTCAAAATTGTCTCTCTGACACAAGCCCAAGAGCTTATGTAGCTATAATTTTTAAAAAGCAGTGGATATGCAAATAACTAAGTTATATATTAACCAATAAAGATTATTAGTAAGTTAATTCTAAAAAACGTGCCACTTAACTACAAATACCTGTCAAGTAGTGATCTTCTTTGATATTACTGAAATTTTATTCTGTGTTTCACAGTACAGTCCCAGTCCAAAGTATATGTGTTCCAATGCAGTATTGGGTACTTATCATAAACAATTGTTGCTAATTCTGCTGGCTGTGGTCCTGCTACTTTAATATTTCTCCATTGAACCATAATAAATAATTGTGATCTCTGTGCTTCTTGTATTGTGTTCCATTATGTACCATAACTAAAACAAATAAACCTACATACACTTTTAAATATCTTATGGTGGATTTTATTTAGAATTCTATACCAAAATGGTATTACTTTTATTATTTCTCATAAGTATGCTCACATGCTCAAATTGGCCATTTCTCATAAAACCACTTTTGGGTTTTGAATGATTTTAGTTTCACTCGAAATGTTGTTAAGCATCTGACATAGGCTTATTTAAAACATTGTGGGTTTGTATTATTGAAGTTGCTAAAGAAAAGGGTATGTTGCCAACAAGTCAGGCTATACAATGAAAGCTATTTGCCATTAGTTGGAGAATTTGAGTCACCTATGCGTGCAGAAAACTGGTAACTCTCAGTAGTTCAAGAATTTGACCCAGCTGTCAAGGATAGCATTGAGTGTAAATCATTGGGAGCACTTGTTCTTCACAGAATCATTAGGAGCACTTGTTCTGCACAGAATACAGAGAAGTGCTGTAAATAAATTAACACCATATCTCTAAATGACATTTAGGAACAGTAGAGAACTTATCAGTGCCAGAAACTATAAAACACATACTAGGGTAACCCAGGCAAGGACAGAGAGATTCCAGTTTACAGAATAATAGTATCTGAGTCAGAACAGGTTCAAAAGAAATACAGATTCCTAAGTCAGCATTGCTCATCTGTCATTTAATGGATACTACCCTGCCCTGTCTTTTTATATAAACCTCATACCTTATTGAAAAGAATATGAAGTCTGCTGTATTAACTTGAATGATGAAAGGATGAACCTCATGGCAAAGTTTTAAAATACATAGATTTATGTTCAAGTCAAACAAATCCATGACTCTCAAGGGCAAGTTAGGGCCAAAATCTGCTAAGTTAGTCAGATTTCCCTTTATACTTATAACTGTTAGGCAGAGAACAGATTGAGAATGCATACGTTTAGGGGCATGAACTACACATTGTGGAGGGTGTAGGCCTTGTCTTCTCGGAATTCAACACAACTGTATTTGCTGATCTGGGGAGATGCACGTTATGGTAAGCATGATTTCTTGTAGATGCCTTTATTTTCCAATATCATGCCATGGCAATTCAATTACTATTCTTGAAAATGGGCAGGGAATCTCTTTCTTTTGCGCCCTTTTCGTAAGCATCAAAAGGCAGTATTACTCATATGTTTCTTACAAACCCATCCAATTTAACTTTACAGATGTTCTCAATCCTTAAGCTAGATACTGTATATTAACAGAGTAGAACAAAACTCCAAAGTTCCAAGATGGTTTCATTGTTTTTGAACCAGAGATATTAAAGAAATTAACACTTTTGTGAGAGCTAAAGACCTAACACTCTCTAAGAATTACTAAGAGTCTGAGGCTTACATAACGTTAAGTGAATAAGTATCTTCTAGAAACTTCACTAAGCCATCAGTTTTTATTAACCTGAATCATTATATGGGCATAGATTGGAAATACGTTTGTTGTCTTGGTTACAATGACTTGGAGATGCACATCTCTCCCAAAAGGGCGCTTTCTAGGACTGTCCTCAAATTAGCATGATTGAATATCCTTGATAATGCTGAGAAGCACTAAATCTTTAATAATTTTTCAGGTAACGATAAAAGTCATTATTCTGTGACAAGAATGTACTTCAAAAGTGCAGACAGGCAGGGTGAGTAAAACGTCTGTAATCATCAAATGAAGGAAAAATGAAAGTTCAATGTTCTAATTGATTTAATGGGGACAGTCATTCTATTGATTGCTTCGTCTTTCATTTTCTCCTTTCAAACCTTTTGTGTGTCATTATGTAGCAGAGGGTAAAACCATCATCTAAGACAATGCCAAACCCATCCTTCCCAAATAGGATCAGATACTCAATTTCTAAAACCCTGAGAGGGTAAGGCTTTGAGGTTTTTGTTCAGGTTTAAGCAATTCAGAGACTGGTAAGGAAAGTGAAGATAATTTAGACTAAAATTCGTATTGCTCTTGTGGAAAGAAACACAAATGTCTCAACAATTTTATTAAGGTTTAAGATTATTTTAAATAATCTTCATGATTCTTTTACATTTATTTTTTACGTATCATGAAACTACTTAAAATCTGTTCCAGGTAGGAGAGACAGAAATGATAATAGGGATGAACCAGAATATAAAGACACTACTGGGAAAATATTGTCTACAGTAAAAAGCACATACAATTTAGACAGTAAATGGTAGCCTTGGCTTGTGGAAACTGCATATGTTGTTTAGCAAAAGTCAAATTCATTTCTCCTTTCAAGAAGGTAAGTAAACCTCTGAAACCATCTGCAGTCTCTTAAAATCATTGTAAATATTTTTAAAGTTGAGAAGTAAAGTCCTTTTTTTAACTTCAGTCAGTAGACTAAAAATAATCTTTTTTTTTTACTTTTCTTTTTCAGTTTTTTGGACCAGAAACACTGATTCAGTCACCCCTGATTATTGCAGTGCTGCAAAGTGCTTTGTGTAACAATTTGTCTCAACACATTTATTTACAAGCAGGTCATGTGATATATAGGTGGGATGCTCTGACTTTCACTGTTGCTTGAGGGAGACTTTGACAGAACATGGTCAGTTCCTGCTTGAACAGCAGATTCTGGCAATGGAAACTCCTGCTCATAGACATTTCAGATTTACTGAAAAAATGTTGCTGGAAATGACTGACATCTGTATCCTTCCCCAAACCTCTGTATTATCTAAACAAAACAATGGTGAATAGCTTTTGAAAGGGAAAATACTGGAAATTATTCTAGCTCTAACAAACTTACAGAATAATTAAATATATTTCTTTGTAAGTTGGGATTTTTTATAATCCTATTTTTTTCAACTTCTGCAATACTTCTACCATCAGTTTGAATACTTCCCAAAGAAAATTTCCAAAATATGGCATAACAACACTGGATGTGGAAACAAGCAGCGAAGAAAACAATTGTTATGCTATGCCTGGGCCGGGTCATGTCTTCTCAATTACCAGACCATCTCCCACCTTCTCAAGTGTTTAATAACCATCAAAAAATTGAGACCATCACATTGCTTAGGCGCACAGCAAAGCTGACATCTGGCAATATATTTACCCAGTGAAATGCTAGATTATATTTATCTTGTCTGTGTTCTTCCTTCCATTATTTTCTTTTGCTTTTCTGACTGATTCCTATCTCCTGCCTACTATATCTCAATTTTTTCAACCAGGATTCTTTGAATCCTCCTGTCTCTTCTCCACCACTCCATTTCAAATTTAACAAGTGCTAATATTCTGTCCAACACTTGACCCAGATTCTTGCTCCTTGCTTAGACAACACAAAGATGCATTCTGGCTGCTGTACAATTTTCAAGTTTTCCAGCTCAGAGAGTTCACAGTTCTGCTCCAACTCCGGAGACAGGGAGGCTGGCTGGAGTCTTGCTATGCTAAGTGTGATCTGAGGACCAGCAGCATCAGCATCTGCTGGGAGCTTATTAGAAATGACAAATCTAAGAACTCACTCCCTGCCTATGTAATCAGAATCTGCTTATATATGTTTTAACAAGATTCTCAAGATGGTTCTGTCTGTGCATTAAGCATAAAGTATGAGAAGCACTGGACTAGATCAGTTGTTCACAAGATTATTTTTAACAGCACATGCTTTGTAATAAAACAAACATTTAATATATGTGCTCCTAAAATATGAATGTAGCAGAATGTCTCTGCTAAAAAAGAAAACTTCCCTGAATTTCTTAGTGCTTCTTCAAGAAGCCCCTGCCTTCTGAGACACAGAAATGTACATTATGCAAAGATAGAGAATGTTTGCTTTTATTTTCCCCAGAAATACTTTACTGTTTACAAGGTCTGAAAAGGTAATAAAATTCTCTCATCTCCCCTAGAGCGCTAAATGTTTGCATACCTGACTAGGTCCCCTTGTAACAGTTTCCAAGGTACAAGAAAGACTACAATAGCTATGCCTTGGGTATTTACATTCCCAGGATTATTGAGGCTGGAGAACTTGCAGACATCTCTAGGTCCCAAATTCTGAGACACATGTAACCCTCTGGCTCCTGCAAACATTTTATTTACATATCAATGAGTTGGAGTTAGGATTCAGACCCATTAATTTTCCAAGAACACCCTTTCAAGAGGGGTAGGGAAGAGCTGCTTCTTCCTCTTCATAAGCAAGAGAAATATTTTTCCCATCATCTTCTCCCTTGCCTATGGAATGCTTGGCTACTTGTGTAGGACAGTTGGCCTTATTCTTATCGTGTAACCCCAGAGGTAAAGCCTGAGGCAAGGTAGAGCAGAGGATGAACCTATAATTAGGAAATTTGTCTCTGATCTGGAATACCTTTTCCATGCTTTCAGGATAAAATGAATAAATATGAATATTGAAAATGTAACAGTCACATTGGAAATTTTGACTGAGGAACAAGGATACAATAGATGTCCAAATATTCAATGATATTCAATGAATATACAATTATATTCCAAAGTGAGGTTGCTGGACCAAAATGCAAATTTTCAAAGAAAATGAGAGGTTGGCATTTTTTCCAAACTTGAAACACTTTAAAGGTATCAAAGAGTTGAGCAGATTTGTCAGAGTACACTTGTGAGATTTCTTTGGAAAATTTATTGTTATGCTGTGATCTCACCTACTCACCCTCACTAATCTCAAGGTGAATAGGTGGGAATGGTCAGATCTCACCTCAAGCCTAAAGAGAAGGGTTTAATAAAACCACTGAGATTATGATATATGTTCCTTAAGGTTTAAGAGTCACAGAGGACTGTATTCTCACTACGGACTAGGAAATCACAAAGACAAGTGAGATGGAATGGCAAGTTATTATGTGCGAAAGCAAAGGAGAAGTGACTGTATTAGAATCACTCAATTTGTTGAAGGGAGATGTGTGTTTCCCATAAATCAGAAGTAAGAGGCAGTAGAGCCACCTAGAGTTTTTGTTGTTGTTGTTGTTCTTGTTTACTGTGAAATTCTAAAATCATATTTATTCACCAATTCACAGAAAGTGTCGTAACAACCACCAACATGAATCGGTTTGTAGGCATTCACAAGCCACAGCTGAAAACAAAAATCTGCCTGCGTTGAATAGGCATTTAACAAATTACTTGAAAACTGCAAGAATCATAATGTTACAAGTGTAAAGTTTGTGGTTCAAACATGGGTCAGATCACAATCATGGGAGAAACCCAACAGATTCCCGTGATGGTTCTTATTTTCTTCCTATATCTTTATATGCATAGAGAGTCTCAGCGCCCCTCAATCTGTATCAGTCCGAATTGGATATGACAGCTCAATTAGGCCTGAGAGAGGATTCTGACAAAAGGAGTGGGGAGGGGAAAGGGCATTCTCTGATCCTCTGTGGCTGCGCAATCTTGTCGACTGAGAAGATGATGTGCTCTTCTGAAATTAGATTCAACTTTTTGTAAATTCATACAGTCCTTCTAATGAGATACTCCGAAGTTTGCATTGTTTCACACTCATACACAATAGTATATTTATCAAATAAACGCATTTTTCTAGACTAAAAAGATTCATTCTTTGAGGCGGCTCGAAGAGCTCAGAAGTCTGATACATGTCAGGTAAACACTGGTCCACCCCTGGAGGCAAAGCCATCCACTGCGGGAGACACTGGCCCTACTGGCAGTAATGACCCAGACAGTAGCAGTGATTGAAGGTGATTCTGCAAGACGAGGCTGCTCCCCCTTCTCTCTCTGCTGTGTCAACACCACAGAGACTCCGGAGGAGAGAAAACATACCTCTCTCTCTCAGGCCTTTCCCACACACTCTGAGGTGAGCAGCTGGGAATAAACAACATTGAGGCTTCTAGATGGTGGTGGCAGCCTCAGACAAGGGAGAAGGGAAGGACTGAGAGAAGAAATTATTAGAGTTTTTAGACTGGCCGAACCCAGAACCTTTACATTTGGTTACAAAATTATGCCTGGAGGTGACAAATTCAACAGCACTTTACCAAGTGTTTGGGCAATGGTGTAGAGACAATAGTTGATACAAGCTGCAGCTTTTGATAGTGGTAGAGAGAAGCTACAACTTTAGCTTATAGAAGCAGCTGTTGGTGTTCAGTAGATGCGGTCTATGTGCATGCAAGCCCACTGTGTGTAGCATTCCGTCACTCTCACTACTTGGGAACCAGACCCTGTGCCTGCAGTTGACTGAATATTGCATGGAATCTGTGAATTCACAGAGGCTTTTCCTCAGCCAAGAGGGAGTGAGAGTCACCGAGAGTTTTAACCAAGAAAACCCCTTGGGAATGTAAAGGTACTGACCAAAATCAACTTCAAGACATCACCGAAAACATGTTGATCAAGCACAACAAAATCAATTACGCTCACTGCAGTAGGGGAGAATATGACTGAGCCTTTGTACTTTCTCAGAACTGAGACAGTCAGGGGAAAATATGCATAGGATTTTAGAACCTGGGTATAGTGATGTGAAGATAGATCTTGCTGAGGTGATAAATCTTGCTATGGGGGACCAGGCAGAGGTTATGACAGAATATCTTTGGATTAGGAGACACAGAGAAGTGAGATCTGGAAGTGAACCTTGATGAGCAATCAAGGTTGTCAATAACTATACCATTCTTTTCACATTCTTATCTTGGAGTAGAAAACATTTTGTGGAACAAATTGGTGAGTTAGTTTTGCTTGTTCTTAGTTTTATTTCTCAGCATTACTTAACACAGAGATAGTAAAGTGTACTCAGTCCTGGTATTATTTTACACAGATCCAGGAAATTAAGTTAGTTTCGGGTTTCACACTCCAAAAGAGAGAATTTTTTTGAAGTTGACAGCTAGAAAAAATAGAAACAGAAGAGGTAACAGCAGCTGGAAAAACAGAATGCATCATGTTGATCACAGAACTTCAGAAGGGATCCAGGAGAACAGACTCTGAAGAACCCACAATTTATATTATATATAATAATTTATATTATATTATTAATATATATTTATGTTATACATATAAAGTGTATTCCATATATTACACATATACTATATATAAATATATTCCTATTTGATATGTATATGGTTATATCACAAGATATATGTGACTATGTCAGTGAGATATAAGTGAGGAGTAAACCACTACCAGGTCTAGGGAGAGCAAACCATCTCCTACAGTACAAGGCAAGTAAGAACTCCCTGTGCCCTTCTCTCTTCTCTCTAAACTCCGTTAGACATTGGCAAGGTCAGAAACAGCACTAGTGAGTAAAGGTAAATAGGATCTAGAGAAAAAGAAGAAACTGATCAATCACCTCCCCCGCTTCAAAGGCAGATGGGTTGTTCCATACTGGTTTGAATAAAGTTCAGATTGATGAGTCATAAATTGGACTGAAGCTTTTCTAAATACTAAGTCCAGGCTGTATATGTGCAACTAAAAGTGGTCCTAGAACTTCTGTTGTATAAGAATAATTAGAGAACATATTCTGCCTCTCTACTGGAATTTTTACTCAGTGGCAGAAGAGATTTCCTCCACAGAATTATTTCAAAAGGACAGTAGGAGACAAAAGTAAGGGTGTGTTTTGATTATTTCCTATGAATCAGTCTCCTTCATGGGGATATTATATATCTATAATTATATATTTATATAAATTATATAATATATTTACATATAAATTTTATATATTACATATTTATATATACAAAGCGTATGTATGAAATTATACACATACACTACTGATACAATATGTATACAAAATATACAAATACAAATAGGCTAAAGATGAAATAAACAATACCTTGAAATATTTTTATTTTCTGTATTAACAGTGCAAAGTCTTTTTTTTTTTGAGACGGAGTCTCGCTCTGTCGCCCAGGCTGGAGTGCAGTGGCCGGATCTCAGCTCACTGCAAGCCCCGCCTCCCGGGTTCACGCCGTTCTCCTGGCTCAGCCTCCCGAGTAGCTGGGACTACAGGCGCCCACCACCTCGCCCGGCTAGTTTTTTGTATTTTTTTTTTTAGTAGAGACGGGGTTTCACCGTGTTTGCCAAGATGGTCTCGATCTCCTGACCTCGTGATCCAGCCGTCTTGGCCTCCCAAAGTGCTGGGATTACAGGCTTGAGCCACCGCGCCGGGCCCAACAGTGCAAAATCTTTTTGTTGGCAATGTTATTGAATGTGCTTTATTTTTTAACCTTTTGATATTCCATCAATAGTACAATATCCAAATGGTACAACATAGTTCTATGTCACTTTCATTTTGATTCTTGCTTTTTGTAGCTGTTATGGCTGGAAAAGTGAGTTGATCTTTATGGAAGAAGAGTATCATTGGTTGCACTTACTTAATGAGGACACTGAGTTTGAAATCCCAACTACTAAACATTGAAAGAACTTCATTGAAATTTGGCAAGTAAATTTCAGTCTTCCCTAAGGGGAGTAATCAGATGTGCTTGCAAACTTATCAAAGGAAATTTATGTTGTTATCAAAGACATTGAAAAGTCACTAAAACTTTTCTTTGGAGAGATTTTTAAATAAGTTAGAAAACTGAGGTCTGATTTTTAAAGTGACCGGATATCAGAGTTTTTATAGGTGACACGTATCTCTTTCAGCAAAAAAGCAACCCAGAAATGGAAAAAAAAAAAAAAGAGAGAGAGAGAAAACCTCTCTTTATAGTACTCTATAGATAGCATGAGTTATTTTCAACAGCAACTACTTTCTCGTTCTTTGCAAAAACCCACTTAACATTAAAGCAACAGATTAGATGTGAATGTGTGTGTGTATGTGTGTGTGTGTGTCTTTAAATGCCTCTGAGGCAGCAACTACTTACAGTCACTGGTCCTCATTGAAAATGTCAGCAAATTAACTCCAAATCATTTTATTAGAAAAAGTTTATATGTCTAATTTTTTTCAATTAATTTTTTGGTGCCTTGTCAGGAGTTGACCAGTGGCCCTCAGTGGGGAACAAAAGACGTCGTGCTCACACCCCATCCCAGTATACAACATTGCAAGATTCTACCATCTAAGATGATAAAATCACATACTTGAGCATGTATAAATTGAAATCTGTTGCTACATGTCAAAAGCAAATAAACTAAAAAGTCGTTGCTGTGTCCAGACTCCAGGCTTTCCTCAGAACATGATGTGACACTTGAACATCTGGCAGAAAAACCAAGTGAGAATGCCATGTTTCAATCATTGGCAAACTTCATTGCTTTTAATTTTTAGATAGGCTGTTGTTGTAACTGAAAGGTTGAAACTGTCTTCAAGCACCCCGTACTATGCTTAAAGGGTATGTTCTGGACCTCAGAAACAAGGGAACTAGAACAGGCCTGAATAGGAGGTAGGGAACTTAAGAATGCCAACACCATCACACCTCTAAATTTTCCGAGCTTTCATATTCCCAAGAACTGCCTCCATTATCGATTGTGCACTGACCATAGAGCCCTGGCTGTGAGAGTTAACAGACCTCTTTCCTTCGCAAGGATCCCATCAATGCCCAAGGCTGGCCAATGGTTTCCTGTGTCTATACTGTAACATTGGTTTTTCTTAGCAGAGATTCAACAGCTCCAATGGACTAAACCTGATCATATGAAATGACAACCAAGAATCCAACCAGGAGAACTTCCCTGAAGTTTTTACAATTGTGCAGTTTGAAAATTGAGAATTTCACTCAAAAGTTGTTAAAGCCAGAGATTAATCTCTGTGGAATGCCTAATACAATACCATCATCTTGAAGGGCTTCCTTAGAGGTTCCTGCACATCAACGCTTTTAACACTAATGAGAACCAGAAAGTAGACACTGAGCTGTTACTGGACTGTTTTTAAAATACTATCAGCAATGTTTAGTGCATGCACTAAGAAAATGAACTTTATACCCCAGGGCTGCATACACATTCTTAGCAACTTGCACATCTTGAGACCACTCTGCTGTTCTAATAGCCTGATCATTCAGCTTCTCATATTGAAGTTATTTGCTGGATGAAATCTTTATTTCCTTGCTTTACTTTTATAAGTGAGATTTTGCCTCTTAAAGAAATTATATCTATATATGCCTCTAAATTGATATTGATTGACAGATTTGAAACTTACCCTGTATAGTGGGTATATTTTGGCACTTCCTTGAAAAGCTATATTAATATTTCTCATTCACCTTTGATTGCATCCTTTTCTTTTTCCCCTTTTTGCTTCCAAGACCTTTATAAGGGAGCTGCTTGGTTAGCCTGTGTTTCTGTAGTGAGTCTTGGACCTTAATTTGTTCCATTACCACCTGGGAAATCTTATTAAAAGGTGTATTTGAAGCCTGAGATTCTGCATTTCTAACTCCCAAATTAATAGTTCTGGGACAATATTGACAGCAGTAGGATCCTAGCATGCTAGCAGTAGAACTGGGCGTGCCTAGAGTCAGATATTGCTCCTGCCTTATTTCAAACGTCATTATGCTCCACCGAAAGCAGTTTTCTCTGCTGCTTTTGAAATAGTAATTCCTAACTTGCTTCCATTCTACCATCACAAAAAATATCCTGTCCAGAGAGGAGTGAAAAGGACGTGATTTGTACCCTTGGCTTCACATTACAATCACTTGTGATCTTTCTAAAATTTCTGATGCCCGGGCCACACTCCAGACCAATTAAATCAGAACCTTTGGGAGTAGGATGAAAATAACTGTTTACTTTGAAGCTCTCCAGGTAATTCCATTGAGCAGTAAGGTTTGAGAATCACTGCTGAATTCTTTTCTACACAATTTATCGTCAGTGGACCAGCTGCATAGGCGTCACCTGTTTTTAAGAAGTGAAAAATATCAAGCCCCAGTTCTGACTCACTAAAACCAAATTCTGCATTTTATTAAGATCCCAGGTGATTCCTATCTACAGTAAAGCATAGAAAAGCAGTGCATTAGATTTTTAAAATGAATTAAAATTAGTTTTTAAAATTTTTATTCCACTATGGTAGGAACACTTAACATGAGATTTAACCTTCTAACAAATTTTAAATGTACAATGCATTATCTTTGACTATAGATGTAATGTTGCAGAGCATATACTTGGAGCTTATTTATCTTACTTATCTGAAACTTTATGCCTGTTAATAATTACTTGCCATTTTCCCTCCCTCCGGAGTCTGGTAACTACCATTCCAGCCTTTGATTTTATAAATTTGACTATTTTAGATGCCTCATCTCAGTGTAATCATACAGTACTTGTATTTCTGTGACTGTTTCACTTAGCATAAAATTATCAAGGTCCATCCACGTTATGTAATGTTGCAGAATTTCCTTCTTTTAAAGTCTGAATAGTATTATATTGTATGCATATACTGCATTTTCTATATTCATTCATCTGTCCATGGGCATTTAGGTTGTTTCCACGTCTTAGCTATTGTGAGTACTGCTCAATGAACGTGAGAATGATAATATCTTTTGAGATCCTAATTTCAATTCTTTTCAATATATACCTAGCAGTGGGATTACTGCATTATATGGTAGTTCTACTTTTATTTTTTAAATGTGCTTCACTCAGATGCTGTAATGTCTCACCTGGATTCCTTAGTTTATATGAATGTCTTTTTGTGTCTGAATGGTTGTTCAAATTGGTTTCTATAAGGAGATGAACACTGGAAACTCCTATTCCTTCATCTTGCTGACATCACTCTTAAAGATAGTCTTTTTAACAAATGTTGCTGGAAATGAAACATTGACACAGCAAGAAAAAAAAAAATGACTCTAGACATAGACCTTACACCTTTAACAAAAATTAACTCAAAATTGATCTTACACCTAACTGTATAATACAAAACTATAAAAACTCCTAGAGGATAACATATAAGAATATCTAGGTGACCGTGAGTATAGTGATGATTTTCAGGTATAAAAATAAAGGCATGGGCCATGCATAGTGGCTCAGGCCTGTAATCCCAGCACTTTGGGAGGCCAAGGCAGGTGGATCACCTGAGGTCAGGAGTTCGAGACCAGCCTGGGCAACATGGTGAAACTCCGTCTCTACTAAAAATGCAAAAATTAGCTTGGCGCATTGGCGCATGACTGTAATCTCAGCTACTCAGGAGGCTGAGGCAGGAGGGTCACTTGAACCTGGTAGGCGGAGGTTGCAGTGAGCTGAGATGGTGCCATTGCACTCCAGCCTGGGTGATAGAGCGAGATTTCATCTCAAAAAAAAAAAAAAAAAAAAAAGGCATGATCCACGAAATAAATGTTTGATAATCTGGACTTTATTAAAATTAAACACTTCTTATTGCAAAAGACAATGTCAAGAGAATGAGAAGAAAAGCCAAAGACTGTAGGAAAATATTTGCAAAAGACATACATGATAAAGAACTCGTCCAAAACATATAAGAAACTCTTAAATCTCAACAATAAGAAAACAAACTACCTTATTAAAAATGGACAAAAGACCACTGAATAGATACCTCACCAACGAATATATATGGGTGGCAAATACACATATTAAAAGTTGTTCATTATCAAATGACATTAGGGAATTTGCAAATTAAAATAATTTGATACCATTACAAATCTATTAGAATGGCCAAAATTCAAAGCTGCGACTCTACCAAATGCTGGTGAGTTTGTGGATAAACAGAAACTCTCATTCCTTGCTTGTGGGAATGCAAAATGGTACAATCTCTTCATAGACAGTTTGGCAGTTTTTTACAAAACTAAACATACTCCTAAAATACAATACAGATTGTCCTCCTTGGTATTTGGCCAAATGAGCTGAAAACATACCTTGACAAAAAGCTTCATACAGATGCTTTTAACAGCTTTGTTCATAATTGCTGAAACATGAGAGCAACCAAGACGTCCTTCAGTAGGTGAATGAATAAATGGGGGTATATCCAGACAATGGGATATTGTTCAATGTTAAAAATATGAGCTTTAAAGCCATGCAAAGACATAGAGCAACCTAAGTTCATGTTATAAGTAAAAGGAGCCAATTTAAAAAGGCTGCATACTATATTATAACTATGTGATATTCTGTAAAAGAGAAAATTAGAGACAATAAAGAGATCAGGAATTACCAGGAGTTACAGCATAAAAGGGATAAATAGCAGGAAGGCAGAGGATTTTTAGGGCAGTGAATCTATTCTGTATGATACTATAATTGTAGATACAAGTCAATACACATTTTCGAAAGCCATAGAATGTGCAACACCAAGAATGAACCCTGATGTAAACTATGGACTTTGGGTGATAATAATGTGTCATTGTAGGTTAATGGAATGTAGCAAATATGCCACTCTAGGCTTCGGATGTTGAAGAGGGGAAGCTGTGCGTGCGTATGAGCAGGAGTTTATGGGAATTCTGTGTACCTTCCACCAGCTTGGCTGTGAAACTGACAGTACCCCCAAAATAAAACTTTATTAATAAAATGATCCTTCTGGCTTAGGGAATAGACCAAAAGAGGTAAAGTAAGAAAAAAAGAGAAATGATATAGTCTGGGTATTTGTCTCTGCCCAAATCTCATGTTGATTTATAATCCCCGATGTTGAAGGTGGGACCTGGTAGAAGGTGTTTAGATTATGGGAGCGGTTCCTTATGGCTTGGTGCTGTCTTAGTGATAGTAAGTTCCTGTAAGATCTGGTTGTTTAAAAGTGTGTGGCACGTCCCCCACCCACTCCACACTCTCTCTTGCTTGCTCCTTCTTTCTCCATGTGATGTGCCTGCTACCCTTCTTTGCCTTCCACCATTATTTTAAGCTTCCTGAGGCCTCCCCAGAGGCAGATACTGATGTCACCCTTCCTGCACAGCCTGCAGGACCATGAGCCAATTGAGCCAATGAAGTTTCTTTTTTTATAAGTTACCCAATCTCAGATATTTCTTTATACCAATGTGAAAATGGCCTAATACAGGAAATCATTTAGGAAGTTACTGCTGTAATCCAGGAGATAAATGATGGTGCTTTGGATGAAGATTATAGTAGTAGGGATGGTGACATGAGGTTATATTTTAAATATATTTTAGCAAGAGTTGATGTTGGACTGGATGTGGAATGCAAGAAGAGTGGAGAATGTTTCTGTGTTTTGTGATTCACACAACTGAAGGAAAGAAGCAGACATATACTGAGATGCAGAAGAATAAAGGAGTAATTCATGTGTTTCAAAAATATGCATCATTAATGGAGCAAAGCATTAGTCTCCTAAATCATTGGAAAACAATTTATTTTTGTCCATGACAGCAAGGAAAGGCTG
The DNA here is from genome assembly GCF_009764315.1 of Trachypithecus francoisi. Lineage (NCBI taxonomy): Eukaryota > Metazoa > Chordata > Mammalia > Primates > Cercopithecidae > Trachypithecus > Trachypithecus francoisi. The sequence goes on from NW_022681471.1 coordinate 101,112,049, forward strand.
CAAAGTAAAGAATCCACAATCTTCATCTACTTCTCAATTTTTTCTAAGGCCAATCCTGTTTACACACAACAAATGTTAAAAGTTCTATGCTAATTTTCAGTCTGGATTGCTACTGTGAACACCTGCTTCATTCCTACCAATTTCCAATCCCCATAAGCCTTCAAGTGGCCCTATAAGACTTAATTCTTCTACACAACTTAAAATCTCAAAAACTAAAAACAGAGAGATAGAAATAGAGAAAGAGAGAGAGGAGAAAGGGAAATTAGTAGGCAGATGGGTAGATAATCCTCACTCTGCTCCTCTCTAGATTTTATTGCCTGTTCCATCGCATGTCTCCTTCCAAGTTTTATGTCAATGTTCAATACATCCTAAATGCATTGTGGATCTATGTAGATGTGGGATTTGGGACAAGAGAGGGTAAAGATAAGGGAAAAGTTGTTTGTGAAGTGACATTATGAACATAAATGTGGGTAAAAAACAAATGTATTCATTTATTAATAAAAACCAAACATTGTATGATTCCACTTACATAAGGAACTTAGAGTTGTCAAATTCATAGATAAAGAAAGTAGAATGGTGGTTGCCAGAGGCTGAGGGGAAAGGAAATTATAGAGTTGTTTAAAAGAGACAGAGATTCAGTTTTGCAAGATGGAAGAGTTTTGGAGATTGGTTGCACAGCAATGTGAATGATCTGACATTACTAAACTGCATAGTTAAAGCAGGTTAAGATGGTAAATTTTGTTTTGTGTGTGGTTTACTACAATAAAAATTTATCTGAAATGTTAAAAAAAAAACTACAAATGATTGAAATCAACTACGGGTTAGAAATACTACACTAAATCACAGGGCTTAGCAAAATCCTATATAGATACTCAACGAAGAGCAGAAAAGGGCTTTCCTCACTCAAGTTGCTTTGGTGAGGTCACTGATGTGCAATATGAGGTTGGAAACAGGAGAGTGGCCCACTAGCATGCAAGCATCCTGGTGAGGTGCAATGATCCCTGAACTAAAAGTCAGTAGTCTTTGGTCCTTGCTGGCTGTTTGACTTTGGGAAGTTATTTCTCTTCTTTGAGCCTTTGCTCTTTCATTCATGAAGAAGTTGGAATAAACAATGTTTGAGGTCTCTTTTAGCTTCAAAATAGTGAAATTACCAGATAATTATATGTATTTGTATTCCATATCTTGCATTCAGATTTTATACATTTATTATGAAGTATAAATTTATTGAAGTTTGGCCCACCCCAATATGAGGGAAATCTGGCTAGTAAATGGAATGGATAGTCTTGCTTTTCATGCATTCTTGTAACTGGCAACAATATGTACTCCTGAAACAGATGAGAAAGATCTCTCTCTCTCTCACACACACACGCGCGCGCACACACACACACAGGCACACATGTACATCACTACCTTTGTTATCCACATCATTTCTGATTATTACCAGAAGCCAGTCTCAGCATATATAACTGTCACAAACTCAGATACATTCTAATTGTGTACAGTTATGTTGCCTAGAAGTCAAGACAGTGAAACAAGTAAAGAAGAAGGTACTAAATACCTCTGTGAGGCCAACATGTGCCAGAAGATATGAAAAACAAATATGTCAACAGTACTTCCTCTTCAGGAGCTTGTATAGAGACTAAGGGTTATATAAACCTGAGCCAAAGGCTGTTTTTTTTTTTTTTTTATTGGCTCCCACTACAACTCTCATTAAGCATTTGATGAACACTCTGCATACTGTGGTAACCCTGGTGCACAGCGAGAAACAAAGTTCTTTGCTATATGGTCCTTGTGCAGAGACATTCAGTCATAAGCACCTTGCTGCCACACTGTGTCAGTTTATTGGCTTGAGGTATGGTAGGATCAAGTTTTTATCATCTGAAGCTCATAACTGAGCAGCCTGGCTTTCACCAGAAGAAACAGGGGCCCACGACTCGGAGTTCTAAATCAAAGATCTGTCACTCTTGGAGTATATTTATACATAAGATAATCAATATGTAATACTAAATGTCTTCACTGATACACACGGAATAATGCTGCTTCTTGACCTGGCAGGCCTTTGTGTAGAAACGGTTGTTAAAATTTATTGACTAACTTATTGGAGGTGGAGAGAGATGAATACTTTGATATTGAGAATAAACTGAAAAGTATGACTTTTCCAAATTCCTAGTGAAGGATTTTGAAAACAATCAATTGAGCAAATTCGTGGGCCATTTCTATGGCATCTAATATCTATCTAATTTTAAATAAACTAAATTCCTTCTATCAGTATAGTAGTAAATGGCAATTGTGGTTAGAAAATTGTGAGCTTGTCAATTTCATTCACCTTTCCAAACACTAATTTTAGTGTTTATCAACTAGTTATGTGCCCTAAATTTTAATCAGTGAGATTTGCTCTACTTTTTTAAAATTCAAAAGAATTAATAAAAACTTATTGGATAATTATTTTTTAAGCAATAGAGGACTTTATTGGATCGCCTAATTTTTTTTTTTTTTAAACAGAGTCTCACTCTGTCGCCCAGGCTGGAGTGCAATGGCGCCATCTCAGCTCACTGCAGCTTCGTCTCCTGGGATCAAGAGATTCTTGTGCCTTAGCCTCCCAAGTAGTTTGGATTACAGGTGTGGGCCACCACACCTGGCTAATTTTTGTATTTTTAGTAGAGACAGGGTTCACCATGTTGGCCAGGCTCGTCTCGAACTCTTGACCTCAGGTAATCAGGCCTCCTCAGACTCCAAAAGTGTTAGGATTAGAGGCGTGAGCCACTGTGCCTGGCCAAGAATAATTTTAATAACATTTTGGAAAAATTAATGGTTATTTCGGACATGTTATACAGCTTGTAATTTTGTTTTTTGGGTCATACTTGCATCTGAATAGGCACATCAAATTGATTTAAAAATAAAGCTTGTTAATGAAATTTTGTGAGAAAAATGTTAGAGAGCAACAAAACTAAAGAAAAGTGTTTTGCATTGGTACTTAATCCAGATAGCCAACTAAATTTTGTATCTACAACTTTCAGGAAAACGAAAACTAACATGTGTCAAATGATTCCTTTACTGCAGCCTCATTAAAGTTTCTGGGGCCAAAATGTACAACAATCAAGACTGTGAGAGACATTTTTGTCATATTTTCATGATTTTCTTTATTGTGCTTACTACATTCAAATGTTCATGCATCATTAGTTAAAATTGCATGCTTGTACTAAATATTATTTTCCATAATATACAAATTCTCTAAAGGCACTATTCAATCCCAAATATTTTAACAACATGATTAGCTTTTTTTTTTTTTTAATATGAAGGCCTTTTTAAAGATAACTTTTCTTTAATGTATCTTAAATTGTAAGCCACACAGCTAGTAAACAATCCAAACCTCAAGAAACGATGGTGTGGAAAAGTGAATTTACAGCAAGTCATCCAAAACCCAGAGCACTGAATCAATGTACAGGGAGATGATAGCACTTGACTTCTTCCCAATTTCCTTTCATCATGTTCAGTGCTTGTTTATTCTCTGCTAAAGTGTGCTGAGCTGTGTTGGCAAATGCTATCATGGGGTGCTTCCAATTTTTCTTGTGTGGTATAAAGTTTCAAAATAAAAGCAAGACTTTCTCTACTGCAATTCTGGAATGTTTGTCATCAGTGGAAGTGTGGGCTCTGCCTTACTCTTCATATGTTTACCTAACCTCTGCTACTTTCTGGGCTGGTACTGGGCAAGGCTCCGGATTTGGTTTGTAGAATCTAAAAGTTGTTAAGACAAAGAGATCATTGGTTCAATGATTCCTATCCAGCATAAATTTGTTATACAATAGGAGAAGAGAGAAGAAATACGAGGAAGGGGATCCTTTATTGTTGCTGCTGCTGCATGAGTTGGGACCTGTGAGAGGTGTTGTGTTGGGTGCTATGTGCATGAGACAGGCAGTTTCAAATCCCAGCTCTACAACTGACTATCTCTATGATTGTTGTCAGTTTCATAGCCTCCTTAGGTTTCAGTTTGCTCACAGACTAAATGTCCTATTTCCTGCCTCTCAGGATTGTGAAGGATTCGCTGAGATCATGAGTGTGCAGCACTTACCACTGTACACAGTACATAGTTACAGACCATGGTTATTGTTCAGTAAATGTTATTTGTGATGATGGTCATGATGAAGACTGGTGATGACTGTGTATTGGAGGATATTGTCTTCATTTCTGATAGACTATGGCACGTTGCTATTAGCAAATGAAAAAAGGATGATGCCAAGTAAAAATACAGAAAACACTTTATGTGGTCAGCTTCCATCCAGTACATATTGTTGGGGTTCAGATTGTTTTGTCTGTGGTTACTAGAAGAGTTTCTGTGGGAGACACTGTAATCCAACTCAAACTGAGACCCAGTGTGTCTGTGCCTTGAGAAATTTGTTCTGATGACACATAGGGCATGAGTTATGTTTGTTCTCATGACTAAGTTGGCCAAAAGTGATGTGTCGGAATCATGTCTAGAGGAGAAGGTGAAAACATGCAAGGTGTTCTCTGCTTTTAGATTACCGGGGACAGTGAGAGTTTTCTGCTCAGCAGTATAAAGAATAAGATAGGAAACTAGATGATTCTTCATAAGGCTGAGATGAGTTCAAACTTCACAATAAACCAGCTGTGACGGTTTTATCCGTACTCCTAACATCCCTGAATCTTAGTGTTGTCATCTTCCAGGAGATATTCCCAGCCTCCCTGTCGATTTAAATAAAGTAATGGGTGAATATGTGCTTATAATCCATAAAACCCTAAACAAATACGGTGGGGCTAATATTTGTGCTAGTGCTACTGTATAATGAGAAATGTAAATCAGGATAAAATTTTTAAAAAGGAGGCCAAGAATATAAGGGGAATCAAAGCAAATGAATGATACAGGAGTGGGTTATGCCACAGAGAAGAAAAAATAATATTTCATGGGCATTGCATAGTATTTAACATAGAGTGATTCTTTATGCTGATTCTCCTAAGTGTACTTGTTTAGCTTATACACCAGATTTGGGGCATAGTCCTGGGTCCTGATGATAGACTTGTTTTGTTAGCAATTTAAGATGTGTGGCTTAACAGCCCCACACCAAGTTATATAATCGCAGCTCTATTAAATAACTAATGTTTAATGTAAACACAAAAAATGAATGAGAGGATTCTCGGGCAAGATGGCCGAATAGGAACAGCCCTGGTCTGCAGCTCCCAGTGAGACCAAAGCAGAAGGCAGAAGGCAGATGATTTTTGCATTTCCAACTGAGGTACTTGGCTCATTTCATTGGGACTGGTTAGACAGTGGGTGCAGCCCACAGAAGGCGAGCAGAAGCAGGCTGGGACATCGCCTCACCCAAGAAGTGAAAGGGCTCAGGGAACTCCCTCTCCTAGCCAAGGGAAGCTGTGAAGGACCGTGCTGTGAGGAATGGAGCTATCTGGCCCAGATACTACGCTTTTCCCACTGTCTTCCCAACCCACAGACCAGGAGATTCCTTTGGTGCCTACACCACCAGGGCCCTGGGTTTCAAGCACAAAGCTGGGTGACCATTGGGGCAGACACCGAGTTAACTGCAGGAGTTTTTGTTTCTTCGTACCCCAGTGGCACCTAGAATGCCAGCAAGACAGAACCGTTCACTCCCCTGCTGAAGCCAGCAGGGAGCCGAGTGGTCTTGCTCAGCGGATCACACTCCCACAGAGCTCAACAAGCTAAGATTCACAGAAATTCTTGCTGCCAGCACAGCAGTATGAAGTCGACCTGGGACACTTGAGCTTCGTTGCGGGAGGAGCATCCACCATTACTGAGGCTTGGGTAGGCGATTTTCCCCTACAGTGTAAACTAAGCCTCAGGGAAGTTGGAACAGGGCAGAGCCCACTACAGCGCTGCAAAGCTGCTGTAGCCAGAGTGCCTCTTTAGATTCCTCCTCTTTGGGCAGGGCATCTCTGAAAGGAAGGCAGCAGCCCCAGTCAGGGGCTTATAGATAAAACTCCCATCTCCCTGGGACAGAGCACCTGGGGGAAGGGGAGGCTGTGGGCATGGCTTCAGCAGACTTAAAGGTTCCTACCTGCTGTCTCTGAAGAGAGCAGCGGATCTCCCAGCAGGACACTTGAGCTCTGCTAAGGGACAGCCTGCCTCCTAAAGTGGTCCCTGACCCTCATGCCTGCTGACAGGAAGACAACTCCCAGCAGGGGTTGACAGACACCTCATACAGGAGAGCTCCGGCTGGCATCTGGCAGGTACCTTTCTGGTTTGAAGCTTCCAGAGGAAGAAGCAGGTAGCAATCTTTGCTGTTCTGCATCCTCTGCTGGTGATACCCAGGCAAACAGGGTCTGGAGTGGACCTCCAGCCGACCTGCAGAAGAGGGGCCTGACTGTTAGAAGGAAAACTAACAAACAGAAAGCAATAGCATCAACATCAACCAAAAGGATGACCACTCAAAAACCCTATCCACAGGTCACCAACATCAAAGACCAAAGGTAGGCAAATCCACGAAGATGAGGGAAAAGCAGTGCAAAAAGACTGAGAATTCCAAAAACCAGAATGCCTCTTCTCCTTCAAAGGATCACAACTCCTCTCTAGCAAGGGAACAGAGCTGGACGGAGAATGAGTTTGATGAATTGACAGGAACAGGCTTCAGAAAGTAAGTAATAATTGCATTGGGGAGTTATACATGATATAAAAGTCATGCACATGTACCCTAGAACTTAAAGTATAATAAAAAAAAAAAAAAAAAAAAAAAAGAAAGTAAGTAATAACAAACTCCTCCGAGTTAAAGGAGCATGTTCCAACCCAATGCAAGGAAGCTAAAAACCTTGATAAAAGGTTACAGGAACTGCTAACTAGTATAACGGTTTAGAGAAGAACATAAATGACCAGATGGAGCTGAAAAACACAGCCCGAGAACTTCGTGAAACATACACAAGTATCGATAGCCGAATCAATCCAGCGGAAGAAAGGATATTAGAGATTGAAGATCACCTTAATGAAATAAAGTGTGAAAACAAAATTAGAGAAAAAAGAATAAAATAACTGAACAGAGCCTCCAAGAAATACGGGACTATGGGAAGAGACCAAACTTACGTTTGATTTGATGGGGAGAATGGAACCAAGTTGGAAAACACACTTCAGGATAGTATCCAGGAGAACTTCCCCAACTTAGCAAGACAGGCCAACATTCAAATTCAGGAAATACAGAGAACACCACAAGGGATACTCCCTGAGAAGAGCAACCCCAAGACACATAATCGTCAGATTCACCAAGGCTGAAATGAAGGAAAAAGTGTTAAGGGCAGCCAGAGAGAAAGGTCGAGTTAGCCACAAAATGGAAGCCTGTCAGACTAACAGAGGATCTTTCTGCAGAAACCCCGCAAGCCAGAAGTGAGTGAGAGCCAATATTCAACATTCTTAAAGAAAAGAATTTTCAACCCAGAATTTCATATCCAGCCAAACTAAGCTTCATAAACGAAGGATAAATAAAATCCTTTACAAACAAGCCTAAAGGCTGGCAAATACATAGGATCTATAACTACCTGACAGAATATCTGACCCAGGTTAACTTTTATTGGTTAATTTATACTGTTGATATGAAGGTCCAACCAGCTGTGAATCTGCCTAATTGGTTTTAGCCCTTGTTTTTGCATTTTCTCCGTAATGATTCTGTTAGGTACATTTTGTGCATATTGTTGAAATCAAGAAGTACTGTCAAAGGCACTCACTTAGGATACTAATATACTGATACTCTATATAAAGGACATAAAATTTTTTCAGTCTGACTTGTTTTCATTGAATCCACAATGTCTCCTTGTGGTCACAATCTTCATTCCATACAATATTTGAGTACTTTCAGAATCTTTTATTTTAAATTGTTTTTGGGGATTTTTCCACTCCTACAAAATTTTAATAATTAGTTTTTTCATTAAATTCTAGATAACAACATTTTTATTATGAGTACATTTGACTTTTAATTTTTTGCCGGTAACATTCATCAAGTTGAGTAAGAAAAGTAGAAACAATTACCATAAAATATTTAAAATAATTCCCTGTCATTTCTAATCTTATATAATGCAATTAAAATAGTTTGTTATTTTATTTAGGCTTAGAATACAGGACAGTTTTTGGCCCTAGTAATTGTCAATGAACATAGCATTGTGGACTCAACCAAAAGTTCCTTTGGGTTAATAATGGTAGTAAGGAAGCCATTATGAGACTGCAATGGTAGGAAGATGAATAAGCAGGAAATTCATGATGTACTTGCTGATATTAGTATCTAAAGAATTATAACATAACCCAGTAGTGTTTAGCTTGATACAATTCATGGATGTAGCAGGTCATATGGGAAGAGTTCACATTTGTGATCAAGTAGGTGCAAACATTGTGGTTCAGGAAAGCATTATTGTATGAACTAGGTAAAACAGCTAAGAACACAAAGATGGAGCTCCAGATTCATTGGATGAAAAGTGAAAGGAATTTGGGAATTTGGCAGGGACAGGGGTTCTTATGCTACACAAATTAGAATGTTCTCAGTGTACTTTGGCAGAAGACCTTTTAGGAGAATGAGCATAAACATAAATGATTTGGTAAAGGTCACAGTATATTGGTCATTAAATGCCAAAAAAATACAAATACCTAGTATTTAGACTACTAAGTGACTGGTGTCCTCCTTCCATATCCCTATTCTGGGATAACTCATCCCCAGGTCCCTAAAATCCTTCCTTTGGATACTCAGCCTACAGAGACATATTGGCCCATGCCAGCTGTACACACATGTGCTAATAGACCTACTACACCATATGTCTATCTATAAATACATATAAGTTTTCCTAGACATCTACGGATAAGCCAGCCACATATAGGCCATTAAACAAACTGTATGCACATAAATATTACACCCACAGTCATGTCAAGCAGTTATGTCCATGCAAACACATACAAATTTACAATCAATCACCACACATATCGGCAACACATAACTTTGTCTTACGGCAGAAAAATTATTAGTATGGTGTGTGTGAGATTCCTATGTTTGATGAGACTCGTTAACTTTGCCTTAGTTATAATTTCTGTCTCCCAATCAGAAATGATTTACTCTGCCTATAGCTGGGCAAGCCTTTTGGAAACATAATGATTTGAGGTAAATGCTGTCATTCTCCACATGTAAATAATACCCATTGCATTGAAAGAGGTTTGATTTATATTTATTATGCATTCTGTCTTCTAGAAACACACTAGTTAAATAACAATAAATTCAAGCAACATGTAAAAAGAAAAGATTTTAAAATCCCATGAATATATTTCTTTTGTACTATCTTAAGAAAATTCATTCATTCCATTAGAAATAGTAATACCAACAATAAAAATACGGTGGTTGAGGAAGGAATTCCATTTTCAGTTTTGGTAGAATAGCTTATATCACAACAACCTTCCCACTGCAAACAGCTATAAAAGCTAGATAAAATGCAAAGAACATCAAAAGGCAATAAAAGAAGACAGGACTTTTGAGGCCCAGGTCCTAAGAGTAATAATATACATTGAGATGGGTATGGCCTTTTTTGTTTTTCCCTGCTAAGAGTCAGATTTTTATGGATAAATAAACAAACTTTGCCAGGGTTTTGATTAGGATTAAAGGATACCATTAATGAACTTGACCTAACTGATATATGTAGAACAATGCACCATATAAATTCAATATATAGTCTTCTCAAGTGTACTTGGAATGTTACCAATGTTAACCATATTATGAGCAATGAAACAAGTCTCAAAACATTTTAAAGGAGATTATGGTCTTTGCAGAGAGTAGAATTAAATTAACAATCAGTATCAAAATGATAAATGGAAAAATCATTTAGTATTTTATATTAAGCTTTATAGTTATAAATAATCTGTAGGTCAAGAAGTAATCATGATGAATATTAGAAAATTATTGGAAATAAACGACAAGATATTTGGCAATAAAAATATTTGGGATGCACCTAAAGCCAGACATAGATGAGATTTTATAGACTTAGGTGTTTATATTAGAAAAGAAGGCTAAAAATCAGTAATCTATGTATTTATCTTAATGAGATAGAAAATCATCAAATTAAACCCTAAAAAGTAGAAGAAAAAATGACACACGCAGAAGTGCAATAAATATAAAACAATCATGCAATGCAATAATCAAAACAAAAAGTTATTTCTTTTAAAAAACAACATTGACAAACTCTTAAATCAAGGGAAAAAGAGAGACGACACAAATGATCAGTATTAGAATCAAAAAGGGTACATTTCTGTAGATTCTATCATTGTTAAAAGATTACCGGAAGATATTATATAAACAATGTTATGACAACAATTTGACAATTCAAATCAAATAAATCCTTGAAAAAACCATTTAACCAAACTGAGCAAGAATAAATAAAAATTAGAACCATTCTTTATGTTATAAAGAAATTGAGGCAGTAATTCAAAACTTACTCTCATACCAAACTCCAAGCGCATTTGGCTTTACCAGCGAATTTGTTCGAATATTTAGGAACGCATGCTCTTCCCTAAAATAAGTAAGTTTTGCTACAGCTGGTCAGAGTGTAAATTGGTACCATGACTACTTTGTAAACTATCTGACATTCTATACTAAAATTAACTCAATGTAATCTTATTATCTAGTAGTTTTACCTCTATGTACTCATAAGAAATGTTCATATATGTTTACCAAAATGCATTTGCAAGAACATTCATAACAGTATTTTTAATAAATGTCCCAACAGAAGAAAACCAAATGCCATTAACAGAAAAATAACTGCATGTGTGCAGTCATACAAATGAAATACTATACTATTATGAAGATAAATTGATCACTGCTTCTCACCACAACATGGATGGATGAATGAAGCCAGCCACAAAATTGCACATGCAGAATGGCTCAATTTTAATAAATTTTACTTTATACAAAAGCCATACAAAACTAATTCATGATGAGAGAAGCCGTAACAGTATTCACAGAGGATAATAACTGTGGAGAGGCCCATATAACTCAGTTTCCTGGTAACATTTTTTCTTGTAAAAAATGTTACAAATTGAATGCTGTATTAATAGTTTTCATCAGTTAAAATAGTGAGCTTCTCTCATTTCTATAAAATTCTATTGTAATAAAATTGTTATTTCAAAAAGATTACACCACAACAACATTATTTTAAAATTTGTTTTGTGGACAAAGTTATTTGACTTCTCTTTGTTATAGGAAGGTGAGGTCTAGGGACCCGAGATAATTACAACTGTTTTCCCAAGTCTTTCCATGAAAGTCAATGAACTGTGGACCCTGAGAAAGACACGAGCCTAATTGTGCCATGGACACAATCTGATATAGGTTCTGCCTAATGTACTGTCCAATTCCACCACTAGCATATTGCAACTCGACTAGACATTAAACATAATGACATCTTCTGGTTTTCTTTTCTCCAAACCACAATGCAATATGAATTTATATAAAATTCAAATACTATTAAGATATATAACATAGACAGTGAAACTCCCTGGAGAACTCTTCTCCCAGATAATCATGGTTTCATGAAAAGGCCCCCAAACTTTTTTATATGTATATTAATATTCAGAGGTATTATAAAACTGAGGGGTACATCATAACATTCTGCAATTATTTTTGTGCAGCATATCTTGGTTATCTTTCCATATGTACATACAGATCCAATGTATGTGCTTTAATGTCTTTATATTATTTCATTGTATAAATTTGAATATTTTTATATCTGATCTATTGACAAATATTTTGGCTGCCTTCAATTTTATACTATTAAGAACAATTTCATAACAAATATTGATTTAAATGTCATTCTGTGAGCATGAAAAAACATATCATCAGTGTATGTTACTTAAGGTAGAAATACTGAATAAACTAGAATGAGTTTTTAAAAGTATTATGACTTTAATAATGCTTACTTGTATTTTATGACTTCCACCAATGATCTTTAACATTCTTTCTGACATTGGCTTTGTGAAACTCTCTACAAGATTATTTTAACATCTTTCTAATCCTTCTCAATTATATCCTTAATTATAACCTATGTATGAGTCAAATGAAAACTTCAGAGTTGCTGATGAAAATTTGTTGGTCAAAAGTGTTTTGGTTAGGGAACAGAATTATTACCAAAATCAGGGCTACTTTTTTTTTTTCCAATGTGGATAATATATTTCCTTTAAAAGGGTGCCCTTTTTGCTGGATATGGCTTAAAAATAAGAATCTCTCCGTTCTGGATAATTGATTGGAATGTTGAAAGCTGAATATGCATTCTCGATTTGTTTATTACATAATTATCTTAGCACATTTTTGCACGTCAGCACCATTTCTAGCAACGACTTAAGCTACAATATCAGGAATCTCAATTAGCAGAAGGTAGCAATAACATCTGAAAAAAGAATTTAAATATTTTAATGGATAAATTTTATATTCAATGACAATTTTCAGAAGCCTTAAACATTAACTTTGTTTAAAAATTAAATTGAAAATAAAAACCCCTTTGATTACAATTCTAAAATATTGTTATTGTTTTCTATTTTACCCAATATTATTAATTTCATTGGAGATTATTAATATTCCTCACAGGTTTATTAGAGCTAAGATTATCCAGGTTTTTTCTTTTGCATACTTTGGCAGACAGATATCATATGATATTCACATTATTTGTATCCATGGTGTTCCAGTCCACTTTGCAATGATGTTCTGCTTTAAAAATATATTGGCTGTGGGGTCATTTGAACATAGACTTTCTTTTTTGTTTGTGTTTATGCTTGGTACATTTCTTATTCATGATGTTCAGCTTTTCAGTTAATGGCAACTTTATTTTGCTAACTTTGTCCTAGAATTAGTCCAGCCCTTACCTCTCAGAGGTGCTTTTTGCCCTGATATCTGTCCCTCTTCACACACCAGTACTGGTTGGGAGAGAAATCGTCCTTATCCAGACAAGTGAAAACAGAGGTGAAAAAGAGGAAGAAAATGAGAGTGGTACTGTAAAGAAGGTCTTTTCTCTAATCACCGCCACTTTCATTTTACTAAACCCCAGTTCCTGTATACCTGGCACAGCCTTTCTTACCCAGCTCATCCCTTTAAATTGTGCATAAACCGTAACTCAGTGTTTTCTACATCTAAAAACCTGTTTATTAAATACGTATTCCCTCCTTAAACTGTCTTTTTGAGAAAACTTTAGTGGAAAATACAGAAGGATATGTCTCCCTTATCAAAGAAAAGAGGAAACTAACTCTAGATTTTCTGCACATTTATTATGGAGCCAATAATGAACAACCTCAGTACTCTAACATGCTGCTTCAGCATTGGCAGAGAGGTAGCTTAAAGCTCTAAGGTTTTTAGGAGGCCAGGAAAACAGATGTAACCTTGGTGATTTAGAAATTCTTTGTCCTTTATGTAGGAAATATTTTTCTACATCATTATTTATCCTTTGTCTTTGTGTTTTAATTTTTAGAAGACTTAAATTAGTATGCAGCAAAATTTAACCTTTTAATCATGAAAACATCATATACATACAAAAAGTTTAGCAAATACAAATAAAAACTCAATAATATATCACAAACTGATCCTCAGTGTATATTGACAGCATCAAAAAACTCCCTTGGACACCATCCCAATCACTATGCGCTCCTTCTTTTCCCTGCAAAGATAAATCTCATTTTGATTTTTGAAGTAATAGTTCCTTATTTTTATGCATGGTTTTACTGCTTAAACATGCATTTCAAGATATTAATTTTTCATGTTTTTTACTGTGATGAAATACACATAACATAAACTTTAATAACTCTATTTATAGCTCAACAATAATTCATATAATGAACCAAAGATTGCATTTATGATAACAAAAATGTAAATTGCATAAAACTAAACATATATTTAGTTGCATATATTCATATGTATGTTTATGGAGTATAAATCACCAAGGTTATATCTGCTTTCCCGGCCTCCTAAAAACCCTAGAGCTTTAAGTTACCTTTCTGCCAATGACAGAAGCAGCATGTAAAAGTATTGAGGTTTTGCATTACTCACACCATAATAAATGTGCAGAAAATCTAGAGTCAGTGCCCTCTTGTCTTTGAAAAGAGAGACATATCCTCCCATATTTTCCACTAAATATTTTCAAAGAGACAATTTAAGGAGGGAATAAACATTTAATTAACAGGTTTTTAGATGTAGAAAACACTGAATTATGATTGATTCATAATTTAGAGTGATGAGCTGGGCAAGAAAGGCTGTGCCAAACATACAGGAATTGGGGCTTAGTAAAATGGAAGTGATGTTGATTAGAGAAAAGCTACAGAATGTGTATTCTGTAGTCATTGGACAAAATGTTCTGTAAATATTTATTAGGTCCATTCGGTCTGTATTGCAGATTAAGGTCAATGTTTCTTTGATGATTTATTGTCTCAGTAATAGGAATATAGCTAACCAGGGAGGTGAAAGATCTCTACAATGAGAATTACAAAACATTGTTCAAAAAAATCTGTGAAGACACAAACAAATGGACAAACATCCCATGCTCATGGATAGGAAGAATCAATATCATTAAAATGGCCATACTGCCCAAAGCAATTTGCAGATTCAATGCTGTTCCTATCAAACTACCAATGACATTCTTCACAGGACTAGAAAAAAAACTATTTTAAAATTAATAGGGAACTGAAAATGAGCCCGAATAGCCAAGGCAATCCTAAGCAAAAAGAACAAAGCTGGAGGCATCTGGTTACTGAAATTCAAACTATACTACAGGGTACAGTAGCCAAAACAGCATGGTACTGGTACAAAAACAGGCAGAACAGAATAGAGAGGCCAGAAATAAGGCCACACACCTACAACCATCTAATCTTTGACATAGTTGACAAAAACAGGCAATGGGGAAAATATTCCCTATTCAATAAATGGTGCTGGGTTAATGCAGAAGATTGAAGCTGGATTTCTTCCTTATACCATATACAAAAAGCAACTCAAGATGGATTAAAGACTTAAATGTAAAACCCAAATCTATAAAAACCCTGGAAGACAACCTAGGCAACAACATCCTGCATAGGAGTGGGTGAAGATTTTATGACAAAGACATCAAAAGCAATTTCAACAAAAGCAAAAATTGACAAATGGGATCTAATTAAACTTGAGAGCTTCTCCACAGCAAAAGAAACTATCAACAGAATAAACAACCTACAGAATAGGAGAAAATATCTGTAAACTACGTATCTGACAAAAAGCTAATATCCACAATCTATATGGAACTTAAACAAATTTACAAGAGTAAAACGACCCATTAAAAAGGGGGCAAGGGACATGAATAGATACTTCAAAAGAAGACATATGTGCGGCCAACAAGCATTTGAAAAAGAGCTCAATATCACTGATTATTAGAGAAATGCAAATCAAAACCACAATGAGATACCATCTCATACCAGTCAGAATGGCTACTATTTAAAAGTCAAAAAGTAACAAATGCTGGCAAGATTGCGGAGAAAAGGGAACACTTATACATCATTGGTGGGAGTGTAAATTAGTTCAACCATTGTGGAAAGCAGCATGGCTATTCCTCAAGAACTAAAAGCAGAAATAACATTTTACTTAGCAATACTGGGTATATACCCAAAGTACATCCCAAAAATGGTACATACAATTTTAATCTCATTACTGGGTATATACCCAAAGGAATATAAATTATTCTACCATTAAGGCACATGCACTTGAATGTTCATTGCATCACTATTCACAACAGCAAAGACATGGAATCAACCTAAGTGCCCATCAATGACAGATTGGACAAAGAAAAGGTGGTACATATACACCATGGAATACAATGCAGCCATAAAAAAGAACAAGTACTTTTTTTTTTTTTTTTGCAGGAACATGGATGAAGCTGGAGGCTATTTTCCTTAGCAAACTACCACAGAAACATAAAACCAAACGCCACATGTTTTCATCTATAAGTGGGAGCACTAAATGGTGGGAACTTATGAACAAAAGAAGGCAACAGCAGACGCTGGGGTCTACTTGAGGGTAGATGGTGGGAGAATGGTGAGGAGCAGAAGAGATAACTATTGGGTACTGGGCTTAATAACTCAGTGATGAAATAATGTGTACAACAAATCCCTGCGACATGAGTTTACCTATGTAACCTTCAAATGTAACCCTGAACCTAAAATAAAAGTTAAAATTTTTTAAACTAAAAAATATTGTCTCGGTGATCTATCCATTGCTGAAAGTGGGGTGTTGAAGACTCTAGCTATTCTTTTATTGTAATCTATCTCTATCTTTAGTTCTAATAATATTTGCTTTATATATTTGGATGCTCCAGTTTTGGATGTATTTATATTTACAGTCATTATATCATCTTGCAGCAGTGACCCCTTTATCATTATATAAAAGAATCATTATCATCATCATTCTTTGTCTGTTTTTATAGTTTTCATCTTGCAATCTAGTTTTTTTATAAGTATATATCTATATATCTGCCCCTTTTTGGTTTCCATTTTCATGAAATAGCTTTTCCATCCTTTTGTTTTTAGTGTATATGTGTCTTTATAAATGATATGTGTGTCTTGTAGGCAACATATGGTTGGGTCTTGTTTCTTTATCCATTGAATCACTCTGTCTTCTGATGGGAGAGCTTAGTCCATTTACATTCAATATTATTGACAATAAGGACTTACTCCTGCCACTTTGTTCTTTTCTGTCTGTTATGTTGTCTTCTCTTTATTTTCCCTATCTTCCTTCATGTGAAGGTTATTTCTGCTTTTGTGTTTTAATATCTTGCTATATATTATTTGTGTATTTCCTGTAGGTTATTTGATTTGAGGGTAATATGAGGCTTGCAGTAACTTTTTACAACCCATTTATTTTTTATTTTTTATTTTTTTCGAGATGGAGTCTCACTCTGTCCCCCAGGCTGGAGTGCAGTGGCCGGATCTCAGCTCACTGCAAGCTCCGCCTCCCGGGTTTACACCATTCTCCTGCCTCAGCCTCCCGAGTGCTGGGACTACAGGCGCCCGCCACCACGCCCGGCTAGTTTTTTGTATTTTTTTAGTAGAGACGGGGTTTCCACCGTGTTAGCCAGGATGGTCTCGATTTCCTGACCTTGTGATCCGCCTGTCTCGGCCTCCCAAAGTGCTGGGATTACAGGCTTGAGCCACCGCGCCCGGCCAGCTGATTTGTTTTTAACTCAGCAGCAGTTAATTACCCACATTCTAAAACTGCAGAATTCTGCCTCAGTCATTAAGATGACTGAACTGAACCAAGGTGTCATCTTGCTACTTGATGCTTTCATGTTAACAAGCAATTAGGATTAATTATGTTATCACCTATTTGATTATTTGACAACTGAGACTTCTGTAACTAAAAAAATTATTTCAGCTGTGTTTTTAATCAATCTATCATACTATATAAACCTCAACATTATTTTAATAAATTTTTCATTCTGAAGAGTGTTAAAGTGCACATAAGATAACAACAAAAGGTAAGGATAAGGATTTTACTATTTTCTACAATGTATGTGAACTGAGGGGAGGAAAGGGTGATTTTTTGTTGGCATACATATTCTAGAAACGTACGTAAATAATCAAATGAAGGAGAGGTTGTTCAAATCAGGAAAAAATATACTGTTGGATAGTCAACAATCAAGATCAAACAAATCCACAAATCTATGAGTCAATTATGATATAAACTGGGGCAAAAATTTGAAGAAGATAATGAAGAGTCAGAATTCAAAATGAGATCTGTGAAACTGACATTAAACATAACTACATTTTTCTCCTCTATGACATTCATTATGATTACTATGTTTGTAAAAACCTGGCTCCAGTGAAATCCGTGGCACAAAGAAAGGTCTTCTTTGGCCTCCACTGCTTTTTGCACATCCCGTAAGTTTTTGTATGTTGTGTTTTCATTTTCATTTGTCTCGAGATATTTTTAAATATTTCTTTTGATTTTGTCTTTGACCCTATCATTATTCAAGAGACTGTAATTCGGTTTCCATATATTTGTGAATTTTCCCATTTCTGTACTGTTAATGCATTCTAGCTTCATTTCATTGCTCTTGGGAAAGATACTTGGTATAATTTTGATCTTCTTGAATGTGTTAAGATTTGTTTTGTGACTTTTAGTCAGAGTTTTCCAGGCAGACAGAATTGATAGGCTATCAACGGAGATCTATAAAAGGAAATTCATTAGGGAAGTTGGCTCACTTGATTCTGTAGGCTCAGAATTCCTATGACAGGCTGTGTGTAAGCTACAGAACCGGAAAAGCCAGTAGCAAGGCTCAGTCCAAATCCATGAGCCTCAGAAACAAGGAAGCCAATAACGCAATTATCACCATCAGTTCAAAGCCAAAGACCTGAGAATCAGGAAACCTCTAGTGTGAGTCCCAGAGTCTAAAGGCAAAAGATCCTGGAGTTCTAATGTCCAAAGACCAGAGAAAAGCATCCTGGCTCTAGGAGTGAGAGGGCAAGAATTTGCCCTTCTACCTTTTTGTTCCATCCAGGCCCCCAGCTGATTGGATAGCGCCTGCCCTTATTGAAGGCAGGTCTTTCCCACTTAGTCCATTGACTCACATGCCAATCTTCTCTGGAAACACCTTCACAAACACACCTAGTGTAGCCCAATAATTCTGATAAAAAGCATAATCACCTGTTTCTCTTTCAGCAGAAGAGGGACTAGCTCTGTGTCTACTGAAACATTGAGAATAAATAATGTTGTGCTCACTTCGGCAGCACACATACTAAAATTGGAGAATAAATAATGCTTTACCAGCTATTTGTCCCTTAATCCAGTCAAGTTGACACTAAAAATCAGCCATCACAGTGACCTATATTGGTGCACATTTCATGTGTGCCTGAGAATACTATATTCCTCTCCTGCTGGGTGGAAAGTTCTGTGTGTGTCTGTTTGGCCCATTTGGTCTGCAGTGTTGTTCAATTCTGCCGTTTCATTATTGGTTTTCTGTCTGGTTGATCTATGATTGAAAGTGGAGTACTGAAGCCTTCTACTATTATTGTATTGCTGTGTATTTCTCCCTTCAGATCTGTCAATATTTGATTTACATGTTTAGGTCTTTTGATGTTGGGTGCATAAATATTTATAATTGTTATATTTCCCTGATGAATTAACCCTTTTATTATTATATAATGACCTCCTTTGTCTCTTGTGACAGTTTTTGACTTAGGTCTACTTTGTCTGATATAAGGATAGCCACATCTGCTCTCTTCTGGTTACCATTTGCATGGAATATGTTTTTTAATTCCTTCACTTTCAGCCTATGCATGTCCTTAATTCTAAAGTGAGCCTCTTCTAGACATCCTATAGTCTTATTTTGCTTTAAAAAATACATTTAGATAATCTATATCTTTTGATTGACTAATCAGTTTGTACATTTAGAGTAATTATTAACAGGTAAGGACTTACTATTGTCATTTTGTTCATTGTTTCCTATCTATTCTGTAGCTTTCTTTTTCCTTTTCTCCTCTCTTACTGACTTCTGTGAAATTTGAAATTCTTTGTAGTAACATACTTTGATTCTTTTCTCTTGATCTTTTATTTTATTTCATATGGGATTTTTTTTTTGTGGTTACCACGAGGCTTGCATAAAATTTCTTATGGTTATAACAGGCCACTTTAAGCTGATAATCCCTTCAATTGTTTACAAAACTCTATACTTTTACTCCCACTTCTCAATATTTTTTGTGTTATCAATATTAAAGTTACTTATTTCTATACTGTGTATCCAATAACAAATTGTTGTGGTTATAGGTATTCTTAATACTTTTGACTTAACTCTTTTACCAGGGCTAAGAGTGATTTATATGCCACTATTGCAGTATCACATTATTCTATATTTGTCTATATATTTACCTTTATCAGTGAAATTTATACTTTCATATACTTTAGTGTTGCCACTTATGATCTTTTTATTCAACTTGAATAACTTCCTTTAGCAGTTTCTTGTAAGGCAGGTCTAGTAGAAACAAACGCCCTCAGCTTTTGTTTGTCTGGGAAAACCTTATCTCTTCCTCATTTTTGAAAGACAGTTTTGCAAGGTATAGTATGTTTCATTGGCATTTTTTTCCTTCAGCACTTTGAACATAACATCCAGCTCTCTCCTGGCCTTCACAATTTCTGCTGAGACATCTATCTATGAGTAATGAGAGATGTGGATTTTCTGTTGGGGGATACTTCTTCCTGGGTCCTTGGGGTCTCTATACATCTTGCAGTCAGAGGCACTGATTGCCATTGTTTGAACTATCTTTCCAAATTTTTTTCAAAGTGAGTAGTCTTGAAGGATTGAGAGAGTGTTTCTCACATGCTCAAAAGTCTCAGTCTTATTGTCTGCTGTATTATATTCCTATAATTACCACAAATTTAGAACTTAAAGTAACACTAATTTATATTACCTCATAGTTATCTATGTCAGAAGTCCAGCATGGCATAACTGGTTGATGTGATTTGGTTGCGTCTCCACCCAAATCTCATCTTGAATTATAGCTTCCATAATTCCCATGTGCCATGGGAGGGACCCATGGGAGGTAAATGAATCATGGGTGTGGTTCTTTCCCATGCTGTTCTCATGGTAGTAAATAAGTATCATGAGGTTGGATGGTTTTATAAGGGAAAACCCCTTCCACTCTGTTCTCATTCTCTCTCTTCCCTGCTGCCAGGTAAGACGTGCCTTTCACTTTTCGCCATGATTGTGAGGCCTCCCCAGCCACATGGAACTGTGAGTCCATTAAACCTCTTTTTTTTTTATAAATTATCCAGTCTTGGGCGTGTCTTTATCAGTGGTGTGAGAATGGACTAATACACTGGTTATCTGTTCAGAGTATTACAATACTGAAATCAAGGCACCAGACAGATTGAATTCTTATCTGAAAACTCTGGGGAAAAATTCTCCAAGATCATTCAAGATGTTTGAAAAATTTTGTCTTGCAGTTATACTATTAATGTCACCCTTTTCCTTAGAGGCTGTTGGCCAGATGCTTATCTGTGCTCCTGGAAACCACCCACATTCTTCACCATATGGCCGCCTCCATCTTCAAAGCCAGCAATGGATAATTTATACCTTGTCAAGTTCCTCTCATTCTTCAAATCTCTCTGACTTTTCTGTCTCTGACTTGTGTGTCCAGATTTATAGGGCTCCTGTGATTAGGTCAGGCACACTGGATAATCTCCCTTTTTTTAAATGTCAGTTTGTAATACAATATAACCTAGTCATGGGAGTATAATTAATCATATGCAGAGTCCTGGGTAATATACAGGGAAAGTACGCCAGAATCACAGAATTTTGGTGGCCAAAATTCTCTTAGAATTATAAGAATATTTATTATTCAGGAGATTTTCACTTTAAAATATCTATTCCTTAATACTTATTGTATTCAAATTACTTATTTGCCATGGTAAATTTTGGTAGTTTGTGCTTTTCAGGTAACTGGTCTATTTCATTTAAGTTGTAAATTTATGCTTGTAGTATTCTCTTATTATCCCTTGATGCCTGGTTGGTGAGTAGTAGCATCTACTGTTTCATTCCTGATGTTAATAATTTGTATTATTTCCCCATTTTTCTCATTCTTACTAGAGGCTTGTCAATTTTATTAACCGCTATAAAGCCAAGATTTTTATTTCATCAATGTTATCCATCTTGATTTTTACTGTTTTCACTTTCCTCATTATCTACTTTTATTCTTATTAGTTCCTTATTTCAGCTTGGTTTGAGTTTAGTTTGCTCTTGTATAAATTTCCCTCTCTACAAGCTTTAGCTACTCCCACAAATTTTGATATGCTATAATTTCATTTTCATTTAGTTCAATGTATTTGTAAATTCCCTTGAGATTTCTTCTCTAACCCATGTATTATTACAAATTACGCTGTACTTATTTCTTAGTGTTTGGATATTTTCCTTTTGTATTTTGTTTTAATATTTAATTTGATTCTGTTGTGGTTAAGAAACACACTCTGTATGACTCCAATTCATTAAAACTTGTCGAAGTTTGTTTTATGACCCAAGATATGGTCGATTTTGATTTATGTTATAAAGGCATTTTAAAAAAAAAGCACGTTGTGCTGTTGTTGGGTATATGTGTTCTATAAATGTCAATTAGATCCTGTTGACAGATTAATTTATTGAGTTATTTTATATCATTCACTTTTTTTTTGCCACCACTCACTGATAGGCAAACTTTGACATCACCCTAGTCAGTGAAAATGCAGAGGGGTACCTCATGACCACTGGATATTGGTGTAAGTCCAAGCTCATAATGAGGTCTCTGCTGACATTATCAGTCTGCTTATTCTCTCCACCTTTCAGAGTCTTTTCATATTTATATTATATAGGATGTCCAAAATTTTCAGTTGTGCTTAAAGGGAAGAATGAGGAAAAATAAGCCTACTCTATCTCCCCAGAAGTATAAGTATATTTTACTGAATACTATTTAACTGATTTTATCTCAGTGTAAAGAAACTATTCTTTTGATCTGTTTACAGTTGATAGTTGTTCAGTTGGGTTTTAAAGTTTGTTCAGAATCAAGAATCTGGATAATTTATTAATGAAAAAACTCCAGCCAAATTTTACTATAAAAAAGACATTAGGGAGTATAATGATGATGAGTGGAGGAAAGAGAGCTATTTAAAATTAACAGAGATAGACACACAAGGAAAACTTTTTAATGGAAAAGGTTTTTATGCAAATTTGGAGAATACCATCTAGTTTCCTATCTGTGTTTGCCATGAGAAGTAACAATTTTATCCCTTCTGCCTAAAAAGTTGGGTTGGTTAGAGAAAAGAAAGCAGGGTCTACTAAAGTCTGTTGAGGAAGGTGGCAGAAATAACCTTCTCAGATAAGCTAGAGTGGCTTCAGGGTTAAAAATACAAGGAAGCTCAGTGAGCTTATTTTGATAAATTCCAAGTAGATGGTTAAATATTTTTCATGCCAAGTCTCAGAAGAAAAAAGCCTACTGAAAAATATGTGTTTTTTTTTCTTCTGCAACAGAAGTGATAAGAAAATTATGGATACACACAGGATAATAATGTTAGGGTAAGCTAACAGATTAAATGTGGTGAGGAAACATTTAATTTATACTAAGTTTTAAGAGAAGCAATTTTTGTACATATTCATGCTTTCCAAGCACATTAATTGTTTATTTTTTCTAGGTATCAATGCACAATGTGAAGCTCTGTTAATGAAATGGTAAACACAAATAGACTTGGTCCTTATTCTCTTGGAATTTTGTGTCAAGTCAGGGAGATGTATATTTATCAAAGGATAATGCACACAAATGTAAATTAAATTGATTTAGTTTTGGAGGGTAAGTCTTCTTTGAAGAAATCACAATTTGAATGCACTTCAAATGACTAATAGTAGGGGAGAAACTGTTCTGGGTAGAAGGAACAATATATAAAAATGCCCTTCAGCCAGAGGTAGTGAGTTACTTTAGAAAAACACTGGAAGCACAGAAGGATTGAAGGACAAACAGTGGAGGAAAACATAGTTTGAAGTGAGCTGAAGAGATGAACAGGCTCAAACCATTCCTTTTCTATTCATCCCTGGTAAGATGTGGCCATTTAGATAATATATTTTTAAAAACTACTGAATGGATTTAGGCAGTGGAATAACACGAAGTTCAACATGACCTTCAAAATTTTCACCCTGAAATAATTACCAGAAGAGGGAAAGAATTGATGGGAGGAGCCAAAGTAACCCAGAAGAGATTAATATTAAACATCTCATGTTGTAATAAATATGTTAATTTCAGACAAAAATAGAATTGAATTGAATTATGTTCCAATCAATGTTTCTTGTTGCAGATATCTAAGGAAATCATAGATTATTAATTGAGACATAATTGCTGCTCAGGTTCTTGAACTGCGGACACAATTTCTGGAAGCAAATATACCACTTCTGAAGTATAAACTTCCGTTATCCATACCTACTCAGTGATAACAAACAAGTATCAGAAAGTATTAATAAAGGTAGAAAAAAATCCAAATCAAATTTCATTTAGAGAAGATAGAGAGACACATGCATTATTTTATTAGGCTTACAGAGAACTTAGAAAAGAACATTCTCTGGAAATTTTATGTTAGTTATTTTTCATAGGATCTTAGATTAAGGTAGCAAACAAAGCAAGAAGAAAATTATAGTCTTAGAAACTGCCAAACTAAATAGCTTTCTCTGAAAAGATTGGTATTTCCTTTTGGATATGTTGAATGACAAAGCTACAATTTTTCATTTATTTTCTTTGTCATTGCATATATAGGTTATTTACTCCAATTGGATGCTATTTGCCTTTTGCCAAAGGAAGTCTTCCTGCAGACTCATATTAAAAACATTTATTCTCTTAAAACATGTTATAAAAACTGTCCCTGCCATTCTTCTTTTGATATCAGCCATTTCCTTATACAGAATTCAGTTGTCAAATGATTGAAGGCCTTTGTAATTCAGCCCTAATTGATTATGTGAGACAAAGGTGTCTTAAAAGGTTTTAGTTTAGAATACCTTTCCCCAAACAGCCCATGTATCTTAAGGTGCACACATTCCAAATAGAAAAGATCAAGTTTCATTGTAATTGCTACTGGAATGGCTATTGTGACAGCATTAGATTTACATTTTGGGGGAGAAAGGGATGCTTAATTTGAGCAAAGACAGATAAATTGCAGGTGAGCTGGCAGTCCTGGATGAAAGCTATTGGAAGTTAGGTAGTTTGAATGGCAGTTTAGGCTGCACATCTTTTTCTTGGAAAAGCTCAGTTTTGATCTACTCTGTTTCAATTTTCTTTAACACATTTTCGACAATAAAGTTATTATTTAAAGATTGCACCTTTTTATCAGGGAGACATGACTATAACTTGGCTGCAATACTATTAATATATTGGTAGTAGACTTAGTTTAATGCATAGTTTATTTGGACTTTTTCCTTAAAGAACCTAATTTATCCTACTGAAACAACACACTCCTCTGGAATAAACAAGTAAAACACTTTCTACTGTCATTTTGTTTTTCTCCCAAAATGCTGAATACTAGGAAGCCAAGTACATTCCCTAGTGCCTTCGCATTGTCATGGGAGACTGTGTGAGGTTGAGGGTCCTTGCTTATTAGGAACATGGGGTGTCAGTACTGTGGGGCCACTGGAGTGCTTCCTAAGACTGCTAACAAAGGGCATTGTGCCCACATATTAATTCACACTGCTGGGCTATGTTAACTCCTTTAACTGTCATGATTGTTTCTTTCCCTCTCCACCACTAATTAGTGCTTAGAACCTTCCAAGCTGCAAATAGCAGAAAACGTCTGGAAAGAGAGAATACATGAAGTTTGCATCCTGAATGGAATGGGAGAAATATAGTAAGCATGCCTAAAAGACTTTACTTCATGTTTTGAGCTATTCAGCACATGGCTGAGCTCATTTCTTCCTCTTCAGATGTCTCAGTTCAAAAATAAATGAGATAAAATTTCAGTCTCATTTGTATTTATTATTTCCTAGATTCAGTTAGAATTTTTCTTTAAATTTAAGAAAGTCCAAGACATTTTATATGAATATATATAAAGTGGAGGTAAGGATTACATGAATATAGGAAAAATTAGAATACTTTCTGTGATCAGAATAACTTTTGGTTATTTATTCATTATTAAAATACTGATTGAGTGTTTTCAGCTAAAATGGAATAAGTCAGAAACGTATATCCTGCTTTAAAAAGATATTGTCACTGGACTCTAAGCCCCATAGGGGCAACTACAGGGTAGGATTTATCTTTGTTCTGGTTATATAAAACTATTCAACTAATATTTGTTTAATAAATGCAAGAATGTTTAATGTGCCTGGCTACTAGTGAACAGAAGACACAGGCATGCATTTTAAGCAGAGACAACTATTAGATTTTCCATGGAAGTACAGCGATCACATAGCCACATAGTGGCAAAAAGTCAAGATATAGTCATCATGTGGGACTTTGCTGGATGTTATTTTTTGCTAAAATCAGATGTGACTTGCTGACAAGAGAAAAGTATAATCATATATATTCCCTCTCTTCTCCTAGAGAGTGAGGTAAAATTGTAGATGCCCTGGGTCCTTGGTGAATTTTGTGTGGGGCATAATTTTTGCATTCTTAGCAAGCATCCCAGATCTTTCTGATGCAAGAGGCCCATGGACCACCACTTGAGGAATATTGTCCTAGATTGTGGGAAGGAAAATTTAAAACAAATTTGAGAAAATACACAATTGGTCCAAAACAAAGTAAGACTAAATTTGAACGTTTATGTAGGTGTGGGGTGGAAAGGGAATGGGGATATGAATTCTCAAAAAATAAAATTCTTAGAATAAACTTGCAGGTGAATCTGCAAGAGAAGAAAAGGGTTATCTTTATAAAAGATTTATCAGCAGTGATCTAAAAATAAGATATGCATTCAAAGGTGTCTGTTATTGTCTTCCCTCCAAAGAATACACACAACCCAATAATTCTTACCAGCCTCATGGCTTCTACCTTGCTCTAAGCTACCACATTCCCTCCTAGGTAACAGCAACTCCTTTTAACTGGTCTTCTTGCTTCCACAGTGGACCTCTACAATCTATTGTCAAAAACGAAACCAAACACACAAACCCAAAGGACATGGTTACTGTGTTACAACGTGTCAGATCAGGTCACTCTGCAGCTCAAGACTCCTTTTTATTAACAATAAAAGGTGGGGTGCGGTGGCTCACGCCTGTAATCCTAGCACTTTGGGAGGCAGAGGCGGGTGGATCACGAGGTCAGGAGATCAAGACCATCCTGGCTAACACAGTGAAACTCCATCTCTACTAATACAAAAAATTAGCCGGGTGTGGTGGCAGGTTCTTGTAGTCCCAGCTACTCAGGAGGCTAAGGCAGGAGAATGGCATGAACCCGGGAGGCGGAGCTTGCAGTGAGCCAAGATTGCACCACTGCACTCCAGCCTGGGTGACACAGTGAGACTTCGTCTCAAAAATAAAAAATAAAAAAATAAATAAATAAAAGACAAGTTCCTTATGATGACCTATCAGACCCCATATTGTCCATGCTCTTTTTCCTTCCTGATCTCATCTTCCACTGCTCACCTCTTTGTAACTCTTCTCCAGTCACAGTGGCCTCCATTTTGATTCCTGAACACACTCAACACGCTCCTTCCCTAAAGACTTTGCAGTAGATACTTTGCCCAGAAGGTTTTTCCCAAGTGTCTGGATGGCTAAGTTCCATGCAATCTTCGTATGTTTGTCCAGTGATTTATTTTCAGAAAGTCCTACTCCAACAGCCTAATTAAAATTGCAACCATTCCCCACGCATACATATCACGTGAAGTGCCTTACCCTCCTCTAATACATTTTCATAGAACTTACACATACTTACATTACATAATTTAATAATTTATTGTGTCTATTCTTTATTGTTTTTATTCTTCTAGATGTACACTCTATGAAGTTAGCAGTTTTTGTATGTTTTGTTCACTGATGTATTCTCAGTACCTGGAACAGTCCCTAGTACATAATAATCATTCAATATATGTGTGCAGGAATGAAGAATTAAGTGATTTAGTGAAGTGTTTGAATACATATGTTGGATTCTGTCCATAGATCTTCTGATTAATTTTGATTTAAAGAAGGGTCTGGGCATTTCCCTGATTATTAGTGACTTTGAGAACCTTTTCATATACCTGGTGGCCATCTGTCACCTTTGGAGAAAAGTATGTTCAAGTCCTTTGCCCATTTTTAAATTGGATTATTTATTTATTTACTTAATGATCGAGTTGTAGAAGTTACTTATAGTTTTTGGATATTACCCCTTAATACATAAATGCTTTGTAAATATTTTATTCCATTCTATAGATTGTCTTTTCATTCTGTTAATTGTTTCCTTTTCTGTGCAGACATTGTTTTAGTTTGATATTGTTCCACTGTCTATTTCTGTTTCTGTTGCCTGTGCTTTTAGCATCATATCCCAGAAACTATTGCCAAGGCCAATGTCAAGAAACTTCCTCTATATTTTCTTTTATAAATTTTGCAGTTTCAGGTCTCATATTTAGATATCTAATCCATTTTGAGTTGATTTCTGTGTATGATGTAAGATTAGGAGTTCAACTTTATTCTTTTGTGGTTGATATCCACTTTTTTCCATCACTATTTGTTGAAGAGATTAGCCTTTCCACATTGTGTGTTCTTGGCACTGTTGTTGAAAATCAGTTTACCATAGATGCATAGATTTATTCTGGGGCTCTCTATTCGGTTTCATTGGTCTATGTATCTGTATTTATGCTGGTACCATGCTGTTTTCAATTCTGTAGCTTTGTAATATATTTTGAAAGCAGGAAATATAATGTCTCTACATTTGTTCTTTCTCAAAATCACTTTGGCTATTCTAGTTTTTTTCTTTTCTGGTTCCATGTAAATTTCTGGATAGCTTTCTTCTATATTTTAAATAAATGTCATTGCATTGGGATTTTGATGGGAATGGCATTTAATCTATTGCTCATTTTGGGTAGTATCAAAATTACAATGAGATACACTTCACACCTGTTGGGATAGCTGTTATTAAAAAGGACAAGAGGCTGGACCCAGTGGCTCATGCCAGTAATCTCAGCACTTTGGGAAGCTGAGGAGGGTGGATCACTTGAGGCCAGGAGTTAGAGACCAGTCTGGCCAACATGGTGAAACTCCATCTCTGCTAAAAACACAAAAAAGTTAACCAGGCATGGTGGCACACACCTGTAATTCCAGCTACTCAGGTGGCTGAGGCATGAGAATCACTTGAACCCGGGAGGTGGAGGTTGCGGTGAGCTGAGATCGCACCACTGCACTCCAACGTGGGCGACAGAGTGAGACTGTTAAATTAAAAAAAAAAAAAAAGACTATGAATGTTGGTGAGGATGTGGAGAAATTGGAACCCTTGTACACTCTTGGTGGGAATGTAAAATGGTACAACCACTATGGATAAAAGTGTGGAGGTTTCTCAAAAAACAACTGGAACTACCATATGAAAACAATCAACAAAATGAAAAGGCAATCTATAGAATGGGAGAAAAAAATTGCAAACCATGTATCTGATAATGCATAAATATCAAATATGCATATTAAACCCCTATAGCTCAGTTAAATAACCCAATTAAAAACGAACAAAGAAAACTAAATAGGCATTCCTCTAACCTCATACCTGTTAGGATAGCTATTATGAAAAAAAAAAAAGATGTCACTGAAGATGTAAAGGAAAGGGATCTTATTTATACTCTTGGTGGGGAATGCAAAATGGTGCAGCCACTCTGGAAAACAGTACGGAAGTCCTTTAAAAATTTAAAAATAGAGCTACTATATGATCCAGCAATTCTACTTCTGGGTACTTATCCAAAAGAATTAAAATCAGAATCCCAAAGAGATATCTGTACTCCCATGTTCCTTCTACCATTATTCATCATTCCCAAAATATAGAAACAACACAAATTTCCACTGGCAGATAAATGAATGAAGAAAAAAAAAGTGGTGTATACGTACAATGGAATATTATTGAGCTTTTAAAAAGAAAGAATTCCTGCCATTTGTGACAACATGAAGGAACCTAGAATACATTATGCTATAAGAAATAAGTCAGACACAGAAAAAAAAAAAATACCGCGTGATCCTACTGATATGAAGTATCTAAAATAGTCAAACTCATAAAAACGGAGAGTAGAATGGTGTTTACCAAGGCTGAAAGTTGGAGAAATTGAGAGATGTTGCTCAAAGGGTACACATTTTCAGTTATAAGATTAATAAAGTACTTTGGGAGGCCGAGGCCGGTGGATCACCCGAGGTCAGGAGTTCAAGACCAGCCTGGCCAATATAGTGAAACCCCATCTCTACTAAGAATACAAAAATTAGCTGGTTGTGGTGGCAGCCGCCTATAATCCCAGCTACCCAGGAGACTGAGGCAGGAGAATCGCTGGAACCTGGGAGGCAGAGGTTGCAGTGAGCTGAGATCACACCACAGAACTCCAACCTGAGTGACAGAGCGAGACTCTGTCTCAAAAAAAAAAATAAAAATAAAAATAAAGTTCTGTATACATAACATCCAGCATGGTGATTATAATTAATAATCATGCATTGTATACTTGAAATTTGCTTAGAGAGTAGATTTCAAGTGCTCATATCACACACACACACACAAATAGTAAGTATGTGAAGTAATTAAGATTTTTATTAGCTTGATTGTGGTATTAATATCATCATGTATATATATACTGACAATGGAAAAGAAATGGGTTAGAGAAATAGACACAAGAAGGGTCCTTACTGTGAACACTTAAAAACAGTTTCAACATGACTGATAAAGGAGCAGAAAAGTATTTCCTTGTGCTACGTTTGATTTAAATGCATTCATTCATTATACACATCTTCATTTCAGAGCAATTTCTAGTTACTTATATTATCCACTAGGGATGCTTCAAAGTCAACACTACCAAAGAAACACATATAATGGCATCAGTTTAAAATGTGTGTGTGTGTATTCATTAATAGTAATAATTTGAAAATGTAAAAAATAGGAGGTTCCTAATTAGTTGCATGCTTATATATGGTTTAAAATACAGTGACGCTGAATAGCTATTTTTTTATGTACCAATGAGAGTAGTCAATTTAGACATTCACACTGATAAATCATAAAACTATTTCTGTGATTTTTTTTAGACGGAGTCTCGCTCTGTGCTCCAGGCTGGAGTGCAGTGGCGCAATCTCGGCTCACTGCAAGCTCCGCCTCTCGGGTTCACGCCATTCTCCTGCCTCAGCCTCCTGAGTAGCTGGGACTACAGGCGCCCGCCACTGCGCCGGGCTAATTTTTTGTATTTTTAGTAGAGACGGGGTTTCACCGTGGTCTCGATTTCCTGACCTTGTGATCTGCCCGCCTCCGCCTCCCAAAGTGCTGGGATTACAGGCGTGAGCCAACGCACCCCGCCGATTTAATGACTTTTTACTTAATTTTTTTGGTATCTCCTCTTTTGAGATTGCCTTCAGAGCCAGTCTTATCAATTTGTGGCTACACTGTTTTGGGCAAAACTGATAATGATTAAAACAATGGCAAAAAGTCTAATTTTGGGAACTCAGTCACTTATTCATCATATATAAATCAAAGTATTTCCAAATATACAGCTCCCTATCTCCAAAAATATTGACAGTTTTTCATCAAACAGGAAAGTCGAATGAAGGAATAGAAGCACAAGCTTAAAAGAAGACTTAAATGTTTTGAATACTGTCAAATGTTTATCAATACATCGTGACTACCTGGATGAAAAATCTGTCATTTTCAAGTGAAATGTTATATATACCTACAGAAACCAGATATTCACATATTTTATAGTCAAATATTGTGCATATGGTATGAAGGATACTTAACTTTTTTGATGTTTTGATGTTCTAAAATTTCAAAATGGAAATGTATTCTGTATGCATTCTTGTATAACAAAACTATAAATAAAAATTTGGTAAGTGTAGTAGGCAAAAGAATACTCCACTGAAACATGTCTATGCCCTTTTCCCTGATTGCTGTGAAAATGTTAGGTGACATGCGAAAGGAGAATTAAGGTTACAGATGGAATTAAGTTTGCTAATCAGATGACTTTGAGATGAGGAGAGATTATCCTGGATTATGTAGGTGGACCCAATATAATCACAAGGGTCTTTATAAGTGGAAAAAGCAGGTAGAAGAGAGAGAACCAGAAAGATGGCAACATGAGGAAAATAACCTGTTGTTGCTGGCTTTGGAGATGCAGGAAGGGGGCCATGAGCCAAGGAACGTAGGCAAACTTCAGAAACTGGAAAAGGTGAGAAAATGTATTATCCCCTAGAGCATCCAGGAGAAATGCAGCCCTGCCAATGCCTTGCCTTTAGCCCAGTGTGACCCATTTCAGACTTCTGACCTCCAGAATTAAAATATAATACATTTGCTATAATACATTTGCATTGTTTTAAGCCATTAAATCTGTCTCAATTTGTTATAGCAGAAATAGGAAACTAATACATTCAGTTAGCTGATGTTTTTGTAGTCATTTTCCCTCTGAAATAGTTTAGATAGTGATTGTTTTTTAAAATATTGAGTGTATTCACAGCCATTATGAGCACTCAATTATAACTTACCAAAATAGTTAACACATCTTGAAAAATAGCCTATAAGAATTTAAAAAGCGTTTCTAAGGAATGGATTAAAAAAAGAAATAAAATTATTTGATGCACAAAAAACTCCCAGATTTCTGTTCCCTGTTTATTTGCCTACCTAATCTGCAACTTCTAAAATAAATCTATATTCATTTTAGTCCCGTATATCTAATGAGCCGTTGAATATACCATACTACAATTGCACATATAATGATGTGCAGAGACTCTCTTTGAATTGCACATTTCCAAGTAAAACAACTGCCACCTAGAGCTGCATTGCTAAAAAAAAAAAAAAAAAAAAAAAAAAGTTGTGGTGGAAAAATCCTTCTACTTCAGTAATTACTTAGTCATAGGTAGATTTTGCTTTATAGCTCTATCTAATCTCCTTGTACTCCAGTATTCTCACCTGTAAAATGAAAATAATAAAACATGCTGCAGGAAGCTCAAATGGTTGTTTTGAGGACAAAATACAGGGAATAAATCCACATCATCAATTGTAAAGTGATATATAAATACACATTCCTATTATGCTAATTTCTTGATTTGTCAGGTGTGCTTAGGACAATGGAGCAAAAATATCTTTCAAATGCTTTCTGTAACACGTTTGTGAATTTCTTGGTTTGTGTTTGGAAGACAGAGATGAGGTGTTTCTCCTTTTGGAGATATCCTGATATAGCGAATCATTCGAGATCATTCCTTACTCCAAAGCACAATATATAAGCTCTGTAAGCACACATAATACTCCCGGTTTATCTTTTGACTCTCATAGTGTTCTTCTCAGGACCCATGACAGAAAATGTTCTTATACCATTTAAACCAAAGAAGAGATGCATATGGGCCATGGCATGAAAACAATGGTGCCGTCTGTCTTCAGATATGGCTGAATCCCTAGAGAATACAGTGGCTTGAATTATGTTATTAATACTTACTCTTCTGTCCTCCATACCTCAGCTTTACTTTTCTCTTTGTGCGATTTGTAAGAAGTAGGTGCTATTATTATCTCCATACTAATGATTTGGAAACTGGCCGAAGGGTGATGGAATTATTTGCTCAAGATTACTGTTTTGTAAGTGAGATTTGGGATTTGAACCTAGCCAACCTGAATCAAGATTCTGAGCTCCAAGCAACTGCACTTTTGTTGCTAGTTGCTATTTTTTCAATAAGTTATTCAGTTTTTTTTCCACATGGAATAAGGGATACTGCTCTAAATACACAGTGTTCTTAAAGTTAACAATTCTAGACACAAAAGAGTATCTCTTTTCCAACAGCTGCATCAAGAATCCTGGAGAGAGATGTTATTGGTTTGACTGAGTCACTTACCAATCTTGCCAATTCTGCTCCAATCACTCTGTGCACTCTGTGTGTGTGTGTGTGTATGTGTGTGTGTCTCCCCGTGAATAACATATTGAAGCAATAGCAACTAGCAAGAAGAGTGCAAGTGCTTAGAATTCAGACTCTGGAGTTATGTTGGCTAGGTTCAAATCCCAAATTCCACTTAGAAGCGAGGTGATCGTGAACAAATTATTCTATCACTCTTAGGCCCAGATTCCTAATCATTAATATGGAGATAATAAGAGCATTTACTTCAGAGGATTTTCAAGGATTAAATTAATTAATTCATGTGAAGAACATATTTATAAGTAGCAGTTATTGCTGTAACTTTAATGGGTACTCTTTATAATTATTAGAAGGCAAATACAGTAACATAAAATGATGACATTCTCCTGAAAATCGACTGTAAACTCCTTCTTTCTCTGAGCCTCTTTTGTCTGAAAATTATTATTACTATAGGCATCTGGTGCTAGTTCATTAATATGTAGAAATGGCACAGCAACGGTAAAATGACAAGGAAACAACAGTGAGAGCGAGAGTAAAGCTTTGCTCCTAAAATCTGATAGATATGAGGAGTGGAAAAATACTGACTATCAGAGGTCAGAAAAGTCAGGAAACTCCCCTTAATGCTAAAACAACAAGGTTATCTGGAAAGTACCTAGCAGGGCAAGCGGCCGTTTGTGGTTTGGTCAAAGGGCGGGAACCAATGAACAACTGACTAATGTTTAACTTTAAATGTCAGCCAATTGTAAACCTACAACTGTAAAAATCCCCAGTGACTCTGTAACTTGCTGTAACTTGTTTGTGTCTGACTATAAAAGACGGCTGAACACCGAGCTCGGGGTCTCTCCCTAGGATGTGATACCTAGCTGGAGGGAACCGAGTTCGAACTCGAAATAAAGCAATCCCTGCCGCTTGGCTTTGTCTCTGGACTCTGGTGGTTGCTTTCGGGTCATCGTGGGTCTGGGCATTACAGATAAATACCAAGGAATGGTAAGAGAAGAGTAAGAAACCAAAATCTGGGACATGCCTGCACCAATCATAGTTACTGCAGCTCTGTCTCTTGCTGTGATATCCTCACTCTGTATATTTACATTCTTCATGTTCTGATTTGCTTCATGATGCAGAGCCACTATGTCTTATCAATTAAAACAGGCTCCCATATGCACAGCTGTGAATTTCTGATGGCTCTTGGTTTAAATGCATTTTATTTTAATTTTATAGCAAATGTCAATTTTCATCAGCTCAAATATTCTCATGACATAATGTGACTTGAAGATATGCAAATACCTTCTTGCCAGATACTTCTAATTAGATGGAGGTTTTGAGTGGGAGGTGCTCCATAATTAGTTCTGATGCAATCAGGAGAAATCACACTTGATTATATGCTGTAAATTCACTTCAGGATGCTCACGGCTAGCAAAGGACTTCACGGAGGCAAGCACCCAGCTTTAGCTTTTCTGGAAAGACACTTTGTCTCTGTCCTCTCAGCTTTTAAAATAATCTCCTCTTTTAGATTCATGCATTATAGAAAGTTTTACATTATAAGTGGGCCTTGTTTTACATTATAACTGGACCACCAACTAGGTGAAGAGCAAATGCCTCACAGTTGCAAAGATACTTAATAGTCAAATCTCAAAGCAAAAACACAGGTGTCAGGCAGCTTTAAACGGAAATCATTAAGAAATGTCTCGAGTACAGGCATTATAGTTAAAGGGAACTTGTCAAATAGTGAAGTGACAATAATGGTGCCTGGCTTATTGTACACAAGCAAGGACTTTAGTGCTACTAACTAAATGAAGCGAATTCCCTGAAGAGCTACAACCATAAACATCTGAGGACATAAATTGATTTTTATACTCTTTCTCCTGTCAATCTTCTTGAGGCCATTTTATGTTAATGACTCTTAGTTTGATTCATAATTTTGAAAACATCCTGTTCTTAAATTTGAGAGTGTTTGTGTTAAGGCACACCTCTAGAATGACAGTAAACAACTGTGAAATCATGAAGTCCAGGGAGCACTCCAAATGAGACAAGGCCTGTTTGGAGTTGTTTCTAGGTATACTTTTTCTGCTTCACTTCCACTGTTATAACTTAGGTATAAATTCAGGAAGGAAGGCTCCTCTTAGTAACTGAGTGAGATTTTCCATCCCTGGTTTCGCAGGTCTCAATGTGTTTTCTGCTTAAGTACGGAAACAGCCGCCAAATTCTCTGCTATTGTTAGCAGCAGTGAAACTGATGGGGTTCCAGCAAACTCTAGTCTTGACTTTTCAGAGGAAAGAATATCTGCCAAGGGGCATAAGGCAGAGGGAGAGACCAAAACAAGTTTTAGAGCAAGAGTGAAAGTTTATTAAAATGTTTTAGAATGGGAACAAAAGGAAGGAAGGTACACTTGGAAGAGGGTCAAACGGGCGAGTTGAGAGATCCAAGTGTGCTGTTCAGCCCCTGACTGGGGGTGTTATACATTGATATACTTCTGGTGTTTCTGTTTCTCCTCCCTCAATTTTTCCTTTGGGGCAGGCTGTTTGCCTGTGCAGTGGATTGCCAGCACTTGGGAGAGGTCACATGTGCTGTGTGTTCACTCAAGTTGTGTGCATGCTCATTTGAGCTGTTTTTCCCTTACCGGTCAAGTATTCCTAGAAGAAGGTCATATATCAGTTAAACTTCAATATTTTGCCTCTTAGTGTGCATACTTGAGCCCACTCACCCTAGTCCTGGCGCCAGCTATGACCCGTTATTATTTTAGAGAGACAGTTGAACAACTTCCTTATCATCACTTGATTGACCTGACAATCCTGGGGGTGTGTGGTGGCCCTCTCCTGCCCTGCTCATCTCTGCCTAACCACCTACTCTAACACTATGATTGGTAGAGGGTGGGAGGAGGGTGTCAAATGTCTTTGGTACTGATACCTACTAAAGTAAAACAGTGCTTCACCCACAGTGCAGTATTTAATGTTTAAGTTATTTAAAAGGAATATGGAGGTTGTGCTCTTAGATTGTGCTTTAGAAATAGGGACCCTCCAGTTGGCTGGATCACCAAGGTCACAGTATGTGCTTTCATGTCAAGTAGTTTGGACTTCATAACTCTACTCACATTTATCAGGAATTGCACAAAGATTACATTGTTTTGGGGACCTGTGAATGTCTGTGTTCAAAGACAATTCATTGACTAGCAGCCCTTCATAGTAGGGAGAAGGTAGAGCCATTCAAAGTTCAATCCAAAATCTTAATTATACAAAAGTATTCACACTTGAAATGTAGCAATGGATCACTCTAAGTCTGAGGGGAGAGATCATTCAAGTGTAATCTAGGATTGAACAACAGATAGTAATAAGAAAATGTAATACCTAATTTAATCAACATAAATAGCCAAAAAATAATTTCAAGATCAAACCAGGAAGATGAATGGGTGCAATATTAAATATAATCATGTAAAAGTAATCCAAACTACCTATGCTTGACAGTTATCTATTCTGCAAATCAACCAGGATAGTAAGTTGAAACTCCCCTACAATTCCAGTGTCATTGTTTCAGAAGAAAGCTTTAGAAGCCAATTAACAGTTATTCTCTGTCTTACAGCCCCACACCAGCAAGGATTGCTTACTCGTGTTCTTGGGATCAATGTAAATACCTCTTTTTCCAGGTCAGCTAATTCAACAACATCTATCTCATACCTCAACTTTATTGACTGGGGTTTTAGGAAGATCATGTTGGAAAGGGGTCTTCAACTAAACTAAAATGGAGAATTTTCCTGCCCTTGGGACTGGCCGGTAGGGTAACAGGGAGAAGAGATTAGAAGAGTTGTGTTAGTGGAAGAAGTAGGTAAGTTGCATTGGTGGTAAAGGATTCTAAACACGGACAAATAAGGCAAGAGCATCATAAAAGGCAGAGTAAATTACAGGCATTCATACTGGTTTGCATTACACTATGGTCTGTGGGGTACACAATTCAAATTGGGTTCAGTTGCTAATTCACAAAACAAATTGCCAGATTTATAAAATTATTAAAAGAAAACTGTAGCAAACCAGTCATGCCATGAAGGCAGAAAATAACAGAGCAGAGGTCTCCCTTCTGTGCAAAATTATAACTTAAATATCCCCACTTTATATCTTAGGCCTCAGGTGGCTACAATTTTAAAGGGAAGAAATAAAGCGTTTTCTGTTGGAATCATAACATGGTGCCAAATCAAATGATCACTGGCTCAAAACACCCCCAAGTGGCATCATGCACAGCTTGGTTTAATTTTCTTTCAGTTTAGTTAATTTTGTTTCTGTAATTGGCATTTAAAATTTCTGAACAAAGAATGCAATATTTCAAACACAATGTTTTTGCCTGGTGTAATGTCTCCAGTTCTTGGCAAAAGTGCCTAAGTAACACAATTCATTTTTCAGCAATTGACCAATGAGGTTTAAGGAACCTTGTGATAGGTACCCAAAGTAACAAGAAAATAGTATATATATTGCTGGAATTTTGACAGAACACAGTCAAGATTCCTTAGGGCTGTGAATGTTATAATAATGCCTTACTCTTCAGTACCAATTTTATGTATTAGTCAATTCTTGCACTGCTGTAAAGGAATACCTGAGACTGGGTAATTTATAAAGAAAATTGGTTTAATTGGCTCATAGTTCCACACGCTGTACAGGAATCATCATACTGACATCTGCTGGGGATGCCTCAAGAAACTTAAAGTCATGGTGCAAGGCAAAGGGGAAACAGGCACATCTTACATGGCTAGAGCAGGAGGAGGAGAGAGATGGGAGAGGTGCTGCACACTTTTTAAATAGCCAGATCTCACCAGAATTCTATCATAAGAACAGCATTAGGGGGATGGTGCTAGACCATTAGAAACTGCCCACACAGTTTAATTACCTCCCACTAGGCTACACCTCCAGCATCTGGGATTATATTTCAACATGAGATTTGGGTGGGATCCAAACCATATCATCATTCATCCTCCTTTTTATTCTATTCAGGC
The DNA here is from genome assembly GCF_009764315.1 of Trachypithecus francoisi. Lineage (NCBI taxonomy): Eukaryota > Metazoa > Chordata > Mammalia > Primates > Cercopithecidae > Trachypithecus > Trachypithecus francoisi. Next base: position 101,150,465 of record NW_022681471.1, read on the forward strand.
CCTCAGTGAATTGGATAATGCCCACCCACATTGGTGAAGGAAATCTTCTCTACTCAGTCTACCTATTCAAGTACTAGTCTCTTCCCAAAACACCTTCACAGACACAAATAAAAGTAATGTTTTATCAGCTGTCTGGGCATCCCTTAGCCCAGTCAAGTTGACACATACAATTAACCATCACACGTAGACATTACAAACACCATTTCTGATTCATTATTTATTTGTTTAAATATTTGGGGAAAATGTCCTTTGCTTTTTCTCTAATCCCCACTTGAACAGGCCTTTTAAACAATTAGGGCAATTTTTCACCCTAGTAAAGCAAAGTAAAATTATCAAGGTGTTCTTGCAGAACTATCAGTTAGTAAGAGGAGTATGCTACCAGATAGGATGAAAGGAATAACCTATTTTGTGCCTCTTCACCTGTCAGTAAGTCCTGTATCTGCTTTGTTGCTATTGAGGTACATGAAGGAAATAGTCTAAAAGGATACCAAAGGGCCAAAACTGAGTCCAGTGCATGAGCAGTAAAGTAGGCAACTGCTAACTGAAAGAAGCATCATACAGTTTAAAAATATCTCTTTGCTAACATCTCTTTTACTAATATCATTCCTTATGGCACCACCAATTACCATTCACTGATATTTTTTTCTTGTTGACTAGGTCCATGCAAATGCAGCTGGGGTAGGGCAAAGAATACCTCTTACTCAATTTTGTATCACGTGGTGCCAGTGAGTCTATCTTGGAATTTAGGTCTTCAGAGAGTAAATACCTAAACAGCCTCAAACAGTTGTTATTGGTGGTCGTGTTGTATTACTTGACTTTTCCTTATCTAATGTGTTTGGCATTCACTAGGCTCTATTATTCTAGAAAGCCATATCGTTATTTTGGGAAATTTTTGCGTATTTTTAAACTAATTATTTTCCATGCATTTCACCCTCACCTCTGGTTGTTCCTAATGGAAAATTATCTATAAAATCACCCTAATTTTATTCATTCTTCTTCTTCTTCTTTCTATATTCTGTAGTAGATCCTTAACATTATCTTCCAACATTTTATATTTTAGTTTTCATAAAATATTTTTTTAGGCCAGGCGCGGTGGCTCACGCATGTAATCCCAGCATTTTGAGAGGCCAAGGCGGGCGGATCCCTGGGGTCAGGAGTTCAAGACCACCCTGGCCAAAATGGCGAAACTCCACTTCTACTACTAATACAAAAATTAGCTGGGCGTGATGGCAGGTACCTGTAATCCCAGCTACTCGAGAGGCTGAGGCAGGAGAGTCGCTTGAACCTGGGAGGTGGAGGTTGTAATGAGCTGAGATCATACCACTGTACCTCAACCTGGGTGACAGAGCAAGACTCCATCTCAAAAAAAAAATAAAAATAAAAACAAAACACTATATATATATATATATATATATATATATATAAACGAATGGAAAAATCACATATTTGATATATCCTTAATTATCAATATCTATATGCATAGTTTCTCTAGGATTCATCAAATTTCCTAAAATACAATTTTCTCTCTACATTTTGATCAGGTGCTGTAAAACACTCTGTCCAGCTTATATATTATATAATATATATATAATTTCCAAATATTATTTCTTGTTTTTCAAATGTTCCTGGTTTAGCTTTGTTTAATGGATGAAAATTCCTATTATTTCAAAGATACAAGTTTTCTACCGACTACTCCATTGTATTATTTTTCAAGAAAGATTTTTTCCCCCTTTTGCTTGGTTTTGATTTTTTCTTTCAATTTATCTCAATTTCATCATGAATTATTGCTACTTATTTTAGAGTGATGCTTTACAGAATGTATTATAAATTCAGCATGTTCCGGTAGGTCTTTTAGACTGGTGAGGGTTACCATAGGCAAATAATGAATGGAAATAATCACATATTTGATATACCCTTAATTATCTATATCTATACGAATAGTTTCCCTGGGATTCATCAAATTTCCTAAAATAGAATTTTCTCCCTACATTTTGATCAGGTGCTGTAAAACACCCTGTCCAGTTTAGGAGAGCAAGTGCGGTCATAAGGGGATAGATGCTTGGGATCTTACTATTCTGTATACAGACATTCACTTCATAAGCTTGTTTTTATGCAGGATCTCATCATCAGCTTTGTTTACTTACCCAAGACCTGATTTTCTCAAATTAAATCTCACCAGAAAATAAATGGTCTAAGTTCTATCAGAGTGAGGAAGTGAAAATTTGTCTGCAAGGACTCAGGCGGACTCAGGAGGTAAGTCCAATTTCTTCTTTTTCTTATTATGGTAAAATGCATATCTTAGTCTGTCCCTGCTGCTGTAAAAAAAAAAATCATAGATTGCATAATTTATAAATAATCAAAATTTATTTGTCACAATTCTCGAGGCTAGAAGTCAAGGTACCAATGGATTAGGTGTCTGGTGAAGGCTCACCCTTTGCTTCTAAGATGGTTGATTGTTGCTGTGCCCTCATATGGTAAAAGGCAGAAGGACAAAAGGGCATTACTTTAACCTCTTTTAAAAGAGCACTAATCCCATTCCTGAGAGTGGAGTGCTCATGACATGATCACTTCCCAAGGCCCCACCTGTTAATATTATCACATTGGATATTAGGTTCCAACATATGAATTTTGGAAGGATGTATATATTCAAACTATAGCAACATATAACATAAATTTTTATCATTTTAACTATTTTAAAATGCACAATTCAGTGTGATTTAGTGCATTCCCAATATTTTGCAGCCGTCATCACTATTTAGTTCCAATGAACATAATCATTGCCCCAAAAGAAACCTCAAAACAATTAGGTAGTCATTCCTATTGCCCTCTTCTCCCAGCCCCTAGCAACCACTAATCCGCTTTCTGTCTCTACATATTTGTCTATACTGGATATTTCACAGTAATGGAATAATAAAATATGTGACCTCACCTCATGTGTCTGATTTCTTTCTTAGCATAATGTTTTCAAGGTTAGTCCATGTTGTAGTATGTATCAATATTACCTTTTGTGGCTGAATAATGTTCCATTATATATGTACAGCACATTCATTGGTTGAACATTCAGGTTGTTTCCACTTTGGCTATTGTAAATACTGCTGCTGTAAAAATCCTTTTTCAAATCTTTAACACTTGTTTTCAATTACTTAGGTCATATGTATCCAGGGATAGAATTGCTGTGTCATATTGGAATTCTGTGTTTAACATTTTGAGGAATCTCCAAACCATTTTCCACAGTGGTTCCACTATTTTATATTGCCACCAGCAATGTGTGGTGGTCCTAATATTTTTACATTCTTGTCAACACTCACTATTTTACTTTTATTAAAAAAAAATTACAGCCACCTAGTGGGTATGAAATGGTATGTGGTGGTTTTAATTTGTACTTATCTAATGACTAATGACATCGTGCATCTTTACATGTGCTTATTTGACAATTGTATATCTTCTTTGGATAAATTTATATTCAAGTCATTTGTTCATTTTTTTCTGAGTTATTTGTCTTATTGAGTTATGAGTTCTTCATATGTTCTGCATATTCGTCTCTTATCAGACATGTGATTTGCAAACATTTTCTCCTATTCTGTGGGTTGTCTTTTAACTCTCTAGATAATGTACTTTGATGGGAAAAGTTTGGAATTTTCACAAGGTCAAATTTATTGACTTTTTTTCTTTCATTTCTTATATTTTTGGTGGCATACTTAAAGAATTATTGCCAAATCCAAGATCATAAAAATTTATCCCTGTTTTCTTCAAGGATTTTTATAGTTTTAGCTCTTATATTTAGGTCTTTGAATCATTTTGAATTAATTTTATATATATAGTGTACCATAAGGGCCCAACTACATTGTTTTACATGTGGACATCCAATTGTCTTAATAAAATTTGTTGAAGATACTATTCTTTCCCCATTGAATGATATTGGCATCCTAGTGGAAAACTGAAATGTATGGATTAATTTGAAAATTCTTAATTCTATTATATTGATAATTATGTTTATATTTATTCCAATAACAAACTTTTAATTATAGCTTTGTAATAAGTTTTAACATCAAGAAGCATTAGTCCTCCAAATTTATTCTTCTGTTCATCTATTCTGGGTCCATTGCAATATCATATGAATTTGAGGATCAACTTTTCCATTTTTAAAAAAAATAGGGCATTGGGATTTTGATAAAAGTTGCATTGAATTTATACATCCCTTTTTGTCTAAAGATATCACTACACACCTATACAAATGGCTAAAATCCAAAACACTGATACTAAATGTGGATGGGAATGTGGACCAACATGAAATCTCATTCATTGCTGGTGGTAATGTAAAATAGTATAGCTACTTTGGAAGAGAATTCGGCAGTTTCATACAAAGTTAAATATATTCTTACAGGCCAGTTGCGGTGACTCACGCCTGTAATCCCAGCACTTTGGAAAGCTGACGTGGGTGGATCGCTTGACTCCAGGAGGTCAAAACCAGCCTGGACGACATGGAGAAACCTCAGCTCCATAAAAAACACAAAAATTAGTCAGATGTGGTGGTGCATGCCTGTCGTCCAAGCTACTCAGGAGGCTGAGGTAGGAGGATCACTTGAGCCTGGGAGACAGAGCAATACCTTGTCTGTCTGTCTATCTATCTATCTATCTATCTATCTATCTATCTAATCTATCCATCATCTATCTAGATATGTATACATATATATACACAGTTATATATTCTTACCATATGATCCAGCAATTTAATTGCATTTTTTGCATTTACCCAAATGATTTGAAAACTTATATCTATGCAAAAACCTGCATATGAATGTTTAAAGCAGCCACATATATACTTTTCAAAACTTAGTAGTTTTCAAGATGTCTTTCCGTAAGTGAATAGATAAACAAACTGTGGTACATCCACACAATGAAATACTAATCAGGGATAAAATAAAATAACCTATCAAGCCATGAAAAGACATGGAGGAACTTAAATGCATATTGCTAAATGAAATAGGCCGATCTGAAAAGAATAAATACTTCATGGCATTCTGGGAAAGGCAAAACTGTGGAGACAGTAAAAAAATCAATGGTTTCCAGGGGTTGGGGTGAAACATGGATAGGTGGAGCACAGGAGATACTTAGAACAGTGAATTTATTCTGTATGACACTATGATGGTAGATACATGTCACTAAACAGCTGTCAAAACCCATGTATTTTATAACACAAAAGGTAAACCTTAATATAAACTATGGATTTAGTTAATAATGATGTATCAATATTGGCTCATCACTTTTAACCATGTAATACACTATTGTGTGATGTTAATAATAAGGGAAACTGGGGAAGATAAGAGAGGATTTATAGGAACTACTTTCTACTCAATTATTCTGTAAATCTAAAGCTGTTCAAAATAATGACATATATTAACTTTTTATTAATTTAATTTTCAATTTAACTAATTTTTGCAGCAGCCAGATGAACTCTAAGCCAGATCACAAGGCTAGAGTCCAAGGATATTCTCACACCAATGGCAGCCCTATGTGTCTGCATCTGACATGACATATGATACTCCTTTGCTTGTGCACACACCTTTACTGATATCTGGGTTCTCCACAACTGGAATGCCTGGCTGATATAGTTCATGTGCCCAGGCAGTCACAGCTTCCACAGGGCTATCTTTCTGTGCTCCTTGCTAGAGCCACTGTTCCTCTGCCTCGGCAGGATAGAGGTAATGGGCTGAGAGGTAGGGAGTACTCATGGAGGAACATGCAGAACCACAGGAACCTAAGAATAAGGAATGTGGTTGTGGTGCAAGTCCATCCGCAACCTCAAGATGTGACAGGGCTAGAGAGGTAAATTAACTTCCCTAGGGGCATACAGACAGTAAGTTACTTTGTGGAGATGGGACCCCAGGCTATCTGGCCCTCACCCTGCTGGCCAAAACCATGACCACTGTGAATCATGCTCTGATTTCTCTAACTTCACAGTCATCAAGGCCTCCACCCCGTCTTCCCACTAAGTGCTGCCAGCAGAGAAAAATGGAGTTTCCAGTTTCTGGCAGTGCAGCTCTCTGCTCAGGAATCAGGCTCTGTCCTAGGCATTTTACATTCATTAACTCATTTAATCCCTACGGTTGCTTTATGAATGATCATCTCCATCAGAGGCAACTTAAATTTTCATATCAAAAGAAATTTGGCACCCCCACAGTTCTATGAAATAAGATTTGAAAAATTCCCGTCTGTCTCTGACTTGCACAGATTTTCCTAGGACTGTATGTTACATGGAAGGGGAAGATGATTGATCATCACATGAACTGGTTATGGGTGCACTAGTTTCTACCAGGACAAAAACTATACTTGGAAGAGTTACACTTTTGAGAAAACCGTTTATCCGCTGAGAAAACACTGAAGAAATCATGAAGGAAGGCAAGGAATTTCACCTAGTAGTGATATGCCATCTCTATCTTTATACTATGCACGTGACTATTCATTCAAAACCTAAATACATTTATCATAAAATCTGTATAGCAGCAGCCTAAGAAAAGTAGATGGATATTGAAGACAAATAATGGAGATCCAATATATGGATTATTCTCGTGGCTGAAATAAATCTTTAGAAAAAAAGAAAGAGAAATACTAATTACAGAAGCAAATAATGTTTCCTTGAGCTGAAAAAAAGGTTAATCTTCCAAACAAAAGGTTTGGTCAAAGCAATGTTAACACAAATTGTCCGGTACCTGGATGTGAATGGCTAACATTTTGAATTTCAAAGATAAAGAATATTATGAATTTTCAGGAAGAAAAAGAAAATATTATCTTCTTTCAATTTTCTCTTGAATGTAACAGTGTAGCAGGATACAAAAGGAAAACATATGATACATTAAGGGGAAAGACCATGTGTGACTAAATAATTTTACATCAAGTTATGTGCAGATGCAACAGAAATAATTATATATGGGTTATTCCCAAGTGAAATTCCCTGAGAAAAATTATCAAAATTCAAAAAAATTAATCAAAATAAAACCTTTGAAGTAGAAGTGCATAATATACCTTCTGAAGGTGTGTGTGGAAATCATTTACATATAGAAAGTCAAGTCTGAATAATTACTAAAAATATGATTAAGCACTGCAAATGTTTAAAATAATTTAAATGTTAACCTATTTTGTTTTTTTAAAAAAACTTTTAAAAAAATGATTTAATAATAATTTTTCTCCCAAATATATGCTGATAACAAACATTTGAAAAATGTTGTTTTTCGAGTAGAACATTAAAGATCTTTCATTTTGTTAAGGTTTTGACTTTATTTCTCTAATTTCTAAAATGCGTTACGATGGAAGCTTGAAGTTCTTTATTAATGTCCAACTCTCCTCCTAGATTATAAACTTCTCAAAGGGGATTAAGTCTGTGGATCACAAATACCTCTAGCAGTGTCTCATGCATAGTAAATCCTTAAGAAATCTTTGTACAATGAATCTGTAAATAAATGAACCTTACTCGAAAAATTCTAGATTTCCACATATCTCAAGTCTTTGATAGTTGTCAGTTAATGTTAGACAAAAATGTTTCTATCAGGTTAAGTATTGATTTTTTGTGGATCATTTTTAAAATCTAAAGTCTGGAAACTGTTCTATAGTATGGATTGGTTGTATCTATAATTAAAATAAAACTGAATACTATGGTGAAAGTTTTGGGTGAAGACGTAACACAGGTCACTTAAAGGAAAAAACGGGGAGTCAGGCAATGTAGACAAGTATAAAAATAAGTTTATTTCTGATTAAGTAGTGTTTCATAGTCTGTCTTTTAAACAATACTCAAGTTTGTCAGGAGACATGAAAAATATTACAAAAAAGCCCTGGTGAAAAAGAAGTGTCTGTCTGGTCATGTTCAATTTGTGTATGGATATCAGTGAGCTGGAAAAGAGCAATCATTTGAGGAAGTCTTGGAGTAGTGTGACTGACATTCTGCAATAAGAAATACTTAAGGGTCAACACTCCTGCATTTTGATGGGATAATTTAGCATGTGCCCTTCACAGATATGGGGCTATCAGGATTGTTGCACATATAGAACAAGGAATGTACCTCCTTCAGTTAGCCATTTTTGAGTGAACTTATTCCTGCACTATGTAGTAGGTGAGAGAAATAAACATCTGTAATACTGTGGTCACTCTACCAGGGCTAGAAAACATAAATGCTGTCTGTTCTAGGCATGTAAGAGTAGGAGTAGTTCTAGAAAAGCATCATTCTATTACTTCACCCCATGTGAGAAAGACCTAGGACATGGGATTCCAGTCTTGTTTCAGTAAATCTCTCAGATGTCAAGTCTGTGGGATGCTGCTGCTAATGACTGGTGGGGCCAATTATCTAACACAGGATGAGAATGCTGAAGCAGTGTCTGTATTGGGATTCCCTAGAAGGAGACCTGAAACAAGATTCATGTAATGTAGCTATATTTGTGGCGGGGATAATGCAATGAAACAGAGGAGGTGGAGAGAGATGGAGAAGGGAAAGCATCCACCAAGACATGTAATATCCAACAAGTTGAGCTCAATCCCACTGAGGAACTCTGGGAATCAGTGTAATGCATCCATCTGTTTGGGAAAACCAGAGATGGGTAGAAGTTAAAGTGGTGAAGATAAATTTTATTAAAAGAAACTATTGTAAGTAGAGGAAAAGAGATCTCAGTGTAGAACCGGGCTCAATTCTGAATACAACAAGGACAAGTGGGAATTTATAACCAAGTAAAAGAAATGGGGGTTAGTGGATTGAAAATTACCAAGAGGAAATGTCAAGGGGAAAGGAGGATTGTGGCTAAACAAATTTGACAGGATTCTTGCTGAAGATAGGCCAGGTGATCAGATATTAAGAGTGGGGGATGAGGAATTTGATCAGATATTGAGGGTGGTCAGATATAGAGAATACAAATTCTCTCTTAACTGACTTAGCAGGATTCTTCCTCAAACTGGATTCTTGCTAAAACTGGATTCTACAAGGAAGGACATGAAGCCCAAAATTGAGGCCTAGTCAAAAAGAGAAAGCTCACAGGAGCCTGACCAAAGTTTGATTGCGAGAGTCTTTGTCACACCTCAGAATTATCTCTTCTCAAGGACAAGGGACTGAGGGTATTTAGACACCGATTTCTATCAGTCATTGGCTGGAGGCTGCTTTCCAAGACATTAATCCTCTGGTTCTCACAACTGGCCTGCGTAGGCAGGGTGGTTTTTGGTTGTCAAGAAAAGTCCTCAGGCAGCTGGAAGTTCCAGAGCTTGCACTGCAGTGGTAATGCACTAGAGGATGGGGGTGGAGCACCAAAAGAGTCTGCTATAAGCAGCCAGGACAGATTTCAGCAGAGAAGTCCATACATATGTTAGTGGCTGCTATTTCAGAGGGCCTGGGAGTGGAGAAATCAACCATTCTCATTAATGCAGCATTTAGAGGTAGTCAAGGCCTAAGGATCTTGGTGAGGACAGCTCATAGTAGGAGGATGAGGAGCCATGCCAGCTTTTGTCTGTGTCTGAGATTCTCTACCCAGAGTTGGAAATGTCTTTACCTTTTCTTCCCACCACAGATGGTTGCTGGATATAAAAGGAATCTGGGGAATGTTTCTTTTTTCAGCTCTTAGCCTAATCTTGTTGTCAAAACAGACCATATGCTCAGGATTTAAAATTAGGTGTGATTTACAAAGAACTGTGTTGCAACAAGACAGGAGAGCAGTGCACAGAAGCCAGTAGCTGAGTGATCCACAACAAACCAAATTCTTAATATGTCCAAATCATAGTAAATTGCTCTAAAACCAAAGACCCCATCCAAGAATTTCCTTGTGGTCAGCAGCAAAGTGTAAGAATCATGTCCTCAGGTACAGAGGGAAGATCTCAGTTAGACTCAGCAGGGCAGTGATACATCGGCAAGGTGAAAGGGCTGCTGGTAGCATGCTTCTGAAAAGCGTGACGATCTCCATTCATTAAGACCTCAACTATGTTCTCTTCCTTTGATACTTTTACTTTTTCTCATAACTCCTGACAGATCGCATAGTCTTTCAGCGAGAGGACGGTTTCTTCTACAGTGTTTCTTTAGCAGCCTGGCAAGCCCTCTTTTGGACAACTGCCTTGGCCACCTCTCAGGGATGGCTGAGGCTTAGGAGCTCAGAGAGAGGGAGAGTAGTTATAGGCATTCAAAAAGTCATGGAGTCCAAGACTAGAATAAACCAATGTCAACCAATGAACAAAATATCCTAGGAGATGGGGATGGGGATCATGGGGCTTAGAAATTGAAGGGGGTTTTGGAGTCTATCATCAAGGATGTTATTAGAAGTATTTCACAACAAATATGGTACAAATGAAGCAGTGTCATTTGTCTGGGGGAATACCCAAGGTTCATTGTCTCACATCAAGGAAATCAAAGATGCAGACACACAATGAGTGAGTTTAAGAGCAGAAGTTTAACAGGCGAAAGAAAGAAAAGAGCTTCCTCCTGCAGAGGAAGGGGTCCTAAGTGGGTTTCCGGGTTTGGGGTGAGATGTGGTTGATTTTATAGATGAGCTTGAGGAAGCATTGTTTGATTTACATAGGGGGCAGAGGACTGGTTGGACCAGGTGTACCATTTACATAGCATGTAAAGAGGCTGGCCACCACACCCTAATCTCTAATATGCAAATGAGGTCTTTACCTAGCTGGCACCATGCTGCCTGCTTTTTTACTGCACACGTGGCAACAAAGGAAAGGGAAGAGGGAACCTCCATGTTGAATATACCTGACTTCCACATATCCCTTTTCTATTGGTGCAGCTGCTGGCATTCACCCATGCAAGCATCCAGCTTATTTATCTATGTGTTCGTGATTTTTCAGTCTGCTTTTTGTTAGAAAAGAAATGATTTGGGGCTGCTTTTTATTAAAAGGAAGTTCCACCAAAACTCTTTTACCCTTACTAACTGCCTAAATAATTTCTTTTTAACTCCTGTATCACAAACACTGACCAATGGGTAGAGCTGGATTCAGGGCACCAGCTGTATGAGGCACTAACTCTGTAGTTACTAGGCCCTGGAGAAGGGGTGAGGGTGACAGGGGCAGTAGTGAGGACCTGTAGAGCATGTAGGTATCCCAGAACAGCCTCAGTTAATTAACTGGTCTGGTACATGCCACAGTGAATGAGCTGTCCTGCATCAGGAATTCCCCTTGGTGCCACAGACTCCAGGTCACCAGCAACTTATATGACATCTTTATGTGGTTTAAGGGAAAGCATTCTCTGTTGTCAGGCTGGGTGAGTAGGTTGCTGGCTTCACTGTGAAAAGCAAAGGCTCTCAGCAGGAAGAGTTTTTAAGAAAGAAAAGGTTCTCCTCTAGAAATGAATGATAAAAAGTTCCTCAGAATGAAAATGTACTGTCTTTAGGAAAATTACCTGGAAAAACTCCCACCCCACTCTATAAAAATGTTTCTCCCTTGTGAGAAGAGAACTCAGACAGAAGTGCCCCACCCTGCAGACACAGCATGGGGTGTTGATGTTGGAGAGGGTGATATGGGCTGGATTTTAGCAACCCCACACCTCCATGACTGGGCACTTTTTGCAGTGAACAAACCACACTGTGTATGGTGGCCTTGCTGAACCCCTACTATATACCTCAAGGTTACCCCACTCTGTTCTCTAAACTTACTTCCTGTCCTTTTATCATGAGCACCATGCCCTCACCCCAGATAAATATGTTAAAAAGTTTAGAGTTTACACCCATGAACATTGATGTAGCATATCTTTTTCAATTTATTTTAAGTTGGGCACATTTAACATAGCACAGTGATGTGCTGAGAAAGACAACTGGCGATGTAGATGGCTCTGTGGTAAACAAGGTAATTCTTTCCAACGTCAGGTCCACAACCTTGAATCCAGGGCAGCCTTTCTGCTCCCAGAGCAGAAGGAGAAGCAGCCAGGATTGGTGTGTGTTCTTGCAAGCCATTCCGCTAACATCCTGCAGGTTGGCCTGCAGGGATCACTTCCAAGGGTAAGAGGATCATTGAGTGTTCACAGCCCATTGATTTCCTGGCCATGGCAAAAGAAACTGTCAATAAGGTGCCAGTTGTGGCAAAGGTTGTTTTGTGACCCATTCTTTTTTCTGCTGAAACTCAATTTGTCAAGGCTGCCAGACAGTTCATGATGACATTTAGTCACTATGGTCTGGGCTGGATTTGGGTCATTGACTTGGTTCCCACTTTAGTCATCCAGTATTTTGGAGTGTAACCATTGTGCATATTTATACAAGAGTATATATCTTAGACAATTACAATATCGGAAGAGTAGGACCTCTGCTTTCATAGTTTTCAGCAATATATTTTAGCAGAGAAACACAAGACAGGCTCTGAGCAGGATGGCAGGAGAATTGGTTTTCCACTATCTTGGTAGTGTCCGGCAGGTCACCTCACACCTTGGTAAGCAGACCAGGCTCTCAGATGAAATGTTTTATGATAGTGTGACTATAAATCATGGCATCTTGAAGGCACACTTGTAATTTTCCTGGGGCATTGTAGAGTGGCACTGCAATGCTTATTGACTCAGGAAGCGATTGCCCTGCCTTGTATCAAAGTCACTTTGGGCTGCCCCCAAATACTACAGAGGCAGGAATGCTGAGTCAGGCACAGCAATGCATTAGGTCCCCGCCCAGTTGCTCCACTGCACTAATGTTGGCGGCCCTCTTATTTGCCTGTAAATATCCCCTGTCAAACTGGACCCCTGCAGTGATGTCTGAGGGCTGCTCCTCTTCACATTGTCACATCCTTTCCCAGATTACACCATAGCACTGATGCTCTGCACTTCTCCTGTTTGCCTCATCCTTGGCTTCAGTGCAGTTACTCAACTGTAGTGGTTGTGCAGGTTCTACCTTTTCAGGCCTTTTACTTCCCCTGTGCAGTTACATCATTGCATTCATGAGTCAGGTCTCCTCCTCTTTTCCCTGGTTACATTATTGCAATGATAGTATGGATATGCTCAGCTTTGCTCTATTTTCATCCTCTGGCCTAGCACAGTATGCACTGATGGTGGGAGAATATATTTACTCCTTTCACACTCTGTTCACTTACACAATTGTGTAGACGATGTGGCGCTGCCCATCTTTGCAGCTTACATTTCCATTTCCATGTAATGAGTCCCCCGACAGTGTCAGGATTCTCCTCCCTGTATCCAGTTACATGACTGCACTGAAGGGATGATGGCCTTCCTCTTTGCCCCTCTCACATGCCCTGTCTGTGCAAACCACAGTAATAATGATGTGAGGATCACCCTACTTGCTCATTCAGATCCACTGTGCACTCACACCAAAGCACTGATACTGCTTTCCTTGACCCTGTTCACATTGCTGATCCAGGTACAGTTCAGCTACAACATGGTGCTGGTGCTTTTGGCATGCAACTTCTTGTTCTGCACACCTTGCAATGTAATCACTGTGCTGACGGTGCAATGTTCTTTCTCTTTTCCTCATCCATATCATTCTTCCAAGATACAGCACTGAATTGATGGGTTCTCTTTGCCCCAATCACATGTTTTGTCCAGTTAATCCTCCTCGGTACTAGTGGTATCAAGATTCTCCTGTTTTCTCTGTTGACATCCCCTGTGGAGTTTCACCACTGCACTTTTGCGATAGGACTCCTCCTCTTTGCTTTTCTCACATCCCATATCCAGTTCCATCTGGGGTCACCATCTTTTCCCTGTTCAAATTTCTAGTTTAGTTACACCACAATACCAAAGGCATGGGGCTTTTTCTATTTGCCATGTTCACATTCCAGACCAGGCATATCACTGTACTCGTGAGTGAAACCTCATCCTCTTTGTCCTATTCACATCCCCTATGCAGTTACACTATTACAATTTTAATGCAGGGCTGCTATTCTTTGCACAGATAGCATCTGCTGCCTAGTTATGATAGTGACACCAGCACATTGATAGGGCAGGGATACTTCTCTTCACCTTATTAGAATTCTCTTCTCAATGACACCATTACACCGATGCTGTGAGAATGCTCTTCTTTGACCTGCTCACATCCCTGGTCCAGTTACACCTCTGCACTGATGTTGTGGGGTTATTCCTCTGTGCCATGTTAACATTCTTGTACAAGTCATACCACTGAAGTTATTACTCAAAGCTCTTCTTCTAGGCCCTGTTCACATCTCTGTGCCCTGGGCTCCATTCCCACTCTCCTGTTGACAGATGATGCTTCATCCTCCTCTTTGTCTAATTCGCATTGTGTGTACACTTGTACCACTACACTGATAAACTAATGGTTGCAGACCTTATTCTACTTGCCTCAGTCATATACCCTGTCTAGTTATACCACAGCATTAATGGTCCAGAGCTTGTTATCTTGGCCCTGTTAACATTCTCAGACCCAGAAGATGACCAATTGAAGGTCCATTTGAGGAAGAATCATTCAGCCAAATGAAGTCTTAGTCAATGGAAATGGGGTCAGACTGAAGCCAGACTATGATAGGACATATTAAGACATTCACTGCTGATGTTGCTGGATGTTCATGGTTTAAATGGGCAACCAAGCAAGGGAAAGTCTGAGCAGGAGGTGAAAAGTTGGAGGGTACAACCAGCCTAGGGGAAGACCAGTAACACATTCACAGGTGGGGATGAATTCTGTCTAGGGGAAGAAGTACAGGAAATGTGTGGTTGGAGATTGCAGCTGGCTCTGGGGAGATGAGGCATGAGGTGCAGGGAGCAACATCCCTAGGAGACAATCTGGAAGGAACTTCATGAAAAGGAGAAGAATATATTGTAGGGGAGGATTTATCAAGTAGTGCAGTGGTAGAAGGTACATCCAGCCTAGGGGAGACCAATAAAGAAGGTGAAGGGGTTTAGGTTGCAACCAGTCCAGGAGTGGCCATAGTAAGAGGTGTATTGGTTCAGGGTACAGTCAGCCTACTGTATGAGCTAGCAGGTAGTTCATGGGAAGGAGTAGTCAGTCTACAGGAGGAACAAAGTTGAAGTAGAGCCACACTAGGGGAAGGTATCATAGAATGAGCATATGTGGAGAGTGTATCCAACTTAGGGTAGTGAATGGTAGTAGTCTGGCTTGGGGAGGACACAGGGAGTTAAGGGAGTTGCTTGTAGAGGGTGCATTAATTGGGTGTGCATTTAGCCTAGGGGCAGATGTAGTATTAAGTATATGGAAGCAGGGATCTACCAGCCTGGAGGGCCCCATAGGATGTGCATGAGTGGAGGGTGCATCTAGCCTAGGGAAGGACTCAATAGCAGGTATCTGAGTGGATGAAGTAGTCACGCTAGGATAAGACCTAGTCAGAGATGCACAGGCAGGGAGAGCATCTATCTATGGGAGAACACAGCATGGGTACTTTCAAGGAGGATATAGTAAGCATAGGGGAGGATTCAAGAGGTAGTGCAAGGGTAAAAGATGCATACTGCCTAGGGGAAAATATGGCATGGGATGTGTATGTGGAGAGTGCCATCAATCAAGAAGGGGATCTGGCAGCAAATGATTGGATGGAAAAAAATCTAGCTAGGGGAAGCTTCTGCAGGAAATGCGTTTATAAAGTGTGCATTTAACCTCTGGGCAGATATAGTGGCTGATATATAAGGTACAGGATTTTACTAACCTAGAGGAGGACTCGGCAGATAGTTCATGGATGGAGGAAACAGCCAGGCTAGGGAAGAATCTGGCAGTAAGTGAATGAGTGGAGGGAGTGTCCAGCCTAGCAGAGGATTCGGCAGAGGTGCATGGGTGAAGGAAGCAGCTACCACAGGAGAAGGTCCATCAGGGATTCAGTGCAATGGTGGAGGAAGCATTCAGCTTAAGGGAGGACAAGGCAGCCGGTATATACTTACAGTGTTCAGGAAGTGTAGATATACACTTTGGTAAGAGCTGCGGGAGTTCATGGTACAAGGTACAGGGATTGCAGGAGCTTGCAGCTTTAGGGGAGGAATCTTCAGAAGGCACATGAATAGATGGGCCATGCAGACTAAAGCAAGACTCTGCATGTGCTACCTAGTTGAAGGAAAGTTTGATAGAGAACCCAGCAGTCAAATCAGGTGTGGTGGTTCCAGCCAATCTAGGGGAAGACCTGGAAGGAAATGAATGTGTGGAGGATATATCCAGCTTATGGGAGGTCTCAGCAAGAGTTGTATGGGTGAAATTTGCAGTGAGCCTAGGGAATGATCCTGCAGAAGGTGCATGAATGGAAGAAGAGTAGAGCATATGAAAGGACTCTGCAGGTTGTACATGGTTGGATAGTTCTTTTACCCTAAGAGAGAATATAGCTGAAGGTGGAGGGGTATAGCATGCAGCCAACATAGAGAAAGCCCTTGTAGAAGGTGTGTTTTTGAGAGTACAGCCACTGTAGGGGAGGACTCAGCAGGAAGTTCATGGCTGAGGAAAGCCCCAGGCCTATAATAAGATTAGTAGGGTATGCACGGCAGCAAAATAGTATTCAGCCAAAAGGCATACCTGGCCATTGTTTTGTGGGCGCTGGATGAATCCAGTCTAGGACTAGGCATAGTTGATAGAGATGGATGAAGAGTACAATCAGCCTGTGAGAGAACTAGGCGGAAAGTGCGTTCACGAAGAGTATATTTATCTTAGGGGAGGACTTGGAAGGAAGTACATGGGTGAAGAGTGTACCATTCTTAGGTGAGGACCCAGTAAGAGGTGCATGGCGTGACTATGAAGCCAGGCTATAAAATAACAAAGAAGGACGTCCCTGGGTGCAGGATGCAGCCAGCGTGGGTGAGGGCATAACATTAGTTACAGCTGAGCTGAATGTGTTAGGGTGCAGCTAGCCTAGTACAAGACTTGACAAGTATTTCATGGGTGAAAAATCATCATGCTTAGAAAGATAAAAAAAGCACATGAGAAGAGATGCATACAAGCCAATTAAGATCTGGAAGCTGGTACATGAGTACATAATAAAGCTAGCCTGTGGGAGAATCCATCAGCAAGTGTATAGGTGGAGGGAGAATCTAGTTTAAGGGAAAAACATCACAGGCCGTCCATGGGTACAGAATGCAGCCAGACCTTGGGAAGACCCACAAGAAATGCATGGGTAAAGGTGGCATCCTGCCTATTGAAGGATGTGATGCTCAATTCATAGTTGAAATGTTCAGCAAGCCTGAGGAAGGGCATGGTAGGAGGTGTGTGAGTGCAGGGTACAAGCAAGATAAGTTTAGCCTAACTATGGGAGGAGAAAACTGGATATGCACATATACAAGCTTCAGCCAGCGTAGGAGAGTGCCAGCAAGAAGTGCATGGGTGGAGGGAGCATTCAGCTAGGGGAAAACTTGGCCGGGGAGGTATATGGGGACAATGAGCATCCCACCTATACACATCATAGCAGGAAGTGCATGGGTGTAGAATGCAGCCAACTTAGAAAAGGACCCTGCAAGAAAGGCATGGGTGAAGAAAACAACAGACCTAAGGTAGAATAAATGAGACCAATGGGAAGAAGGAGCTTTCAGCTAAATGGAGTCCTGACCAGCAGAAAATGGTAGTAGGTTGCAGCCAGCCCATAGTGCATATATTATGATGTGCATTGATGCAGGGTGCGGCAAATCCTTTGAAGGACCTTGCTAAAAATTCGTAGTTGGATAGAGCAGCAAGATTAGAAGAAGTGTCAGAACGTGGTGTGAAATCAGAGGGTACAGTCAACCTAAGGAAGGGTCTAGAAATATGTTCATTGGTGTAGTAAGGAAACTGCCTTGGGTAAGAGCTGCAGGAGTTGCATGGGTTAAGGTTGTTGCCAAAATAAAGAAAGATGTGGCATGAGGTTCATGGACAGAGGGAAAAATCTAGAATATGAGAGCATTCATCAGGTGGTGCATGGATGGAAATTGTATCCATCCTACAGGAGAATATGGCATGAGTGTCATGTGGCAACTTTCACATAGTACAGGAGAGGATCAGCAGAAGTGCACAGGTAGAGGGAATATCTAATATTTGGGAAGATTCTGTGAGATGAGCATAGAATAAAGAATATGTACAATAGGTTAGGCTCTGGCACAAACTGCAAAAGTGGAGGGTTCTTCCAGCCTAGGGAAGGTCTCTTTCAGAATTCCGAGTGGAAAAATCATCAGGCCTAGAAGAGGATCAGAAATGGGAGCATGGGAGGAGGGAGGATTCAGCTTAGGTGAGATCTGATAGTTATTGCATGAATACAAGATGAAGTTACCCTAGGGAAGGACTAAGCAGCTATCACATGAGTGGAGGGATCTTCAGTGGTATAGGACACAGTATAGGTGCATGAATGGAGGGTGCAGCAAGCCAATAGGAGCATATAGTAGGAAGTGCATGGTTTGAAGAAATATCCAATCTAGGGGAGAATACAGCAGGAAGTGCACAGCTGGATGTTGCTTTCAACTGAGGGGAGCATCTGGCAAGAAATAAGTGAGTGAAAGAGAATCAAGTCTCGGCAAGACTTGACAGGTTTTGCATGAATAGAAAGGACATCCTGCCAGGGATAGAAACAGAAGTTGCAGGTGTGTAGAGTACAGCCAACAAGGGGAATGGATAATGTAAAAAGAAAGCCCCAGACCTATTAGAAGAGGCTCATGATGTGTGTAGGAAGAGTGAGTATTCAGCCAAAAGGAGTCCTAGCAAGTGGAAAATGGAGACAAGTTTTAGCCACCTGTTAGGAGGACATGTTAGAATGTAGTTTAGTGTAGGAGAGCAACCAGGCTAGCATTAGTACTTCCAGAAACTTTGTAGGTGGTGAGAAAAGCCAGACTAGAGAAGGTGCTAACAGGAGACTAATAGATGGATGTTACCTCCAGTCCAGAAGAGGACCTGATAGCACTAGCATTAGTTCAGGGAGCATCCTGCTTAGGAAAGGACTGGCAGGAGATGCATATGTGTGATGGTTGCCTCTAGCCTAAGAGAATATGGATGGAGGTACATGGCTCAAGGAAACATCCAGAATAGGGAAGGATTTGGCAGGTCAGTGGGTTAAGGTCACAGTGAGCCCAGCAGACAGTGTATGGGTAGAGGGATAATTTAGTCTAGAGAGATGGTGCATGGATGAGGTTGTATCAAACCTAGGGAGCAAATGTTAGGAGGTGTAGAGGTGCAAGGTAAAGCCAGCTTAAGGGAGTGGAGTCTACATATGGCCATAATATAAAGTGCAGAGATCCAGGGTTAAACAGGCTATGGGAGGAACTTGCTGGAAATGCATGTTTAGAGGGGATACTCAAGCTAGGAGGGGTCTCAGAAGGATGTGCAAAGTTGGAGTATACAGTGAATAGATGACCCAGAAATATATACATAGATAGAGGCAGAAACCTCCTTAAAATAAGTTCAGTAGAAGATGCATGGGTGAATGTTGCATCCAGCTCAAGGGAATATGGGGCATGAAGTACAAGGGTGAAAAAAGAATCCAGCGTAGATGATTCAGTAGATGGTGCATGGGAGGAGGGTGCATCCTTCCCAGGGGAGAATATGACGAGAAGTTTCATATATGCAACTTTTAGCTGGTTTCTAATCAGCAGCAGTGCATGGGTGGAGGGAATATTTGCCCTAGAGAAAGACTCAGCTGGGTACAGGAAAAGGGAGTATCTAGTCTATGGGTGACTCAGGCATGAATTGCATAGATGGAGGGTGCAGCCATCTCACAAAGAACCTTGCAAGAAGTAAATTTGAGGGAGAAACCATCAGGCCTAGAAGAGGACTGATAGGAGGTGCATAAAAATAGATTGAATTTAACAAAAGGAGATCTAGCATATAGCACAGGGGTGTAGGGTGCAGCAAAGCTCTGGCAGGATCTAAGAGACATTGTATGGATGGAAAGAACTGCCACCCTATATGGGGTCTCAACAAGAGCTGCAAATGTGGAGATTACATCCAACCTAGAGGAGGACCTAACAATATGTGTGTATGTGGAGGTAATATTCTGCCTAGGGAAGGATCCATAAAACGTAAGTGCATATTGGTTGAAGCCAGTCTCTGGGGCAATATGGCTGAAAGTGCATGAGTTTCGGGAGAATATAGAGTAGGGGATCTTGGCAGGAGGTGTATGTGTGTAATGTGCAGACAACCTAGATGTACCTTGAAAGAAGTGCATGTATAAGGAAATATCAAGCTTAGAAGAGGACTGGAAAAGTTTCATGGGCATAGGGGACATTCATTCAAGGAGACGTCTAGCAGATTTCTAGGAACAGGGAGCAGCTAGCCTCAGGGGGCACACAGTAGAAATTTCGTAATTGGAGAGAGCAGCCAGCCTATGATAGGTCCCAGCAGAAGGTAGAAAAGTGGAGGTTACACCTAGTCTAGAAGAGGACCCAGCAACATATGCATAAATGGAAATAGTATCCTGCCTAGGGAAGAATCTGCAGGAGACGCATGGTTGGAGATTTCATGCTTGCTAACGGAGGATACGGCTGGAGATTCTTGGGTGTAAGGAGCATCCAGACTAGGGGAGGACTTGGCAAGACATTCAAAACAAGGGTGAATGGAATTTAGGGGAAAATTTAGCAAGAATATCTAGATGAGAAAATTATTCATCAGGTTGTGCATGATTGATGGTTGTATGCAGCCTAAGGAAGAATATGATAGAAGTTGCAGAACTACAGGGTACAGCCAGCCTACCAGAGGCCTCTGTAGGTAGTGCATTATTCAGTGGGGCAGTCAAGCTAGTTGTAGACATTGTAGCACGTACGCTGGTGTGGGGTGCCATTAACTTAGGAAAGGATTCAACCAAAAGTTCAAGGGTAGAAGGAGCAGTCAAACTAATGGAAGACTATGCAGGAGACGTAAAGATGAGGGTAGAATCAGCTTATGGCAGGAAGTTCATGGGTGCAGGGAGCACCCAGTCGAGGTGAAGTCTCAGCAGGAGGTTCATGGGCGGAGCATGCAGCTAGTTAAAGGGTGAACCCAGAAGGAATAGCATGGGTGTAGAGATGATCCAGACTATGTCAGGTTCTTTAAAGTCTTGCACTGGTGGAAGGTGCATCTTGTCTATGGAAAGAATGGCAGGAAGTGCCCTTGTAGCCAGCCAAGTGTAACTGGCCAAGTATCTGTTGATTCAGTTTATGTATAGGTGGAAGTTATGGCCGGTCTAAGGAAGAACCAAATGTTTTGTACATAGCTTGGGGATAATACTGCACAGGGGAAAGAATGCAGAAATGATTCAGCAGAACTATAATACATGGAGGAGAAAGCACCCAGCTTAGGAAAGTCTCTGCAGGATAAGTATGGGGGCAAGAAACACTGAAGATAGGAAAGGCTCCAGAGTAACTTAAATGAATGGAGTGTGCAACCAAACTAGAGGCTGATCCTGGAAGAAATGCATGGGTGGAGAAACTTCAGGCTTAGAACATGAATAACAGGAAATTCAAAAGATAAGTAAGCAGTCAAGATATACCTAGCAAAAGGTGCATGGGTGCAGGGAAAAGCCAGGCTATGGGAGAACAAAATACAAGATACATGGGTGCAGGGTGACAATGGCCTCATGTAGAAAATGACAGGATGTTCACTGATGGAGGAATCAAGCAGACTAAAAGACTACTTGGCAGAAAGTGCATACATAAAGGTAGTAGCAGCCTATAGGGTACTTGTCAGGAGGAGTATATGTGCAGTGTGCAGCCAGCCTAGGGGAGTTCATTGTATGAGGGTTATGGGTTGAGGGAGCTTACAGTCATAGGGGAGGATCTGCAGAAAGAACACTCAGACTCATGGAGGATATGATCATTGGTACATGGTTGGAAGGTGCTGCTAGTTTAGGTAAAATACGGGAGAAATGCATAGGTATAAGGTGCAGAAGACTGAATGAGTATTTGGCAGCAGATTCATGGCTGTATGATTGAGGTTACCTAGGGGAAAGCATGGCAAAATATGCATATTTTTAAGTTTCAGCCATTCCAAAGGAGGAGCAGCAAAAAGTGCATTGGTGGATGGAACATCTAGCAAATGTGAGTACTCATTAGGATGTGCATGGAATGTAGTAAGGAGCATGTAAACTATAGGAGATCCCAGCAGAAAATGCATGCTGCAAGGTAGAGCTA
>NW_022681471.1:105372516-105685016 GCF_009764315.1 Trachypithecus francoisi
GTTGATCTGTCTAATGTTGACAGTGGAGTGTTGAAATCTCCCATTATTATTGTATGGGAGTCTAAGTCTCTTTGTAGGTCTCTAAGGACTTGCTTTATGAATCTGGGTGCTCCTGTATTGGGTGCATATATATTTAGGAGAGTTAGCTCTTCCTGTTGAATTGATCCCTTTACCATTATGTAATGGCCTCTTTGTCTCTTTTGATCTTTGATGGTTTAAAGTCTGTTTTATCAGAGACTAGGATTGCAACCCCTGCTTTTTTTTGTTCTCCATTTGCTTGGTAGATCTTCCTCCATCCCTTTATTTTGAGCCTATGTATGTCTCTGCATGTGAGATGGGTCTCCTGAATACAGCAGACTGATGGGTCTTGACTCTTTATCCAGTTTGCCAGTCCGTGTCTTTTAATTGGAGCATTTAGTCCATTTACATTTAAGGTTAATATTGTTATGTGTGAACTTGATCCTGTCATTATGATATTACTGGTTATTTTGCTCATTAGTTGATGCAGTTTCTTTCTAGCCTCGATGGTCTTTACATTTTGGCATGTTTTTGCAATGGCTGGTACCGGTTGTTCCTTTCCATGTTAGGAGGGCTTCCTTCAGGGTCTCTTGTAAGGCAGGCCTGGTGGTGACAAAATCTCTAAGCATTTGCTTATCTGTAAAGGATTTTATTTCTCCTTCACTGATGAAACTTAGTTTGGCTGGATATGAAATTCTGGGTTGAAAATTCTTTTCTTTAAGAACGTTGAATATTGGCCCCCACTCTCTTCTGGCTTGTAGAGTTTCTGCCGAGAGATCTGCTGTTAGTCTGATGGGCTTCCCTTTGTGGGTAACCCGACCTTTCTCTCTGGCTGCCCTTAAGATTTTTTCCTTCATTTCAACTTTGGTGAATCTGGCAATTATGTGTCTTGGAGTTGCTCTTCTGGAGGAGTATCTTTGTGGCGTTCTCTGTATTTCCTGAATTTGAATGTTGGCCTGCCCTACTAGGTTGGGGAAGTTCTCCTGGATGATATCCTGAAGAGTGTTTTCCAACTTGGTTCCATTTTCCCCCTCACTTTCAGGCACCCCAATCAGACGTAGATTTGGTCTTTTTACATAATCCCATACTTCTTGCAGGCTTTGTTCATTTCTTTTTCTTCTTTTTTCTTTTGGTTTCTCTTCTCGCTTCATTTCATTCATTTGATCCTCAATCGCTGATACTCTTTCTTCCAGTTGATCGAGTCGGTTACTGAAGCTTGTGCATTTGTCACGTATTTCTCGTGTCATGGTTTTCATCTCTGTCATTTCGTTTATGATCTTCTCTGCATTAATTAGTCTAGCTGTCAATTCTTCCACTTTTTTTTCAAGATTTTTTTTCTTTGCGCTGGGTACGTAATTCCTCCTTTAGCTCTGAGAAGTTTGATGGACTGAAGCCTTCTTCTCTCATCTCGTCAAAGTCATTCTCTGACCAGCTTTGATCCGTTGCTGGCGATGGGCTGCGCTCCTTTGCAGGGGGAGATGCGCTTATTTTTGAATTTCCAGCTTTTCTGCCCTGCTTTTTCCCCATTGTGGTTTTATCTGTCTCTGGTCTTTGATGATGGTGACGTACTGATGGGGTTTTGGTATAGGTGTCCTTCCTGTTTGATAGTTTTCCGTCTGACAGTCAGAAGGACTGTCTGTTGGTCTGTTGGAGATTGCTTGAGGTCCACTCCAGACCCTGTTTGCCTGGGTATCAGCAGCAGAGGTTGCCAAAGATAGAATTTGCTGAGCAGCGAGTGTACCTGTCTGATTCTTCCTTGGAAGTTTCCTCTCAGGGATGACTCCACCCTGTGAGGTGTGGGGTGTCAGACTGCCCCTAGTGGGGGATGTCTCCCAGCTAGGCTACTCAGGGGTCAGGGACCCACCTGAGCAGGCAGTCTGTCCGTTCTCGGATCTCAACCTCCGCGTTGGGAGATCCACGGCTCCCCAAAGCTGTCAGACAGAGTCGTTCGCCTCTGCACCGCCCCCGCTGCTTTCCCTATTGGACCTCAGCTGTGGGCTGTCCCCAGAGGTGGAGTCTACAGAGACAGGCAGGTTTCCTTGAGCTGCTGTGAGCTCCACCCAGTTCGAGCTTCCCAGCGGCTTTGTTTACCTACTTAAGCCTCAGCAATGGCGGGCGCCCCTCCCCCAGCCTCGCTGCTGCCTTGCGGATAGATCGCCGCAGACGGCTGTGTTAGCAGTGAGGGAGGCTCCGTGGGCGTGGGACCCTCCCGGCCAGGTGTGGGATATATTCTCCTGGTGTGCCTGTTTCCTTAAAGCGCAGTATTGGGGTGGGAGTTACGCGATTTTCCAGGTGTTATGTGTCTCAGTTCCCCTGGCTAGGAAACGGATTTCCTTCCCCCTTGCGCTTCCAGGTGAGGCGATGCCTCGCCCTGCTTCAGCTCACGCTGGTCAGGCTGCAGCAGGCTGACCAGCACCGATTGTCCGGCACTCCCTAGAGAGATGACCCCAGTACCTCAGTTGAAAATGCAGAAATCACCGGTCTTCTGTGTTACTCGCGCTGGGAGTTGGAGACTGGAGCTGTTCCTATTCGGCCATCTTGCTCCGCCCCAAGATTTTTTTTTTTTTTAAACAATCTGGACCTTTCTAATGATCCTAGACCTTCATACCCATTTGCCCACTCAACACCTCCACATGGATTAGTAATAGGCATATTAATTCTAACATGTCAAAACAAAATTCCTGATGTATACTCCAGCCTACTACCCTAGTAATTTGCCTGCTATTAGAAATGGCAACTCCATCTTTCCATTTATTCAAGTCAAATCCCTTGAGATTTCCTTATCTCCTATATTTCTCTTATAACCAAATATCTATTCTATCACCAAATGCTGTCATTTTTACCTTCAACATCTACAGGGTCCAACAATATCTCACCATACTTGTGCATGCACACATACACTCACACACAGACACAAATATGTATGTGAATGTATAGTTTTTACAACAAGTCTTGGCTGAATTCCATTAGTCTCTCTAATGTTTTTGTAGCTTCACCAGTTGCCTTAAAAGATTGTAACAGAGCAGAGTATCTAAGTAGAATTTAGCAGCATGTTGTCTTAAGTTTATAAAATAGCAAAAATAGCAGCATGTTTTCTTAAGTTTATTATAGGTTCATTGACTACACAAAATAACATTTATACCTTTTCTAGTACAATTGCAGGACATACTGTTCTAGATGTGTTAGGGTGAAGCATTTATTTACATTTTACTAGATCAAGTGCTACATTTACCTAGGTAAGTAAAGATTCTAAAATGAAGTATTACCTATATTAGGCTCAAAATGGTTGTAAATTCTAAGGAAAATCAATGTGATGGTGGTTCTACACATATTTACTGCTGGACAAAGTACCACGAATGCTTAATTTTACTGATACTGTCCATTATATATTAAAAAATACTGTGAAAACTCTGTTACTTAAAATATATAATGCTTTTTAAACCAGAGAGAAGAATACCATCTTTTGAATAGATTTTAAAGTAAATATGAATACTTATGTATAATAATTATAATACTGTAGAGTGCATTGTAACAAGGTATATGATTTTCTTTTAGGTGTTTTAAATTTTGCATTTTTCTGGTTAATGAGTAATGGAGTCCATTGTAGAGAGTTTCACTTTTCAGAAATCTGTGAGGCTTTAAATAGCAGATGTTTTCTACAACCACAGAGTCTTTTGCAACTTGCATTTTACACATAAAAGTTTATATTGAGCCACTTTTCATTTCAGTAAAGATGTATTGGTGATGCACAGTATCCCATAGTGTATATACGTGATAATTTATTTAATCTCCCATGAAAGCACCTTTGGGTTTGTTTTCAAGATGTTCGGTCTTTAAAGCTGAATTAAATAATGTACATGTTATTTTCTACACTTTGGCTGGCATGATTCACTCTCGAAAAATGGAAGTTGACACAGATTCATGGACATTAACATTTTTTATATATTTTGCCATGTTACTATCTAAAAGGTTGTATTATGTTGGATATTTTCCTCAACAAGTATAAAAAAACTTTGATTTTCCCACATGCCTGCCCAAAATGGGCTCTTTATTAATTATTATTTTTCCCTATCTTATCTGTGAAAATGCATTAATTCACTTCAATTTGCAATCATTTAACTATAAGTGATACTAGAACGTCTTTTACATACGTATATTGCCATATATTATCTTCTTTGTGAATTGCCAAACTACATGTTTTATGCACTTTTCATTTTTCTTTTAATTTATGTGAGTTTTCTGTAGATACATGATTATGAAGTTCTTAGAATATTTAAAATAGTAAAACATTATCAGAGAACACAAAGAATAACTATTTCTGTGTATGCCAATAAAATTACTTTTCCAACTGAAACATATTTTAAAAAGTCTTGTTTTGCTGTAGTCACAGAGGAGGATTGTCACACAACAGCTGAATTATCATCATAGGGCAATACATTCATTTTATTAAGCATGCCAAATAAACAGACATGTCTTATTTTCACACTTGCGGGAAATTGAGTGTATCTGATCTCCATGAGTTATTTTATTATGCATATAAACTTTTTCCTTCATTATCATTACTCTCTAAGCTTTGTGTTATTTACATACTGATCAAGTAATATAATAATAATGTTTCATCGCTGTCAGTAATCGTGTTTTGCTTGTTTGTTTTATGGAAGGTCTATGCCAGAAAGGAGGCCTTGAAGGGAGGTTTGGAGAAAACTGTAAGCCTCCAGAAAGATCTATCAGAGATGCATGAATGGATGACACAAGCTGAAGAAGAGTATCTTGAGAGAGATTTTGAATATAAAACTCCAGATGAATTACAGAAAGCAGTTGAAGAGATGAAGGTAAAAAAAGGAAAAACTAAGTAAAACAAAACAAATAAATGGAAAAAGAAATGCAGCATTGCTTGAAATTGTGTACAGTATGCTCTTTCCTGGTTCTAAGAGAAGAGGTTGATTTTTAATTAATAATTTTAATTATTTTAGCTTCCAGTTTAATCTGTGTTTTAACAATCTTAAACTGTTTAATTTTAATGCATTGTGGTCAATTATGAATATTGAAAATCACAGTTTGAAAGAATTTTCCCTTGAAATCATATAATATTAAGAGAGCAGAATCAACTCATCACATTAGCTGTCTGTAGCTGATGTAAATGCATGTTGAGACTGTGCAAAAGTATTCTTGAAAAGGCAAATTTTTTTTTTTTTTTTTTTTTTTTTGAGACAGAGTCTTGCTCTGTCGCCCAGGCTGAAGTGCAGTGGCCAGATCTCAGCTCACTGCAAGCTCCGCCTCCCAGGTTCACGCCATTCTCCTGCCTCAGCCTCCGGAGTAGCTGGGACTACAGGCGCCTGCCACCTCGCCCGGCAGATTTTTGTATTTTTAGTAGAGACGGGGTTTCACCGTGTTAGCCAGGATGGTCTCGATCTCCTGACCTCGTGATCCGCCCGTCTGGGCCTCCCAAAGTGCTGGGATTACAGGCTTGAGCCACCGCGCCCGGCCTGAAAAGGCAAATTTATAATGTAGTCAACAAACTGTGTTAATTTGGTATTTTAAAGGCGTTTCTTAGAATTTGGTAGCACTAAATATTTGAACCCGTAGCCTTTAATATGGATATAAAGGACTGAGTGTACATGTACTTTTCTTGAAGCGATAGGACAAAATATAACATTGACTTATGACCAACGAAACTGATATGTAGTATGGATTTGGAGGTGAAGCCTGGAGTTGAACCTACACCGTGGCATTTTGTATGGCCTTGGGCAACTCAGTAGTCGATATAATCCTCTATTTTATCATGTTTATGTCATCATACTTCCTCACTTGAATGTATGAACTGTTCATTGAAACTAACATGTAAGTAAATGCGTAACTCAGAGTTGGTGCTCAATTAGTAGCTATAATCATAACTATTATTTTTATGTACTAGCAAGAACATAGAGAATAACATGTGAAATATTAATACTGTAGATCTTTGTTGGTTGAAGGATTGTGACAAGGAAAAATCATTGTGGAGCCAGATACTTGAGTTTAAACTTTAGTTTGGCCCCATGCCAACTGTATAAATTTGGGTGAGTTACATAAGCTTACTGAGCCAAATTCCTTTATTTGTGAACTGGGTATCAGAATGTCTGCTTTCAGAATCATTACAGGGATGAAATACGAAGTTTCTATCACAATGTCTAGCACAGTATAAATGATCATGACTCGTTATTTATTATTTTAATTGTGAAAAGGGCCACATGGTAAAAAATATTGTCCACTCTGTTATATTATTTACATAGTAATTCAGAAATATTTATTATAGTTAATTGCGGAAAGTAACTCACATGAAAACTCAGATGTTTAAATACCGAATCTATCATATGGCTTTAGTCAAATGTTGAAAGTATCTAATATACTCCATAAATATGTATAAATATGTATCTATAAAAAATATAATGAAAACATTTGTACAAATAGTAATCATTTCTAGAGTATGAAAAAATACAAAATTATTCTAATCTAGCAATAACATATTCATCAACTAAAACTTACTGTGTACTTACTATGTGCCAAACACCCTCTAGATACTGAATATAGAGGGTGGTGAGCAAGACCACTGCCTTGGAATTTACATTCTAGTGTTCTAGCGTGTGGTAAGGAGCAGGCAATAATTGGAAAAATAAATGAAATCATTTGAGGTCATGATAATTTGCCTAAAAGTAAATCTGGATTTTGAGGTCAAGAATGAATAATGTTCAGGCAGGAGTTGAGGGTGGTAGGATGCTATGTTAGAAAAACTTGACTTGTAGAGATTTTATGAAGAATTGTATGTAATATGAGAGAAATGAATTCTAAGGAAAAGCCAAGCATTTAAAAAAAATCTTAATGGAAGCACATTGTAATCAGAGAGCATAGCTTCTGCAAAGACCTTGAGGTTAATTGGGGAGAGAAAGAAGTCTGTCTACCTGAAGGAAGGAAAACGGGTAACATCTCAGATAAGTCTTACAAGGTGGGCAAATATCTGTTAACAAAGGAGTTTTGTTAGAATATTACAGTTGTTATTCTAAATGGAATAGAAAAACCATTTGGAGTATTTCAAAAGAGAGACCAAAATAATTTAAAATTTGACTTTGGGGAGGTCACCATGAGGAAAACTTTATCAGAATGTGAGAGCTAGAAGGTACTTTGAAAGTGGTGTAATCCACACTTCTCTCTCTACTTATCAGGAAACTGTAATTCCGAGATAGGTCAAATAATGTAGCTATAGTCACAGACTTTATTTGCTGTAGAGCCCACAGGATTGAAGGTATTTTATTCTCTTTCATCTCATCCTTTACTTTTCTTTTTCCTTTCTCCTTTTTCCCCTTTCCTTTTCCTTTTCCTTTCCTTTCCCTTCCTTTCCTTTCCATTGTGTGTCACTGATACGGCCTTTCCTCTTGTATCTCAATTCCTTTATTGTCTGTTCTCACTACATCTATTTATGTATGGCCACTACCTCAGATCCCTAAGTAGATAATATAGTCATTTGTGTTCAGGTGCTCTGATTCTCCTTGGGTTCCATTGGTTTAGTCTCTCTTCTGTCCCTCTTCCCTCTCCCTATGAGCAATTTGCCTATCTCACCAACAACCCAGTCAGATCTCTCTTATTTTCCTGTGCTCTAGAGGAAACTGTCTCAAATTTTTAATATTTGAAAACCATCCTTGAAATGAGTGTTCCAACAAGTTTGTCTACATTCGTTGACATGTTTTAATAATTGGCCTAGCTACAAAATCGGTTTAGTATGGGGGTCACAGTAGAAAGAGGTAAACTGTGGAAGCCTCTGGCAACAACCATTGAAAGAGTTGGCAGGAAGATTTCATTTCTTGAGTTTCCAGCCTGCTACTCAAGACAGTCTCTTTATGTCAACTTCACTACCTGGAGGTTAGCAATAGTACCTTGTCCAGACTTCCACCTGTGCTCATTTGATAGCTAATTTTTCTTTATTGTCAGAAGATACTAACAGTCCTACTTTGACATCGCTCCCTGATACTCAAAGAAGAAATAGAGACCTCCTTCTGTTTATGTTCTTTCCTGTATTTTACTTGAAAATGAAAGTGCTGTTTTGATAACTTATTTTTCCCCTGAAAGGAAAACTTTTTTTGACATAAAAGAACCCAGGGCAGTGTTTGATAAACAACCTCTGACTTTAAACTTTTATGGAGATCAGCAATGACTATATGCTAAAACTTTATACTAAAACCCTTTGAAAAACAATCTGGAAATGTATTAACTGTTTTTATTTTTCTTAATTTTTACACTATCACTACTCTAGTACCAGTGCTTACCAGAACTTGCACATAAAGTGAGAATAGTGAATACACAAATACATTTGTATAATCACTTCAGCAGTGATTCCTGCACCTGAATAGACATCAAAATCACTTGGAAGACTTGTTTAATACACAGAGTGCTGGGCCCTGACCCCAGAATTTCTGATTCAGTGAGTTTGGGGTAAGGCCTGAAGTTTTCCATTTTTAACAAGTTTCAGTTGATGCCACGGAACAAGTTCTAGAGTGATTCCAAGGACGCTGACTTTAAGAAGACCTGGTGTGAAATACTAGCAATGAAAGACGGCAGAGCATATCATAGATTCATGGAAAGAAACAAGAGCCACCGTTTTTATGAGGATTTGTGATGAAACTGTACCATTTAACTTTCTGCCTTTTCTCCTAGTAGAGAAATTCATCATCATCTCCTTTCCTCATATGTACCTGGGTTAATAAATTTTGCTCTTCCTTCTCCGAACCTTTCCCAAGATCTCAGCCTCTTATTAAACAAGAATATATGAAGCCTAAAAACCATGGAAAAATTGTTCTTCATTCTACATTTTTATATAGTTGCTTAGATTATTTATAATGAGTATAAATTGTAATTTTATTCATTAGACTGACTACAACATGCTCCTTCCTCAGCTCATGGAACATTGACACCAGCTTAACAGAAACTATGAGAAAGAAAGGATGTAACTCTGAGGATGATTTCCTTAAACTCTCTGAACCTCAGTTTTCTGATGTCCAATATAGAGATAACAAAACATCTGAGAAGGTTTGGTTAAAGATCTAATGAGGTAGCACTTATCACATGGCTGGCACAGAACACGGTAGCACATATTAAATGATGAATGGTAATCAAACTTGTTGATTATACTGTAATTACTAAAGTCAAAATACAATTTGTGTGAAAACAAATTCTATGCTCAGTGATGCCAAAAAGCTGGTTTATTTAGAATATTAAACTAAAGATTTCAATCAATTAAAATCGGTAAAGGTAAACATTCTATAGGCAAAACAATTTGCATTTTCTGACATAATGCACAATTTTAAGAAATTGTAGGACTAAATCCAAAGGAGTAGGGTAATTATGTTGACACATACAAAGGCATTTTATAGCTGACCTTACCCATAACCTGCCCATAAGCCCTTACCTTGACCACTGCATTGTATGCAGGCCCAACTTCTGGATTATAGAACCTGTGTTTGTTTACTCGAGGGCTTTCTGTGACCCCTGAATCTCACTTTTGCACTTGTGTCGTAGGCTGCAAGTACTGGGAAATTAACATTTCTCCAACAGCCTTCAACAATTAGGGAAGATGATTTGGAAATAATACCCCAACTCCTGCACCCCTGAATGGGATAACCCACAGGCTTATATTTCTCAGGGCTTTCTAACAGGATTAAACTCCAGTCATTAACAGTGATTAATAAATATGCCCTTATGGATCTCTCTTCCCTTTCTTGTCTCAATTCCCCATTCGGCTACCAGAATTTCTTTCACATGGCACATGTATATAAACTACTTACATTTGAAAGCTAATGTCAGGTTTGACTCCTGGAGGAACACAGACTAAAGATACAGTGTGTATGTGTGTATGTTCCTAAAATACCTGTACACATTGAAGTTAAGGGGTGTAAATGTCTCCCAACCAAAGACCACCACCAACTCTCTTGTAGCTGAACAAGTTGGGTTCATTACTTTTTGCAGTGAGGGAGAAGACACAACATGGAGGCCAGGGGGTATGTGAGGATGAAAAAAAAAAAAAAAAAAACTTTGTAGGAGTTGTGCTTGTGTTAGGGGATTTGAAGGAGGTTTAAAAGCTTTCCTTTGGATTGTTTGTCCTTAATGTGTGGGGATAGCTCTATGAGTATGGTATCTTGTCCAGAAGGAGAGAAGACCAGAATGAGGCTAAAGTTGTAATTGATAAAGAAGCAGCATTCATTCATACTAACCAGGATAGGGGAGGGTTGGGCATTTTGTGGTTTGGGTAATGTTGATGTTTTTGTCTGGATTCAGACATGATTATGGAATGATCTTGTTGTGGTCTTGATCCATTATGGTAACAAAGTGGCCTTTTCCAATGTAGAAATTCTGTGAGACAGTTTATTTCCCACTGGAGAAGACGAAGGCATAGCTGGGTATCAGTCCAGCTTCTGATATCAGGGGCTCCTTTTGGATTTCTCTTTCTCTCTTGTGTTTTCAATTCTTGAACAAAACTTTCTTTTATCAAAATATGTTCCTAAATACAGCATTAAGGGGACCTTTCTATGTTAAGTATCCTTTGACTTAAATGATATTTGTGATGGTTTCAATATTGTTCATGCAAGTAATTTATAAGTGATTTTGATTCTAGACTGCCAGATATTTGTTAACCTAGTTAATATCGAAATATTTTTTTGCTTTTTCCAAACAATTGTATTTATATCGATGTGTATATATTTGACCACAAATGCATACCCCCATGAAGACTACTTTTCAATCTATTCTTGTTAAAGATCTGTTGTATTTTCATAAAAATTTATTTCTTTAACTTTCCAATTTCAGCTAAAAACTTTATGGAAGAGACTGGAGTCCATATTAGATTTATTTTTGTAAATCTCATTCTAACTGGGATGTTGTGAGGAAGAATTATATGATACATATAAATGCATTTTGGATGTAAAGTTATTTTCATGCTATTAACAGAGTATTCTTTACTTTTCAGAGAGCTAAAGAAGAGGCCCAACAAAAAGAAGCGAAAGTGAAACTCCTTACTGAGTCTGTAAATAGTGTCATAGCTCAAGCTCCACCTGTAGCACAAGAGGCCTTAAAAAAGGAACTTGAGACTTTAACTACCAACTACCAGTGGCTCTGCACTAGGCTGAATGGGAAATGCAAGACTTTGGAAGTCAGTTGCTTTTCTTGGTCTTTATCAATTATGTGTCAATACATGGTCATATGGGAGGCATAGTGGTTAAGAACATGGATTCTAGCGTAAAACAACTTTGGCCTGAATTCCTCATTCAGGCACTTATAAGTTGTATGACTTTGGGCCATTTGCTTAACTTGTATAAACCTGTTTCCAGTCTGTAAAATGGGCATAATACATAATTCATAAGTTGAGAAAATGAAATGAGCTATTCCCTTTAAAGTACTTAGCCCAGTACTCAATATATGTGAGTAGCTATGCTTCTAATTATCATTACTATTATTATTCGGTCACAAAATCCTATAAATACATTTTCTCCAGATTTATAGACAGTGATCTTTATTTTTTCCTTTATTTGTATGTACATAAACTAAGTATCTTAGAGGAAGAGCATTCTGTAGAGAAGTATATTTTTACTATAATTGTCTTTAGTAATTTCTGTGCCCCATAGAGTTCTTTGTTAGACATGTTACCTAACCAGCTCTATATTTTTTATGTTTTGCATTATGTTTATTTATTATCACAAGTTCTGCTTTAACTTTTATGGATGCCTTACTGTCTAGAGTATGCTTATCTGAATTTAGATAAAGCAGGTGCCTCAAATGATTGCCATGTAATTACATCAAAAATAAGACCTTTCTTATGAAAATACTGCACCAAGGGGCACAAAACTTTATCCACTACAAATGCTCATGCTGCCAGACATTGCACATGAGTTGAACTTTAAGCCCCCTTCCTTCACACAGACTGAATTATTTTTGTAAATATAGTTAATAAGGTGTTCAGGTACCCCTTTACTTTTGAAAAACATTATTTAGTTTGCTTCAACTGTTGAGTGTTTGAGATTTAAAGACAGACACATTCAGATCATTAATAAAGTACACCTTTAAAAATATTTTAAAATGTATTTCTTGCTAAAGTACCCCATATATTCCAATACAGTATTATCATTTTCTAATTGTAAAATGTGATCTGAGTTTCTCCATTATCAGTTCTAAGCTCTTCTTTACTTATCCCTATTCTTTTCTTTTAAATTCAATTCACTCCTCAGACTCTTGAAAAGTGGCTTCTATATGTCAGGAAATATTATAGTTTCTAAGTATATAAAGACGTATCTCATGTATTAGTGTTATGTGAGTGTTATATAAAATATAACAAAGAACGGGAAAGGAAGGGGTGTGATGGCACTGTACATGTCTCAAGAAAGCCTCAATTAATTCACTAACATGTTACAATAGGGAGGGATTTTTTGTACCCAGGAAATGCTTTCTGTCAATATTTAAATAAAACACCTACTATTACTTTCTTATGTTCTTAATGTCCTTAAATAGGCATCATTGTTCCCTATTATTCATGTTGTTCATTTAAATGATACTCTGTGATTCATTAGAAATTTATATTGGAGTACATTTTCCAAAGGAATTTTTTTAAGTTTTTATATTAATAACAAAATTTTCAAGACCAATTATTGGATTATTTTTCCATTTCCTTCTCATCTGTAATGACATTTCTAACATTCCCTATTCATATTGAAGTTATCAAATTATTTAGTTACATTTTATTCCTTTTCCACTGGTTTGGAATATGTACTTTATCTTATAATATTTCTCTATACCTCTCTAACAATAATATGGTGGAAACATTAGCATAGTTTAACTTTGAAGCTACCTCTTCCATTTTCCACATTATTGTTGCCTGGTATTTCATTTTCACCTTATTTCCCCCAAATTAATCCATATAATTGCTGTTGCTGCTGATATTGTTTTAACTATTTCATATAATATTTATTTAGATTTACCGATGCTATTTTCCCAATTTTTGTGACCAGTTTTGCCTTTTGTTCTTCCCTTTGCTTCTGTGTTCAGTTTCTTTCTTGCTCTTTCCTTGAGTGTGAGTCGCAAATGTGTTCAGATTTTACATATTGAAAATGCCTTTATTTTGCCCAGAGTATTGGATAATGATGTAGTTGAGCAGGTAATTATGTGAGGACAGTTTTGTTTTTTTTTTAAACAACACTGAAAATACTATTTTTCTTCTGAAATATTTTCCCTTTAAGAAATCTGTCAAGTTATTGTTTCTTTATCATTTTCTCTGTTACCTTTAAATTTTCTCTTTGTTGTATATGGTCTGCAGTTTCACCCTATTTTGTCTTCTACAGTTTCACTCAACTTTGTCTATCTGTAAATTTGCTTTCATTTATACTTTGTCACTTGATGTGTTAACTAGAACAGATACATTATTTCTTTAGTGATTCTGCATTATCTTTGTGAAGATTTTCTTTTTCCCAATCTCTTCATTCCTTCCTAAGGGAAAACTTTCTTATAGCTATTAAGAGTATCCCCTTCCTATATTCCAGTTACTGGTTTCCCTTTAATATTATCTGTATTCTTATCTCTATCTGCTCAGTTTTGGATAGTTTTCTAAAATCTGTCTTCGAACTCTCAAATTCTCTCTTCAGCTGCCTGTGGCGTAATTTATCCTTCAATAGAGAAATATTCTCATCTTTATCTGTATATATATTTATCTATCTATATTTATGTATGTGTGTTTATATTTTTTCAAAAACATTTTCCATTTGTCAATATTTTATTGAGTTGTTTCACACATATGTTCTTTGTTATGGCTTTCTTCTTTTGTGTAGTTAATTCTGTGTATTCCTTTAAACAACTTAAACAGATACTATCTGTTTGAAACGTTTCAACTTAATGAGTAATAAACATGAAACAGTATTATTTTTTCAATAACTACACCCAACTCTGTCAAATTTCACTTTCTGCCTGGTAGTTGGCTTCTTAAACAATATTTCTCTCTGATCTCATTACTTTTTATTCACTTTTAGTTATTAAAATTTAATTTAAATTTAAGTATCATAACATATTCAAATATATCACAAGTTTAGATTAATCTGTTGCTTCAGCAATTTATACAGAGGCAGGAATGAGAATAAATAGCCTCACAGGGTCCTCCTCCAACCTAGTTTCTGGATACGGATCTACTG
This sequence comes from Trachypithecus francoisi, assembly GCF_009764315.1. Lineage (NCBI taxonomy): Eukaryota > Metazoa > Chordata > Mammalia > Primates > Cercopithecidae > Trachypithecus > Trachypithecus francoisi. The sequence goes on from NW_022681471.1 coordinate 105,386,724, forward strand.
TTGATATAAGGGAAGATGAAGAGGGAAAAATATTCTCTTCATGTGAATGTCCTTATTTTGTTTGCCCACAATTGCTGTTCCCTTTTGTTAAAACCCACACCCGTCTGTAATGCCTAGTCTGTTGTCCCTTTTCTGTATGTTATCACCACTGACCTGTATCATTCTCTATAGACTTGACTTGTTCTGTTGAGGATCCAAATGGGCCTTATTCATATGAGCTTTGATCCCCCCAAAAAAGATCTCTTAGGCATTTATAGTACCTCGTAGTGTTTAACAATAATTTCAAGGTGACACTTGTCAACTGCTTTAAACAAAATGCTCTTGAATATTATATCTTTTTTTACCTATGCTTTAGTGACGCCCTGAAGTCTAACTTACCTACCATATCTCAACTCAGAGCCTGTGGGCACTGGAAGTACCCATACTCCATACCTTTCAGGAATGAGAAATCTGAAAGAGTTGTTTTTGATTCCTTCTTGGCCATACCAACAGCTTAACAGGAAATGGATACCAACCACCCCTTCCACCCAGTAGATGAGTGGTTTTGTTTTAGATCCTGTAAATAAAATGATTCAGATGAGTTTACCTTATCTATCCCCATAAAAGGCTGAGAAAGAAGAATTGCCTAACTATTCAAATTGTCTTCTCCTCACTTACCTCAAATGTCCTCCCATCAGCCCTCTCTGTTTAAACTAGGGCTTGTGCAAACAAGAAAGAGATGGTCTCCCAAAATGAAATATAGGCAACCAAGCCCTTTTATTTCTTAGATGTGAATTCCAGTTGCCAATCTCAAGCAAATAAACTCTGTGGGAAACATACACCATGACTCTAAGCATATTTATTGTACAATTCTCTAAAATTGTTCTGTTATCTTTATGTCATAAGGTATGGATTCTACCGTTTGTTACAACTAGTGACTCCCTCTAATGGAAGTGAATTTTCCCATGTGGCTTGTAAGGTTTTTTTTTTTTGTTTGTTTGTTTGTTTGCAAGCTCATCTATAGTAGGAATTGCCTTTACTGGAACATTTTTTTTTTCTTCTTTTTTTCTTTCTTTCTTTCTTTTTTTTTTTTTTTTTTTGCTCTGGGCTATTGAGTTTTTGTAGTGTTGCCACCAGGATTGTAGAGAATTTATGCTCTGCCCTCATGTGTGATACAAGGTTAAGTGTCCATTTGTTATGGGTGGATCTTTATTTTTCAGCCAAAAATCCCCCCAAAATGGCTTCCTTGCTAAATCACGATATTCCAATGGCTAGACATGTACTACTGCTTCTTTACAGGATGGGTGGCACACTGCTTCATTCTTTCCAATCTCCTGGCATGCCTCATTTCCCATCTCGAGTTAGTGTTAAATGCCCTAGCTTTGATGGCATATACCCTGTTCTGATATGCCAGTATTTTTCAAGCTTGGTTTTCTACTCTCTACTTTCATTCCCTCTTTTTCTTTTTCTGACACCTGAGGTTTTATATACATGTGTTACAGATCAGCTATTAATTAAAAATGTTTCCTTTATATTTTTAACATGCATTTTGATATAACTGAAATAGGATACATTGGGGGGTTACCTCATCAGCTCCATCTACTATTTTGAACAGAACTTTACTTTTTTATTTGTACTTTCCTTCAAAACCACTTTGAATCCTGTGATTTCAAAGCAATTTTAAGTTCCAAACTGTTAAGCTTAGCAGTTATTCTAAGTGGCTTTTAGCTCCAATTCAGGCTTCAAGGCTATATTTTATTTTGCAAAGGTGACCTGTAAAGCTGGTACATTCAGCCTCTCCAGCTGTGTCCTTCAGATGCATTGAGGACAGAAGAGGCCATCCATTCTGACGGTTAAATCAGCAAGGTAGTTCATTACCTCGATCTGCACCAAAGTTAATAAGACACATTACCAATCACGTCTCCTTGTCTTCAAAGCTCTAAGGTACCCTCAGGTATTTAAGAAGATATTTATATTTTCCCACTGGGATCTTTGCCCAGAATGAAGACAGCCTGTAGTCCAGCAGGAGCTGGAAATGACCCAGATTTAAGATTTCTATCACCTTTTAAAGCGAAATACTTAATTTCACTTTTTGCAATAAACTGTACGTAAGATACGAAGCAAGTATAAAAGGTTGGTACGTTTGCCAGGCGGGTGAGACTGATACTTTTCATCAGATAGAGATCTAATGCTCTGTGTCGTTGTAAGGGCTATGAACAAAGAGAACTTGGGGAAATTTGATTAATTGTTTAGATCCTCCTAAAATAAATCTTCTTTCAAGCCTTTAGTTTTGGTGGTAGGTAGTGAGGTGGGGGCAAATGGTAGTAAGTGTTGATGGTTGCTCCATTGTACTTACTGTACTTAATAGGTTCATCCAGTAGTTACAATTACAAAGCTAACAGAATATGACCATTTTTATATTTTTACCCTCTCTTGCGTCACTCTGTCTTTTCCCCAATAGACACAATCACCATGTAGACAGCTCCCTTTGTTATTCCTTTGTTTAAAAAAATCCACACACATATGAATGAAAAAACAATTGTGCTTAATTTCAGTATTACAGTAATGGTAAACTTAATATAGTTTTTTTTTAGGACTTGGTCTTTTCACCCAACATATTTGTGTCTGAGATTCATTCTTATGGTTCTTTTTGATGAAGTTTTTCATGGTCATGTCTGTATTCCCTGTTAAAAGATAATGGTGTATTTTTCTATTCTCCTTGCAGTGGACTTTATTTCCTTTATTTTTTTGATTACTAGAAAAAGTGCTGAAATGATCATTGTTGTAACAGTCTTGTTATCCAGGTTAAACACTTTCTCTGAGGATACGTATATCAAAAAGTGGAGTTGTTGTCTTGATGGGTATGTGAATGTTCACCTTACTTAGAATAACAAATTGTTTTCCAAAATGGTCTTTCCAGTACACACATCCACCAACAATAAATACAAATTTTTGTTGATGTATATCTTCTCTCACACATGGAATTGTCAAACTTCTCATTTGTGTCAATCAACGTGGTATCTCATTGTAATCTTGGCCTACGTGTTCTTGATTACTGATGAGGTTGAACATATCTTCAGGTTTATTGTATATACGTATTTCTCTTGAAGATTTTGGTTCAGGTCTTCTTTTCATTATTGATTGGGTTATTCATCTTTTTTTGACTTACTGGCATTATTTTTCATATTCTTATGTGTTACAAATGTTGCAATTGTTTTCTTCGAGTTTGAGGCTGTTTTTCAATTACTTGATGGTGTCCTTTGATGAATAGAAGGTTCTAATTTTAATGTAGTCAAATGTATTCATCTCTTTTCTCTATGGTCAGTTTTTTTACAAGATGTCTTACTTAAGATACTCTTCTCTATGCCAAAGTCAGAGATATTTTCTTCTATATTTTCTTGTAGAAATTTTCAAGTTCTGCTTTTTTATGAGTACTTCTGTATATAAATCATTTTCATAATACAAATCAATGGCCATTTAAAATAATCAAGCCTTTGAATTAGTACTAACATTTCTGATAATATACCTCAAGGAAATAATAAGAAAGTGGTAAAATAGTCCATATTCATGATGATGTTTACCATAAATTTATAATAGCAAACGAAACTGAAAGTAGTCTATCTAATAAATGTATATTGCTAAACTAAGATAGAGCCACTTTAATGAAGTCTTAGATTTTCATTAAAAATATGTCTTCTTAGTAATAGAGAAAATTGTATGATATAGTGTTTAGTAAAAAGAGTGCTAGTTAAACTCATTTAAATTTTAACTATCAAATTATATATGTTAAATTTCAGAGGAGGTCACAGAATACTGGTAACAGTGATGTGTGAGGGAGTTAGATTTACATATGTGCTTTTACATATGCTTTTATTTTTGTATTTCCCAGACTGCAATGTTGGTGCATATTTTTGTTTTAAAAAGTAAATTACTGTATTTTGAATTCGTCCATTATTCATGTAATAAAATGTTTTCTTATGACTTTTAATTATAGAGGTATTAGATGATGAAAATTACTAGCTGCATTTTAAATTATCTGCTACAAAGTAAGGTGAAAAATATAAAGTGTTGTGTTTTCAGAAGTTTTAAAAATGAAATGGCAAAGTTTCACATTTACTTTTTACCATAATATTTAATCTGTGATACATATTTCTTTCTCAGGAAGTTTGGGCATGTTGGCATGAGTTATTGTCATACTTGGAGAAAGCAAACAAGTGGCTAAATGAAGTTGAATTTAAACTTAAAACCACTGAAAACATTCCTGGCGGAGCTGAGGAAATCTCTGAGGTGCTACATGTAAGTTGTAAATTAAATCAAATGCTGATAATTTATATGCGTTATTAAAAGAGGTCAAGTACCAAATAAAGACAAATCCAAAGAAAACAACCCAAGAGAGTATAATTACTGTGTTATCACTCGGCATTGTACTTTGGACAAAGCCTTTGTTCCCCCTAAGAACCTTCTAGGTCACAAGATTTTGCAAAGGGTTTAAATAAGCTCTTACAGAGGAAATTTGCCTTTATTATATCACTAAGTTCTACATAGATACTTTACCTAATTTAATCTACCACAAACCTGCAAAGACAGTGTGAATAAACAATATCACTGCCTTAGGGCTACTCAGGATGATAATATGAAACATTATTTCCAGTTTAAAAGCTGCATGTATTGAATTGGAACATATTTTATACTTACTTAAAATCACAATTTACACCTTACAGAATGTTTTGAGTTATTAAATGGATATGCTTTAATATTGGAAATATATCTTTAAAATATTCATAAAATGTAAGTACACTTTTAAGTTTTACTTTGGAGACTTTTAATAATTAAATTTTAAATGAGTTTGCATTTATAAACTTTGACTTACTTCTGACATTTAGTCATTCAAGCTCTATGCATTTAGTGTACTTTTGACTTACCTATATGTAGTGAATATGTTGTTTTAGAGTATGTAGTATATGTACATAAAGCTATAAGTAGTATAGCCCCTGTGTAAATCTATAAAATAAGGAGCATAAGTTATTCAAGATGTGAAGAAAATGTAAAATATTTCTTTAGACAGAATAGAATTGTAATCCTAGGACATCAGAGCAGATACCTATGGATCATTTTATTCAACTTCCTAATTTTCAAAAGAAAATTATAAAACTGCAAAGGTATTAAAGTACAACAAATGAGATCTTCAGTGGCTTTAATTTTGGCCCTATTGACTAACCATGACTATAAATTTGTCATACTCAGAGAAGTTAATTGACCAAACATTTCTTGTGAATCAACAATGTGTTACATGTTCTAGAAAAGATGCAGTAAACTTACAGCACATTAATAAAAGGACAGTGGCCAGAATAGAAGATATGATGATGCTGTCATCCTATGAAATTGTCAAATTGTACATGGAGCACCATGCTGAATTCTTGATATCACAGTTTAAGTGATGCACTGAAAAACTAGGGCATGTTCAAAAAGGAATGTTAAGGAAAGAGAGAAAATTTGAAGCCATAATGAAGAGTATTTAGAAAAGATGGGGAAGAAAAAACCTTACCATTACTATTTACTATTTTAGGCAAGGCCCTCACAATGCCCACAACACAGATAAGCAGGGAGGAGGAGGATTACAAGTGCTCTTATCTTTTATTCCTGTCTTGTGGCCATAATTTCTGATTGTTCCTAATTCAGATAATGGAGCCAATAAATGAGATTCCACAGTGAAAAAATAAATAAACACATACGTAAAATTGGTTCTTTGGTAGTGTTGCTGATGCTCATCCAGGAGACATTTTGAGTGAAAAGGGCTAGATCACCATGTATCAAGGATAGAAAAACTGCACGACTTCTAGGTTTTCTTACAACTCAAGATATTTATAACTGATCCCTTAATTTTGCTTTGTTGCTTTTCATCCACCTTTAAAATAATTTATCAAGGTATATACTTCGTTACGTCTTATAAGTATCCATTAAAATTATTTACATCCATTTTGCAAATAAATATTTACAAAATTAAGATTTGTTAAAAATAATAAGGAATACAAATTATAAGGAAAATTATTAACATTTCATTGTTCTACTCAAAAATTTAATGGCTTTTTAGTATTTTACAGGTTATAGTGATGTTTTAAATATAAATGTATTTAGGAAGTCTCTATATTTTTATTTTCTTGGAACTTAATAGGAAAATATATTGAGGTTGCTCAAAATTCAAGAAAAATGCATAAACAGGAAAATTTACAATATGTATTGGAACATTTTCATTTCTTTAAAACAGGAAAACAGAATATTTAATAAATGTGTTAGAACATATGCCCATCGCTTATTCTACAGATATGTTTGAGGTCCAGTAAGATGAAATTGAATCCCTTGTTTTCCAGCATGCCTACATTTGACACTGAGATTCACTTTCATCATATTATCTAGCCAGGCAACTTTGTCAATTTTCAGCAGTATAGGAGATGGATATTATTGGAATATACATAAAAGAAAATCAGACAACGGCTTAGCTCACGAAATGGTCTTTGCTCACCACAAAAGAATAGTGAAGAGAAGTTACCCAGGATGAGGATGGTTCAGCCATATTATGAGGCGAGTAGGCACTCTCTTTCTGCTCTCTCTTCCTGAGCATGAAGGACCTCACACTCAGAGTCATAGCCTGCCATGCGAAGATAATTGTTACACCTCCAGGCCATGCATGTGCAAAAAAGTAGGAAGGGCAAAAGGATTCTTCTTGAGAGTACTCCTTTTCAAAATTGTGTCACTTGGACACCATTAGCTATCAGAGAAGCTGAGAATTTAGTGTTTTACCTCTTCAGGTTTTAGAGTTAGGGGACATCAAGGAAAAAGGTGGTTGTGAATCAAGTTTTAAGTTCTCAGTCCACAACACTGTCATAATCCCATGAAGATTCCTGTAGAATGACATCCTATTTTTTGAAGCAAAAATGCTCCTTGGTGTTTTTAATCCTAATTAAAATTTGTTTTAAATTGATTGTGACTTAATTATATGTAAATCAGAAGATACTGAGCATTGTGTGATAATTCAATGTATTTAGGAAGAAAAGAGAAATAGTAATTATTGCAAATGTGTTTCAGTCACTTGAAAATTTGATGCAACATTCAGAGGATAACCCAAATCAGATTCGCATATTGGCACAGACCCTAACAGATGGTGGAGTCATGGATGAGCTGATCAATGAGGAACTTGAGACATTTAATTCTCGTTGGAGGGAACTACATGAAGAGGTATGAAGATAAGTGAAAAATCTCCTTAATCTAGTTTGTATTAATGTATAGCAGATACAGCCTCTCAGATAAAATGAGCAATACTTTAAATATTAACTTTCAGGTTTCAGAGACAGTCCAAGGCCAGACACTGGGTAAATTCTTTACATGTGTATTATATCATGTGATTTCACAAAAACATTATAAGTTAGGATTTTTAAAAGGCAACTGAGACATACCAAGAATAGTAACCTTCTTGGGTCTACATACTCTGACCACAGACTTCTTTTTCCTGTTCAAGATAATCCAGTATGTGTGGGTATCCTTTCTTACTTGCTCTCTCATTTTATCCCTCTCCCTCTACTCCACACACATTTGTTATGTCACATGTAATCTGCTAATAATACATGCAATTCTGTTAGTACCCTGTATTATTTATTCTTCACAAATAACACTAAATTTCTTCTAGATAAATTTTCATACATCACATATGGTGTGATTTTTCAAATCAATTCTAAAACAAAATAGCAAATTTATCCTAGTCAGTGTTTTGCATACTCTCTCCTAAGGGTGAATTATTTGTTAAGAAGAAAACCTATTTTATAATAATGTTTAGTTTTATATTCACTTACTGAGTACAGCTTACTACAGGTGAGATATGGTTCTATGGTTTGATAATAAAAATTTCCTATCCTTCATAACTTATAAACATTGATTAGTTAAGGAAAAGTTATTGATTTCCTAGAATGTGCAAGACATAAAAACAAATAATATAAGGTATGAAGAGAAAAAGAATAAGGAGGGTAGTAACTAGGGGGGCATGCCAGAAACCATCGACTATTTAATGATTCATTGAATAGTCAGTGTCGGGGACCTTTTGACATGCCTACAGATTGAAGGGGAACATCTTGAGTGGGAAAACCTCTTCTCCAATTCTGAAGAGAAGTAGGTGAGGGTGGGGCAGATATCTGCAAATGTACAGGCAGCGGCCTCCAGTTAGGAATCCTGCCACTATATTTGGTGGGTGGCATATCCGTATTTTATCCAAATCAACATAAGGAATTGGGGATTGGAAAAGGGGAAATCCAAACAATCTCTTGATATCTTCATCATTGTTGCACTATTGCTGGATCTGAGTCAAATAGATATGGCTATGTGGCAAGTAAATTGAAGATCATTTCAATGTGGGTTTTGATATGGAATTAGAATGTGATTTTGTTTCTATTTGAATATTAGTGTCAGGTAGGAGAGAGCAGTTCAAGCAAAAATTAAAAGTTGTTGTAAAACTGACCTTGGCTTAGCTGTGAAAAGATTCATTTTTTTTTCTTTTTTTTTGAGACAGGGTCTTTCTCTGTCACTCAGACTGGAGTGCAGTGGCATGATCATGGCTCACTGTAGCCTCAACCTCCCTGGGCTCAGGTGATCTTCCCACCTCAGCCTCCTGAGTAGCTGGGACTACAGGTGCATGCTGCCACTCCCGGCTGTGTGTTTTTTTTTTTTTTTTTGTTTTTATTTTTGGTGACATGTGGTTTTGCCATGTTGTGCAGGCTGGTCTTGAACTCCTGGGTTCAAGCTATCCACTTGCCTTGGCCTCCCAAAGTGGTGGGACTACAGCTGTGAATGACCACACCTGGCCGAGATCCAACTTTAATGTTTGACATTTTTCAGTACTCATCTATTCTGTCCTTAGGAATAGCTTAGTCTCTAATTTTACCTTGGTATTAACTCTATTAATGTAATTATCTTACAATCCTTTATTAACACAAACTACTTATAACCTTCTATTTCAAAGGTTGTTGGTATAAAACCTGACATTTCCCCCAAATAAAAAATAATTCAGTTCAGCAGCATACCTTGGTTCAACACCTATTCTCTTATTTTCTGGACTGAGTTGTTAAAGCATAAAAATTTGAATAAGAAAATACTTGAAACTTGGGCTAGAGTAACCCCTTGTATTAGTCAGGGTCCAGACAGGGCACAGAAACCACACGGTCACTTAAACAGAGAAAGTTTAACACAAATAAGTATTAACTACTTACTGGAAATTAATTTTTAATAGAGAATAAAAGAGATCTCTAAAGAATACCCTAAGCCTGAGGAATAGTACCCAAAAAAGGAACTAATATGGAAAGATAGGAGCTTAACCCAAGGCTGGATTCAGACTTCTTTAGAAAGGGTGTATCTGCCTCCCATGGGATGGCAGAGAAGTTTCCTTCATTGACCCAATCCAGAACAAGTCTATAGCCAGTGGGCTGAAGCTAGTGTGAAGAGAATATTGGAGTGGAATGCTGACAAAATTCACAGAGAAGTAGCCTATGGTGGGGAACCATTGAATTTGCTAGAACGCTGGCTGATGTATTCATTGGACATGTTGGGAAACTACCTGTAGTGGATGCTGCTAAACTTGAGGAAATGAGGTGGGGCTCCAGGAAGCTGCCTATGGATTTGCCACCCATCCTCAACTTGCTTATTGGGTACCCATAGAACTTGTCAAACAAGACCCATAGTGTTGCTGGAAGTCTTTTGGGTAAAGCAGGGGGGTGAGGTGAGCCTTACTGGGCATTCCATAGGCCAACCTAGAGGCACAGGATTGAAAAAGAATTGAAAGCACACTGGAACAGACAAACCTCTACCTCCCCCATTGTCACTCCAGCACCCTTTACTGATAGAACTTAATAGCATACCAGCTGACAAGGGGAGAAATGTTCCCATATCAAAACCAGGATTATGTTGAAAGGCAAAAAATTGATAACTGGCAAATCCCTCTGTAATTCACTGGCTATGTGATCTTGAGTAACATTTTTAAACTTCCATTTCCTCATCCTGTTTCATGGGGGTTTTTTTGTAAACAAAATATAAAATACTGCACTTAAAGTACTTACTATGGTTCCAGGAACATAGTATATATTCAATAAATTATTCAATAAATTTAATAAATTATTATCTTTACTAGATCATATGCTAGGGTATCAGCCCTCAAAAAAGTGTGTGTGTGTGGTGTGTGTGTGTGTGTTTGGGTATAAATATATACATAATATTACATATGTGAATATATCTATAAATAAATAAATATGTGTGTGTGTGTGTGTGTGTGTGTGTGTATCCCTCTGAGGGCAGTGATAGGTAAATAAATGCAGATAGTACAATATGAAATACAATGAAATGCACATGCCTCCATTAGATAAATAAAATGCTAAGATAGATAAAACGGATTTTTATCACCCTCTAAGCCTTAAAATCAGAACCTCTCCACTTCAACCTCAATGATCAATTAAGTAGAGTGTTAAAATAACAATAAATCTAAAATAAATAAACTTGAAACTATTATCAGTCCTAGCTGTGTTTATATTACATATTTGGCCAGTAATTTGGAGTTGTTTGACAATGAAAATAAAGCATATGTAGTCTTTACCACTTTCATGAAAACCACATTGTGTTAAACATGATATCCTTCTCAAATTCTGTTGTATCAGCATGTAATAAACTGATGTGACCTTAAAGATACAATGTTAAATTAAAACAATGTGTAATAATAGGACTTTTGTATTTCTCAGGCTTTGCTCAGCACTTTGATCAATTCCAAACTACTTAGGTAATAAAGACACAGCTAATATTTTGTTAGCTAAATCAATCCTTTGGATATTTCCACTATCTAGTTAGAAAGACTGGTGTTTTGATGCAGTAGAATGAGCCTTGGGATAAATTATCTGAGGGGCTGAAGAAACAAAATGATTAAAGTAACTGAGTTTTTAAATCAATTTTTAAAAATCTTGTACATTAATGTGTTATAATCAAGAATTCTGAATTTGTTTTAGGCCATGATTTTCTTGATTTTTGGTTGATTAAAGAAAAGCAGTTTTTATTTTATTTTTATTTTCTATTTTTATTTATTTTTGAGACAGAGTCTCTCTCTGAAGCCCAGGCTGGAGTGCAATGGCACGCTCTTGGCTCACTGCAACCTCTGCCTCCTGGGTTCAAGCGATTCTCCTGCTTCAGCCAGTTTTTCTACTAATAAACAAAGTGCCCTTTAATTCGAAGACGAACCTTAACCCATTTTTAAAAATCAATTAAGTGCCTATGTCAGAGGTTTGCGAGGTTTTTATATTGCCTACCTAATGTTTCTTATAGCTGCAATTATGCAGAACTAAGGTAACATTCAATTGCCTGTTAAATCAATCAAACAGCCAGACTTTTATTGCCTATGAATATTTAAAAGAGATTCACAAGATCCCATTCCTAATTTCAGAGTGTGAGTTTGCATTCAAATAAGTAATAAATTATTTCCATCACTTCAAAAGGCATCTTTCATTCTTGATAATCATATGGCAGTATATTTTCTACTCAGAGTAATGATTTGAAAGATGGTTGGCAAACCAGGCAACATCTCCAAAAGACATACCAAATCATATAATTTTTACGACTATTATAATAGCTTTATTCTCTAACAGGATAACCAAGCAGCCAAAGATGTTTCAGTAATGCAACAAAATGAATAATAATATTGGTAATAGTATTTGGTTACAGAGGTCCAGGTACTGTTTTAATGTCAGACATGTATTTTCTCATGTAGTTCTCACAATAGCCTTATGATACAGGTGGTGTTTGTTTGTTTTTGTTTTTTTTCTTTTTTTGAGATGGAGTCTTGCCCTGTTGCCCAGGCTGGAGTACAAGGGTGCAATCTCAGCTCACTGCAATCTCCGCCTCCCAGGTTCAAGCGATTATCCTGCCTCAGGCTCCCAAGGATTACAGGCACATGCCACTATGCCGGGCTAATTTTTGTATTTTTACTAGAGATGGAATTTCACCATGTTGGCCAGGCTGACCTCAAACACCTGCCTTCAGGTGATCCACCCTCCTTGGCCTCCCAAAGTGCTGAGATTACAGGTGTGAGCCCCCGCACCTGGCCGATATAGGGTTTTTTATACTCCCATTCTATAGAAATGGAAAGGATAGTAAAGGCCCTAGGAAGAACCGATTGAGCATTTAGACCCATCTCTTTACACTTGAAGCCTAGGCACATGACCATTTGGCTATACTACTTCCAATCTCTGTGACCCTTTTCATGCATTAAATATAAAAACTCTCTGCTAATAAGTGAATATGGCAATTAACTAGCTTCCCAATTTTTAAGGAAAACTTAAAACATGACCTTAGAAATATTAGGGCTGACTAATTAAAATAAAATTTAGAGTCTTAAATATTAAAGTCACACATTTAGAAGTCCAAAGCCTTTACCACTTCTCTTGATGAGTGATTATTTCACCTGTTTCATGGATTATTAATGCCCCCATTTCAGTCACTTTCAAAGATGACTGTCAGTTGTTTTGCCTGACATGAAATAGCAAATATACTAAAAGAGAAAATAATCGAAATTGGTTAATTCTACTGAAATAGTAATGTTTATGATAGACTGCTAGAGAGACCTATTAATTTTTCCTGGTAATTATGACTTGGAATTTTTCCTTCAGTGTCACATCTGCCTTAGCATAGATATGCCAGAATGGAGAATATTCCTTGAAGGAAGACTATAAAGTAATCCAGGAAAATAAGTGACATATTATGCCTTATTAATTTGTCAATATGCTTATTTTTAGAAAATATCTATCTATAATAAGAGAAATAGCCACTACTTGTTGAGCACAGTTTTATGTCAGTCCTTTTGCTAAGCAGTTAGAAGCAACAGCAAACTTAAATCCCACATTTGTTTTATGAAATAGATTTGATTGGCTTACTTTACACATGTTGTGATAGGGCTGACTTCTGTTCTCAAGGGCTAGGACAACTAAGTCTTCTATAATGCCCTCTGCAAAGCACCGGGATGCTGGAAAATGTCTAGTAGATATATTTTATTTTGCTTTCAAGGAAGTATAAGTAAACTTTAAAAGGCCAGGAAAAAAATCAGATGAAACTGAAGTCATACCGTAATATGACTATGATCACTGACTTTTGTATTTCCCTGGAGTTAAAAACTAATACTGGGAACCCCAATTTTAGGTGAATTAAGTCATTTGGTGGAAAAGAAATATCCTCTGGCTCAAGAAAATGGGGAAGCTAAACACAGATTCCATATAAAACTGGAGTTCTCTCAGTAAAATAATGGGCAGAGAGACTTCTATCTGCAGAGAGAACAAACATAAAAAGGCATCTCTCTTCTCACTGTGAGTGAAAAGTAATAGTAAGAATAATTATGATAATGTCACCTGAAAATGTGTGTAGCCTATTCTTGTAAGGTGAGGAACTCTTAATTGTATATTATCACAAGAGTAAAGAAATATCCAACAAGGGATTAAGTCAAAGTAGCACCAGGTTAGGAGCGTCCTAATATTAGTTAGAAGGAAATGCAATTCTTTACCACGAAAAGTGCCCTCAGTGTCCTCACAGATTAAACACGGAAATTTGAGCTCAACATAAACACATAAACACACACACACACACACACACACACACACACACAAGAAAAGCCGTCATGAAGCACAGTCAGCCCATAAAACAAAGGGTGAGTTTACTTCTAGAATTTCAGATATTAGAGTTGCAAGATGTATAGTATAAAATAAATAGGTAAAATATTATAGAAATAAATGTTATTGAAGTTTTTAAAAAATAAAATATTGTAAAAATGGAATAAAGAAATCAAAATTAAACAACTAAAATTAAAAATTATAAAATGAATATATTATATATATACATATTAGTTGAAAGAAATGAATTAAGAGAAAACTAAAAGATAATGTACAGACTGTGTTACCAAAAACTAAGGAGATGGAAGATGTGAGCAAGAAGGTAATAGATACAGGGGTGGGGAATAGAATATGAACATATAACTTATCTCAATGGGAGTTTTCAAAGAGGAGAATAAAGAAAATGGAGATTGTTATTACTCAGTGTAAAAAACCAGATAATCCAATTTAAAAGTGGGTAGTTAATCTCAATAGACATTTCTCCAGTGAAGACATACATATGGCCCACATATATATGAAAAAGGTGCTCAAAATCATTAATCATCAGGGCTATGTAAATCAAAACCACAATGATGTATGTCTTCACACCTGTTAGAATGGAAACTATTTAAAAAGAAAATTGAAAGATGGCAAGTTTGGCAAGGATGTGGAGAAAAGGGCCCCTTGTACCCTGATGGCAGGAATGTTAATTTGTGCTGACACTATGGGAAACAGTATGGAGATTCCTAAAAAAAAAAAAAAAAGACAAAACTTAAAAATAGAATTACCATATGATCCAGCAATTCCACTTCTAGGGATATATCCAAAGGAAATTAAATCAGAATGTCAAAGAGATTATCTGTACTCTATTGTTTATTGCAGCACTATTTACAATAGCAAAGATATGGAGACAACCTAAATGTCCATTGACAGGTGAAAGGAAAAAGAAAATGTGGTATATACATAAAATGAAATATTACTCAGCCCTTTAAAAAGAAGCAAATCCTGCTGTTTGCTGTAACAACATGGATAAAGCTGGAGGACATTATGCTACATGAAGTAAGCCAGACATAGAAAGATAAATAATACATGATACCACTTATATTATGAATCTAATACAGTCAAACTAATGGAAGCAGAATGTGGAATGCTTCCTGCCGGGGGCTGGGGGAAGGAAAAAATGGAGAGGTATTTGTAAAAGGGTACAATGTTTAGGTTATATAATATAGATAATTCCCAGAGATCTACTGTAAAGCATATTGCCTGTAATTAACAATACTCTATTTACTTAAAATTTGCTAAGAGAATAGACCTTATGTTAAGTGTTCTGTTACAGAATAATAATAATACTAGAACAGGAGGAAAGTTTTGGAGATGATGAATAGGTTTATGTCATAGACTGAGGTAATGTTTTTATTGTTTTATATTTATCTCAATTCTCAGCAAATTGTATATGTTAATTATATACAGCTTTCTTGTATGTCATAAGAATTTTTTCTAAAAATTGGAGATGGAGGCCGGGCGCGGTGGCTCAAGCCTGTAATCCCAGCACTTTGGGAGGCCGAGATGGGCGGATCACGAGGTCAGGAGATTGAGACCATCCTGGCTAACACGGTGAAACCCCGTCTCTACTAAAAAATACAAAAAAACTAGCCGGGCGAGGTGGCAGGCGCCTGTAGTCCCAGCTACTCAGGAGGCTGAGGCAGAAGAATGGCGTGAACCTGGGAGGCGGAGCTTGCAGTGAGCTGAGGTCTGGCCACTGCACTCCAGCCTGGGCGACAGAGCGAGACTCCATCTCAAAAAAAAAAAAAAAAAAAAAAAAAAAATGAAGATGGCGTAATATATGAAGGATATTAAAGGAAAATTTTTGAGAGCCAGTGACATAAGCTATTTAAACAGAAAGCACATTATGTAACAGGCAAAAATAAATAAATAAATACAAATCCAATCATCAGACATATCACAGTGAAAGTGCAGAAATCCAAAGACAAATTTATATTAGCAGCCAGAGGTGAGATGGATAACCTACAAAGGAGTGAAATTTAGACTGACATTAGACTTCTTATCTACAACAATGAATAAGAATAAAGCAATGGAAAATATTTTCAAGATATTGAAAAAATTACTGTCAACCTAGAATTCTGAACTCAACAAAATTAGTTCTTCAGAGTAAGAGGAAATTGGACATTATCAGAGTGAAAGTGAGATTTTACCCCAAGAGACCCTTACTACAAAAACAACTAAAATAAGTCCTAAGAATTAGAAGTAGTAGAAAAATAAGTTGTAAAGGTTTTAGATACAAGTAAGTATAATGAAAAACTAGTTAAGCTTTTAAATACAAAAGGCATTCATTGCATAAAATATATAAGAATATCTAATTTGCATTTACAATAATTTTGATCTAAAATACTAGATAAGAACAATATGGAGGGGAAGTACAGTCACAAGCCCTTTTATTTAGAAAGAGGGTAGAGATAGTGTCTAAATCTCGACTTTATTATGCTGTAATAAATTGTCAGGGATAACCACTAATGGAGCATCCAGCTTGCAAGCAGTAAAAGAATGATCAAAGGAACAGTTTTCAATCAATATGCAGTGAAGCAAGAAAGAAGGAAAACAAATCAGAAAAATATGAGATGAGCATAAAATAAAAGATAAGATGGTAGAAAATAGATATAGAAAAAAATAGATGGTAGAAAAGTACATCAGCGGCCGGGCGCGGTGGATCATGCCTTAATCCCAGCACTTTGGGAGGCCGAGGCAGGCAGACCAGCCTGGCCAGCAAGGTGATACCCGGTCTCTGCTAAAAATAAAAACAAACAAACAAACAAAAAACTATCCAGGTATGGTGGCAGGTACCTGTAATCCCAGCTACTTGGAAGGCTGAGACAGGAGAATCATTTGAACCCGGGGAGTGGAAGTTGCAGTGGGCTGAGATCGTGCCATTTCACTCCAGCCTGGGTATAAGAGCAAAACTCCATCTCAAAAAAGAAAGAGAGAGAGAGAAAGAAAGAAAAAAGAAAAAAAAATACATCTGTAGTCCTAAAACTATTTGCTCAATACATTTGTTGTAGAAATGTTCAGAATAAAGCATCAAAATTCAAAGTATATTGTTTTTAAGAAAGGATTAATCAATAAAAAGCTTAGACACCTAATTTATTTCAAGCAAAATAGACATTATGGTCAATATCATTATTAGGCAAAAAATGGAGCAAAATATAACAGTTCTAAAACTTGTACATACCTGGCCAGGCATGGTGGCTCACGCCTCTAATCCCAGCACTTTGAGAGGCTGAGATGGGTGGCTCACCTGAGGTCAGGAGTTCGAGACCAACCTGGGCAGCATGGTGAAACTCCGTCTCTACTAAAAATACAAAAATTAACAAGGTGTGGTGGTGCATGCCTGTAGTCCCAGCTACTTGGGAGGCTGAGACGGGAGAATTGCTTGAATTTGGGAGGCAGGGGTTGCAGTGAGCTGAGACTGCACTCTGCACTCCAGCCTGGGTGACGGAATTAGACTGTGTCAAAACAAAAAAATCTTGTACACACCTGGGAAAATAACTTTAAAATACATAAAGCAAAAGTTCACAGAATAACAAGAAGAAATACACAACTACATCAGCATGGTGGGAAATTTCATAATGCCTTTTTCTTTCAAGACACCAGACAAAAGTTAGTGAAGGCAGTGATGATTAACAGTTGATAAGTTGGATGTAAAGACTGTATAGAGAACCCCAAATCAGAGTGTAAATTTCGTCTCAAGTACATAGAAATGTCAATACATTTCACGTGCTCTTAAATTTGTACTAAGTTAGAATCAATAGTAAAAACTTGACTAAGTAAATAATTCATGGGTCAAAGATGAGGTCAAAATGGATAGTTAAAATTCATAGAACTGAGTGATAATACAAATTAAAATTAAAACTAATTGGCTCCTGTTAATTTTTATAAAAGAGAGAGAAGGACTGAAAACTAATGAGCTAACTGCCCATCTCAAGAAAATAGGGAAAAGTATGATAAATGCAGAGAAAGTAAATGGAAAGAGAAGAATTCAAGAGCAGAAATAAATAAAAACAACATGGAATCAATAAAATTTAAATGCCCATATTATGTTTTAATTAGACAGATCAACTGAGAAGGAAGTAAAAAAATACACAGTTTTAAGGAAGAAAATGTTACAACTACAGTTATAACATACTTTTAAAATGTAGAAAATACTAGAAACTATGCAAATACATTTAGAAACTTAGGTGAAATGGATGAATTTGTAGGAGAATATTGCTACAAAAATGATGAAAGAGGATATAGAAAGCCTGAGGAGACAGAAATTTAATCACATTTAAATGTCTTCCTACAACGACTACATTAGACTGAGATTGTTTTACATTCAAATTTGAACACAGTTTCTAGGAATAGATAATTCCGATCATCAACAAACTCAGAGAGTAGAACATATGAAGCGGTATACATGTCTGGAAAATACAAGGTTAGAAAATATTTTTTACCAAAATCAGACACAAATGAAACAGGAAGGAAAACCCTATACCAATTTCAGTCATGAATTAATAAGGAAAAGTTCTGAAACAAATTATTGGCCAACTGGATCCAGGTGTGTATGAAACAGTGCTTAAATTTAATGTTCTCCCTTTCCTTTCTATATTCACTCTTTATAATACCTTATGCAATGTCATGGCTTTAAATACAATTTACATGCTAATTATTCTTAAAATATTATCTCTGGCACAGACTTTTGCCCTTAACTTCAGACCATATGTCCAGCCTCCTATTGTGTATTTTTCTCTTTGGATATCTCACAGGCTACTCAAACTTGACATACTCAGATAACAGCTCCTATCAAAGCTACCCAACACCGTTTTCCCCATCTTTGTTAATGCCATCTCATTCCTGAACGTTCTCTTACCAAAACTTCTAAAGCGAACTTTGGTTCTTGTCTGTCTTTACCAGCCTTCTCTTAGCAGATCTGAAAGATGATCTCAGCAGATCTAAACGTCATCTAGTGGGCAATGAGAGACATATTTTTTTTGTATAATCAAGTTATTTTAACATCAGTCACACTAGGCCCACTTTTATGCTTGCTGGTACTACTAGGTAGGGTACTACTAGAAAGAAATATCAAAACTTGTGGCCTCTGAGAATGGCATGAACCCGGAAGGTGGAGCTTGCAGTGAGCCGAGATAGCGCCTCTGAACTCCAGACTCCGTCTCAAAAACAACAACAACAACAACAAAAAAAAAACTTGTGGCCTCTGGCTATACATAGGCTGTTGCCATAAAGAGATGGTATTAAATCTATGCTCCAGATGATTGAAGAAGCTAAATATCTAAGGGGAAAAAAAGGCTGACTCTTCATCTGTTTTACTTCTAAGATATAGGTATTATTTTCAGCAAAAAAAAAAGTAGTCCAAAAAAGATGAATCTGTATACTAAATTATTGATCAGATTACCCTTAAGGACTAAGGTTTTGGAGATGTTCAACTTTAATGTGAAGTATATGAACAAGATGAGCTGTGTTTAAAGAGTAACATGTCGTAAGCTACTGAGTTTTCTCTAAAGTGGTAGAATGCTAGCAAACCAATAACAACCCAAGTTCTAAAATTTAACTCCCCCTCCTGGGACATAAAAATACTTAAAATAATTTTGAGCTCTTTTCTTTCTGAGTTGTTCATAGATAAAATGCAGGACCTAGAACTTAAAGCAGGGGTCATTACTAGCTGTTATTTCTGTATTTTTTTTCTTTTATGTTGGGGGTGTATATGCAGGTTTTTTATATGGGTAAACAGTGGGTCATGGGGGGTTGGTGTGCAGATTATTTAATCATCCAGGTAATAAGCATACTACCTGATAGGTATTTTTTCTGATCCTCCCCTTCCTCCCATCCTCCATCCTCCAGTAGGACCCAGTGTCTGTTTCCTCTTTGTGTCCTTGTATTCTCATTATTTAGCTCCCACTTACAAGTGAGAACATGTGATATTTACTTTTCTGTTTCTGCATTAGTTTGCTAAGTATAATGGTCTCCAGCTCCATCCATGTTCCTGCAAAGGACATGAACTCATTATTTTTGTGATTGCATAGTGTTCCATGGTGTATATGTACCACACTTTCTTTAGTCTACCATTGAGGGCATTTGGGTTGATTCTCTATCTTTGCTATTGTGAATAGTGTTGCAGTGAACATACGTGTGCATGTGTCTTTGTGGTAGAACAATTTTTATTCCTTTAGCTATATACCCGGTAATGGGGTTGCTGTGTTGAAAGTTAGTTCTGTTTTTAGCTCTGCCAAACTGCTTTCCACAAGGGTTGAACTAATTTACACCCCCACCAGCAGTGTATAAATGTTATTTTCTCTGCAGTCCCGACAGCATCTGTTGTTTTTTGACGTTTTAATAGCCATTCTGACTGGTGCGAGATGGCATCTCATTGTGGTTTTAATTTGCACTTCTCTAATGGTTGATGATATTGAGCATTTTTTTCATATTATTGGCCACATGTGTGTCTTGTTGTGAAAAATATGTGTTCATGTCATTTGCCCATTTTTAATGGGATTGGGTTTTTAAAATACATTTGTTGAAGTTCCTTAGAGATTCTGGATGTTAAACCTTTATCAGATTCACAGTTTGCAGAATATTTCTCCCATTCTGTAGTTTGTCTGTTTACTCTGTTGACAGAGTTCAACAGAGGAACTCTGTGAGGAAGTTTAGTTTAATTAGATCTCATTTGTCAATGTTTGCTTTTGTTGCAATTGCTGTTGACATCTTCATCATTAAATCTTTTCCCATTCCTATGTCCAGGATGATATTGCCTAGGTTATCCTTCAGGGTTTTTAAAGTTTTGTTTTGACATTTAAGTCTTTTATTCATGTTGAGTTGATTTTTATATATGGTATAAGGTTTTATTCTTCTGGATATGGTTAGCCAGTTATCTCAGTACTATTTATTGAATAGGGAGTCCTTTCCTCATTGCTTGCTTTTGTCAGCTTTGTCGACGATCAGAAGGTTACAGGTGTGTGGCATTATTTCTGGGCTTTCCATTCTGTTTCATTGATCTGTGTGATTGTTTCTGTACCAGTACTGTGTTGTTTTGGTTACTGTAGCACTACAGTATAGTTTGAAGTCAGCTAACGTGATGCCTCCGCTAGCTATATTTCTTTGCTCATTTCCCATTCACTCCTTCTCTCATTAAATATCGTTGCCATGTTCCAAAGTGAGGAGGAACAATTGTGAGATTAAAATTTGGTGAAAGAGAAAATGGCCAGGGGAAATAGAGGCAATAAGTGTGTGATGATGAAAAAATGAGAAAGAAAGGCCGGTAACTGAAGTTGAATAGTAATAGGGCAGAAAAGATGTGTTATTGATTTTCAGGATAATAAAAAATTAAGCATGTTTGTAGTATAAGGGAAGATCCAATAGAAAGACATAATATATAATAGCAAAGTCTTACAAGATAGGATGCATAAGCAAAAAAATGGAAGGATTGACTTTGGAAGTGGAAAGAGAAAATTGAGATAAGACAAGGATGTTTTGAGGTGGAGAGTAGTAAGTTTGAGAAAATTTATCCACCAAGGACTTCATCCCTGAGAAATAGCTAACTCTGTTTTCAGGTTGTTTAGGACTCTTTGCATGGGAAAGGGGGTTGGGAGAATGGAGAACTGGTACCTCTGAGGAAATGAGAATGAAAAGTATTTGGAATAGGAGCTCTTTTCTTTTAAAGATCCATTTAAAATCAGGAGAAGTGTTAGAGAATAATATCGTAGACTCAGTAGTAGCCAGTGCAATTATTCACAATGGGAATAATCATTTATCTGACTTTCTCCCGTGATTTTCTACAAAATAATTTTATTTAAAACCACACACATACAGCCACATAGAAAATCAAGAGTGAAGGGACTTTTCTTTGTGTTATCTTTTATTAGCATCTCCAAGGTGTATTTGATTATATTCTGAAACAACTAGGATTCTAGTCTGAAGGCTTTTCTTCCAGTTATATTCATATTTGCAGGTCATTCATTAGCTTAATGCCAGTATGTCACAGTGTCCTAGTGCCTCTAATATGAATTTCATATATATATGTATAAAATTTTTTTTTTTTACAATCTTTCTAACCTAACCAATTTAATTCAGATTTTTATTTCAGTCTTTTAGCTGTTGGCTATTTTTTCCCAAAGTATCAGGATCTGCTCCATAATTTGGGAGACTCAGGGCAGAAAGAAAATGCTGAGTCCCATATTCAAAAATAAGCATTGTAAGATGGCAATAGCAGAGCATTAAATCAAGCATGGGCTCTCCTAAGCATGGGTTACTGCATAACTGCACGGGTTGCATGCCTTTGAAGCCAATTTCGGGTGTCATCTTATACATTTGGTTATTTGTACACCTGAATTGCTTTTGATAAGGTTGGGAGTTAAGAATTTAGGCTCGCTTTTATAGATTATCATTCCTTGAAGATATTTCATTGAGGATAATTATAAATGCTTTAATATTTAGAAAGGTGAAATTTTTTTCTTATTCTTAGTGTGCTAACAATGGATATAGCTTCTAGGATTACATCTTTCCATACTTTGAATTTAGAGCTTTCTTTCCTTACAGTAGAAAAAAGGATATTGGATATCTTGAATCTTGACTTCTCCTAGGTTGAATGCTCTGCAATAAAACTTTTGTCTTTATATAAAAATTGCACTGCAAGCAGACTCTTATGGCAGACATCTGTGTTCAAGGTGACTGCAGTTTTCAGCTGAGTAGTGGACTATGCAACTTGTTCTCATAATAATATTAATTGAATAATTGGTCAAGAAGAGTGATTACATTTTGAGGGGAAGAAACTCACTTGCGTAATATTTACACACAGATAATAAACTAAATAGCCCAGACCTCTTTAATGTAAGAAAAATAGTCAAGAATGTATATGTTATTTTCTTTGTAAATTAGAAATGTTTCCTCCTCTATTTCCTGTATCTTCTTTTGTTATTTGAGAAAGGGATTTTTCTTGTCCTACCATCAATTGTGTGAGTTACCTTGATTCTTGTTTTTAATAATGTTTTAAAATGCATCTTGTATTTTGAATGTAATTACCCTCTATTTTATAGCTACAGGAACTGAAAGAGTACATAGCCTTCACAAAAGGGTCTGTGGTAAATGTGTTTAATTTTTATTTTAATCACCATGAATCATGGGTTTTTTCTTTGTAAGTAGTAATTCCATTATTTTTAGATACAATTTACCCTACTTCAATCAATGATGTTTCCTTGGACAGTCACATTTACTTTTCCAAAATATTATATAAAACAGTTAAATTTTTTTGTCTGTCTGTTTGCCTAGTATAGGATATTAGCATTTTGGGGGTCCAGACACAAAGGGACATGCAAACACACATATATACTTGCATATATTTATATATACATGTATATAAGCACATATATATACATATAATCATGTACTGCATTTTAATATATGATTAATATTTAAGTATTAAATACTCTAGACAAATTACGTTTGCTCTTGGAGGGCTTTAATATATTTCTGAATGAGCGTTAACACATCCAATTAATGGTATCTTCAAATTTGTCATAATTTGATAGTTATTTCTTCTAAAGTTGGAATAGCTCTTCTCCAAGGGCCTACCAAAAAAAAAAAAAAAACAATAAAGTTGGAATAGCAAAGGAGGGAGTTAATACATAAAGGAAAAACATTAAGGCCTAAAAACTAATCAGTTGTAAAAGCTAAATCAGTAGTATGGATTGGTAAAGTAGCATTTTAGGATAAATTTTGGATTGAAATTTCTCTTTTAAGTTTATCTATGTACCGTTTCAGAAAAGTTCCTCAAGTTTATATCTTTATTTTAATGAAACTTGTCAATAACTTTTACTTATCTGCCATGCTTGACAATTAATAGTTAATTTCTATAACACAAAATACTGTTCTGAAGGCAGGTATTCATCTCCCTCTTTCATCTTACTTTTTACCACTCTCAACTTCTTTAAAACCACTTTCTTGGCAAGCTACTTCATAGATTCTTGAGATTGAATAATCAAATCTGTTATTTATTATTCAGGCCAAATTTCTAACAATGTTTATTTTTTTAAAAAAAGATAAATGGGAAAGGGAATGTTAAACAACATTTATTTGCATTGTATTCTAGTGTCCCTATATGGAAAGAGGAATAAAAATATTTTCCAAGTTCATCAAGCTGTCTTTTAAATCATAGAATGCATATATTCATTAGTAATTTTCCATTGAAAGTATCAAATAAAATTGGAGAATTTCCTTACTGTTTCTACCGCACTGTGTTTCGTGTATTTTGATCAGCATTAATACCAATTTCATAGCATTCTATCGTTTGCTCTTTTTTGCTGTGAACCCAACTGATTGCATTTTCTTACCTGTTATTTTGTTGTTGTTATTTGAGGCATCTTTTCTTCCTAACTTTAGTCTTCATAGACCTCAATTTTAGCTCATCACCAAAATTACATAGATAGAAGGATATAGGGACTTTAGTGTACACATACCCCCTTTTGACTCTGTCTGATTTTCTAATTTAGTAGATTTTGATTGAGGCTGAGAACTGTATTTGGAAAAGTTCATTCTGATTATTATTCAGGTTTGTGAATCCTAGTCTAGATAGATCTTTATCAGCACATGTATAAGGTCCACTTTGCTAAGGTTCATTATGTGTGAGATTCATTCCGACTGTGGACCACTAATTTATTCTTGCCCATCCACTGCTCATGACAGATAGACGATCTCTATATTCCAGAAACGAAGCTCGTTTCCAATTCCTCAACAACTAAACCAAGCAGAGGTAAAAGTGGTTTTCCTTCAGAGCCACAGTTCCCTGCTGGAGTAGAATAAACACTTTCTAGGAAACTGCAGCAAATTTTTGATGACATGGAAAGGGCATCACTAGGGTCCTCATTACACATTACCTCTCTCCCTCACCCAAACCATAATGTTGACAGAACAGATATTTTCTGTGGGGAAGATGCTAAGCAGTCGTGCGTGGCTGTAGGCGTTGTCCACATCTTAATCTTCAGCTATATCTGTTGTATAACAAGTTTAACAATCCTACAAGTTAAAGCCTCACACCGGAAACCTGTTTATTCCTCTCCCATGCCAAGTAATTCCAGCACAATGGGTTTCATCTATAGATGATGAGAAGATGCCATTGTGGGGTGGTGAGGACATACAGAAGAGAGGAAGTTTGAAACCAGTTTATTTCTATTTCAGCCAGCTTAGTGTACTGTAAGAACATTTTGTGGCAGATGACCTAGTCTGTAACAAGGAATTGAGTGTAATGTATCATTCTGCCAGTGTTTATCTGTTCCCTATGCTCACATAAACACACGAGTCATCTTTTTGCACTCCCAACCCACTCCTAAAGCACTATAAAGAATGTTTAGAAAGCAGAAAGAGAAGCAGCTCTTCCATACACCTTGTTCCTGCTGTTCAAGGTGCACATCCCATCCAAATGAATCATATCGGAGCCAAAGATCCTGGCAGGAGCTCTTTCCTACAAAACTGCAGTCTTGTCTATCCTAACAACTTGGAGCACAAAATATTAGAAAACCTTGTAATAACCTTAGGACAAAACAGTGTAGATATTGACTGAGCTAGACCTGAGGACTTTTTCAATGTAGTGTGGATAAGTAAGATGACAGGAAGCCATAAGCAAACTGTGCCTTGCCCATCAACTTCTCCAGAGCCATGACAATCATCTGGGGAGTATTTGTGATAAATAAATATTGTTAATCTTCATGTATTTGGGTAGGACGAAAAAGGACCAGTCATCCCAGACATTCCAGGAGAGAGGAGCATTTTTCCAGTTTCTCCGATACAATTTCAAGTTGGAACCAATATGAATTACAATTGACCACAGAGGCTAGCAAAATCCGTAGCACTTTAGCTCAAGAGAACCTGAACACTGGCCTTAGACTATTATGAGCCTACATCACAGTAGAAGCAATCCAGCAGAGCTCTCTAATACACATCAGAAAAACACCATTTCTAGTTATCAAGGCTGTGTTTCACACTGCTTGACTGAAGATTGGAAACGGTTTTATTCATAGGGAACCTGTGTGGCCATCCTTAACTGGTCTATAAAAGGAAGTGTGATGGATTTGCTTCCCACACATCATGTTAAGTCCAGAAAGCCAGAGATGCTGTGTTGAGTTTCTGTCCTGAGAGTCTGAATTCCTAAGTAGAGGGACTAACTAGTTCCAAAGGTTCTTTCACTCTGAGATCTTTGTTACACTACTGTACTGACTGGATATCACTGCCCTTATTTAAAAGGAGTATCAATTGGCTAGTTCATCTGCGTCGCAAGGACTAGTTTGCTCACAACCACCAACCTATCTGCAATTGGCCTCAGTATGCTCTCTCTCACTTGGGTACTTCTATGCTTGGCTAATTAACCTATACCACTCGACTTAGAAGCACCAGCTACATTTTTTCTAATTTTGACTTCTCATCTTTTCCCTACCTATAATTTGCATTCGGAAAGTCACTGCATTCATGGCTTCCTGAGACAATAAGAGGAGCAATTGTCAGAAATCAATTAATTTGTTCAGTGGCTATATTTTGTTTGTTTATTCCTGACCATCATTTATTGCTTTATGTTACAACTTGATTTTAACCCCAGATTTGTACTTTCGTCTCATATATAGACTTTATATGTTGCTTGAACATGTGGTCTCAATCCTGACCAAGTCATCCCTGGAATCTGATTCTGTCTCACTATTCCATATCAGGAGAGAGTGACTTTATATTTTAATTATTTCCTGTACCAATAAATTATTCACTGCCTAAAGTTTAGACTTTAATAATATGAACACATGTGTAGTCAAAGAGTACCACGCCATTGGGCCAGAAAAATTTCACTGACTTAGGGTGGCTCCTGAAGTTACCTTGAGAAAGCTTGGATCTGATGAATCCTGTAGACTTATTTTATGTTTACTGAGTAATGCTTCACTTACTTTCTTTTTGAAACTTAAATAAAGCATCAGTTTGCTCCTGTCAGGGCAGAAGACCAATTTCACTTGTCTACCCATGAAGATAAATGGATGCAGCAAGAATCCAGAAGTGTCTTAGATATATTACCATATAGCTCATTGACCATTCTGTCAATGCTCTACTTGAAAGTGATGGCTATCTAATGCCAAGTTCCACTGATAAAATGATTCCCAACATTACTTTCAAGTGTGCTTCCTTCAGAGGTCACAGAAGAACTTCAGTGACCTGCTAAAACCTAAAAGAGATGAAGTTCCAATTAACCATGACACCAAGAGTTTTCACATTTATATTCTTTCCTGATAAAGAAAATTATTGGAGCTCCATGCACATGGCTTTTGGGTTTTCCCCCAAGTGTGTTCAAACCTAGTGACATTAACAAAACATAAATCTAGAAGCCTCTCGTGAATAATGTAACCTTATTTATTTTATATTGAAAGGATACGTATTCAAACACGTACACGTCTTTGTAATTATTTATAGCCTACATCCCTATGAAATACATTAACAAATATGCCTCAGGAAAAAACACTGTACAAAGCCCCTCACAAGAGTTACAATTAAAGTGGGTTAAAGCAACACAGTTTTAATTTACTTCGTCTTTCGTGTCCAAGGAACACAGTGTGAGACCTCCTTTAGGAAAAAATAGGACAAACTAATTTGAAAACAGAGCAACAAAGTGAATCTTATGATGAGCTATGAGCATTGGTAAATTATTCTTTCTGTTGTAAATTATCCTCTTCTCCCTCTGCTTTTCTCTTAATCTCCATTTAATTCCCTTTTCAAAATCCTACCTCTATTCTTTTTGAAAAACATTTTGTTACGCTGGTATAAGCATATCTAGACATCTAGAAATTTTTGTATAACTTTTAAAGGGTCTATTAACACCATACAAAATTATGGAAAATAAAGTGTTCATAGCTAATCAATCTCAAAGAGATCCAAGTGTACAATACAATGTGTGCCTCAAGTGTCAGCTTCTTTAAGGCTGTCATCTTGCCAGTTCTAAACAACTAAAAATTGTAAGAACCAATTTCTGAGGCAAATAGAACATTCTTAGTGGTCCTTAAATAATTCCTGATACTTTTATGGTGTGCTTCTTTAAAATTATGCTTTAGAAATTTAAATTGGTTGTTCAGCAAAGTTATCAATCAGTAGGCAAGTTGTTGCATTTGACAGGAGCAATAGTCCTCACATGGATTATTTATATTCATGTATGTTGGTAGATGGATATAAAACATGCAATTTGCTAGCAGTTGTATGAGACAAAAGCATCAACATATCTTTCTTAGCTTTTCAATCATGTGATACTACTATAATACTCCATTTTTCACAGATATTTCTTAAGTTCTTCTTTATCCTTCATACCTTCCATAAACCATTTTCTATCTTCTCCTGACCCACATTCTAGATGTTCTGGATGTCTGTGATTTTCCTTTGCCTTTGCTTCATTTGAGCAAGTGCTGAATTGATGGACTGTGTTAGTAGTTTGATGCATGGTTTGAGCCAGATAGATCAGAAACAGGAAATGCTTTTAGATCATCCAGATAGATGGCACCATGAATAGACCCCATTGCTTTCTGGCCTCTGAGGTAATAAAGACTTAAATCTAATTGGGTTCAGCTTAAAATCTCAATGTCATATTTAATTTAATATTCTTCCTTGTTTCCAGCTCAAGCTTAAGCTATGGTCTAAAAGACTTGCTCTGGAGGGGAAGTGTGATTAGATTCCACCTTACACCACCACTGCCTTATTTATTTTCTTTCTTAACTCCACTTCAGTTATATTATTCTCCAATGTACTGGGAAGCAGGAATTAAGGAAAACAGGCAAATGTCTTCTGTTAACTAGCTATTTGTAGTATTGAGTTTATGATTTATGAGTGATGTGTGTGTGTGGGTGGGTGTGTAACAGAGATACAAACATTGGGTTTATTTGGGGTGCAAGTATGGGATCTTTAAGAAGTCATGCAGAAGCTCTTTTGTTTTCCCATCTTTAACAAGGAAAGTATGCTCTATAAAAACATCTTCAAGCCTCTTGATCCTGAGGTACTCTTGTTCCACAAAGAGTGTTCCTGGTAGACAGCTCAAACATGGCTGTCTTCTTCCATGTTCACTTCACCTATTGAGAAACGTTTGCCACACCAAGCACTGGGAAGTACAGGCAGCCCCCTCTCTTCACGGTATCATTTATAATTAATTTTTACCTGTCAAGTAGGCATAGAATTTCTGAAGCAGACATCTTCAGAAGCAGAGTTGGTGATTAGGTGTCATCCCCATCTACTCTGGACTCCCAGACCCTGTGATCGGTGATCTTGGAGCTCCACTTACTTGCTTGGGGCAAAAAGGTCGAAGTACCATCTTTTATTATCCCTAAAGGCATAAACAGGGAGCTATCCCTACTGTCCCTCTGGGCCATGAATTCAGCAAAGCAATGATTCTCTCTAAAACCTTCAGAGAGTTTTAGTATAAGTGGGTATGGTGGAACAACAAAGGCAGGGCCAGTTTTCCCAGCTCTTTTGTAAGCCCTTTGCTATGTCCTGCTATTTCCATCGCTTAGAATGAGAGAGACTTATTACTTATTTTCAGTTTAAGACTATAGCCAAAATTCTAAGACAACAGATAGAATTCAGTGTATTCATAACCATAGTGACAGTTTCAGGCTTGCTCTTAAGTTAAATAGAAGAGTTAGGAGGAAATAGTTTATCAAAAATGATATACACCCACCAACATGATTCATTTGAATTGTGTATTCTTGTTACTTGGCACTTGAACAAATTGCAACCTCATAGTAAGTGAAAAAGAAACACTAAAAGGAGGTAGTTTCACCTGTTGCTTGGTTCACTGAAGTTGAGACTCTGGGAAAGAAAACTTGATTGGTAAAGTCTGTGAAGTGAAGCATGGTTGTCAAATGGAGATTAATGTCTTCTCATGGGTCTCCACTTTAGTTTCTGAAGAGCAGATTGAGTAGGATTTGGTTTTAGCACGTCTCTTACAGGACTCCTATTCCAAGACACTTTCTATAAAATAAAACATATTCCATATTGCCCTATTTTCTGCAAGGTAGAGACAGTCAGGTTGGAGCCAATTAATGCACTACCCTAAGCAGAAACTTCAAAACTTTGTCGTTGCTTTGCTTTATTTGAATTTGAATTTGGGATTTAGTTTTCTTCAGTTCATTTGCTACTAAAATCACTCAAAAAAAATGAGGGCTTTATTTTGACATTGGCGAAAATCCTTTACTCAGAAGAAAAAATTTAAAACTGCTGGAGATTAAAATGTTTCACATGTCTAAATCACAATGATGACTACTTAAACACAAAAAATAAATGTCTCTTATTACGAGATGATCATAAACAGTGCACCCACATTCTTAATCTATTTGCAATCATAAGCTTACCCATCATCTCTTGAATGAAGTAAAATTGCTTTTTGTATTGAGTTTAATAAGTATCGTATAGGATACATAGCTCCTTTAATGAATGTGTTTTTTTGTAAAATGTTATTAAATGATTTTTTCCTAATTTGGCTTTTTAAAGCATGCGTTCATTGTTAAATACATTTTTGGTTTCAATATTTGGTTTTTTATTTCACATGAGGAATTTTTTCTTCCAGAGTTTCTTAGACATGCTACACGTTGATTTATGTATTTGTAATATTGTGGCACAAAAGTTAGTACATTATTTTTAAAATGGAAATGTGATGAATTGTCAATTCATTGTAGAGATGAATTTCCATTGCCAGCAAAACTCATTAAACTCTTAAAATTTTTTCTTAAACTTACTTTATATTTCATAGTACTTTAAAGATATAAAATAATTTGTGTTACTTTTACTTAGTTTTAATTTTCTTTGAAAACTGGATTAAAATATATTATGGTTTTTCTTGGTAACCATTACTAGGATTGTTTTCTATTTTTATATTTTTGTCATTGATGGCCAGTTATTAAGAGATCATCTTTCTAACTTATATTTGCTGTTTCTGCCTAGCTACATAATTCCTCTTACTGCTAAGTGGATTAGCTCAAGACATGAAATCACATCTTAAAACAACTAGTTGAACAGTATTCTGGAACAATAACAAAAATCAGATTATGGTTCAAGACTTTCTAAAAACTTCATTCAGTGAGACAACACAGGTCAAGCAGGCAGAAAGTCATAGAAAATTTATAAGCCTGACATTCCATCAGGGTGTGCCTAATAAGATGTTTAGAAATAGAAGGCAGCTTATGCCATGACTAGTTGAAAGAATTCTGCAAGCTTAGATTGACATCAGGTCTTTTCACTGACTGAGATAATCAAGGAATCTGTGTAAATCAGCCTTTCTTATTGACTGTCAGGCCAGGAAAAGAACCAACCCACCCAAAGTCAACTCTGCCATCATTTCTTAAGCCACGCTGTTCCTTTCAGCCCATAGAATCTCATGAATAGAAAAAGTTAGGTTTCTAAAAATAATTTTGAGGCTGGATATGTGGTTTAATGTTATTCTATATTACATCCTATACAATTAAAATCTACAGATGTGCCTTGTACACTGTTTTTGCCTTTAGCCAGAGGAAGGACCAAATTTAAATAATATCTGACTAGGCAATTACTACATGCTGTGATTGGAAGTTATCTCCAACCACCTGTCACAGTGCTGAAATTTTATCATTAGAGATCCATTTCTTTGGAAGAGCTCTGGGTAGGCTGCAGCCAGGCTCCTCTACAATAGAGGCTCTGATTATAGCCATGAACCGTGTTATCTGAATTAGTAAATTACCTGATATAAATTTTAGTTGAAATTTTGACTGAGAATAAAAGGAAGCTATGTTTGAATTGGAATATAGGCCAAAGCCTCAGTCAACAATCTTGGATACAGTATTTTAATAGAAATAGATTAAAATGTTCTCCAAATAATGTCCCACCCCCATTCTGACACTTTTAATACAAAAACAGGTAGATTTATTCTCCAAAAGATACATCTCTGAGCAGTGGTGACCTTTGCTTTCAGTTTCCTCTGTAAATCCATTTTTGTCTTTGACTATTTGAAGTTTTCTGTTTTTCTCATTAAAATTTCTCCTTGTACTTTTCATTCAGTCATAAAGCTGTTGAGCTTTATTCTAGAAACTGCTATGGAGCAATGAACAAGACAGCCATAATCCCTGACCTCATTAGAGTTGATAGTCTAAAGTAAATGCATACCAGTAATGGGAGATTAAATATGGTCTGGTACATGCTAAGACACATACAAAGTGCAAGAAAGAACATAAAGTCATGTGAGGGAATGCATAAATAGCTTAACTTAGCCATCCCATAATATATTCATATATTAAAACATCATGTTACATGCTCTAACTTAATACAATTTTTACTTGTCAAATCAAAAAAAAAAAAAAAAAACAAAATTCAAAGAACATGTAAGAATTACCTCCCTGAATTTAGAAGGTTGCCAGAGGTAGCCACTTCGAAGAGATGTCCACTAGATTCAGAAGATGAATGTAAATTAGCCAATAAAAGGAAGTCAGAATTGAGATTATTCCAGTAAAAAGGAACAGCATGTTTAAGGCCAAGAATCAAGAGGGCCACAGTGTAGGTTGGCAAATAAAAAATAAAATTTATGTATCGCTACAGCAGGGAATAAAAGACACCAGCAGGACTTAATCATGAAGGGACTTTTAAGCCACATTAAGGATAAAGCTTTTGGCTCGGCGCGATGTATCACACCTGTAATCCCAGCACTTTGGGAGGCCGAGGCGGGTAGATCACCTGAGGTCAGGAGTTTAAGACCAGTCTGGCCAACGTGGTGAAACCATGTCTCTACTAAAAATACAAAAATTAGCCAGGCGTGGTGGCAGGCACCTGTAATCCCAGCTACTTGAGAGGCTGAAGCAGGAGACTCCCTTGAACCTGGGAGGTGGAGGTTGTAGTGAGCCGACATTGTGCTGCTGCACTCCAGCCTGGGTGACAGAGACTCCGTCTCCATCTCAATAAATAAATAAAGCTTTTATTTGAAGGACAGCAAAGAATCACTAGAGAATTTTAGACAGGAAGCCATAATTTCATTATTGAGAGAACACTTTACAGGTGGGAAGTGGCAGAGTAAAAAGGCAATGAAAAAACTGGTACCACATTTAAGGTATGATATAGTAACAATTTTCACTTGATGAAAGACAATGGAGAGAGAAAAGAATGGAATCAAGAACTATTTAGAAGGTATAATAAATAATTAGTAATTGACTGGTTAGATGCAACATGATGAAGGACATGATAGAGGAAGTAGAAATATCTGGAATTATGTCAAATGAAGGCAATCATTATTTGTATTTCGCCAAAACAGGAATAAATACAGAGAAGGAGGAAAAGCAAGTTGGGGAGTTGAGAAGTAGGTGAGAAGAGGATACGCAAGGAGTTCATATTTGGGAGTGTTAGCTTTTGGTGTTTGTAGAATATTCATGAGGAGATGTCCAATAGGGTGAGATAACATGCAAGTATGGAGATCGAGGGGAAATCTGGACTTGAGAGATGTAGAGTTGAGAGGTGCCAGAATGTGAGGAGGAATTGAAGTTAAAGGTATGGGTAGAATGAGAAGAAAGGAAAGCCTAGGACAAAATCTTAATGGAGTCAAAATTTGTGGTACAGGGAGAAGTACTGGGAAAGCCTTCCCTCTTCCTGCAGCATCACTAAACTTCTCGTTCCTTTTCACTTAGTCTAGATGCCTTTAACTGTATTTTTACTTGGACAACGCTGTGTTATAGGCTGGCTTCATGGAAGAATAATGACATCACTAATATTTTTAAAGCTTAAGAACCAACATATATATTATTTATATAATATCTAATATTCTATATATAATATTAAAACCAAGATCATCTTAAAACCTCAATCATGCTCTGTGGGAAAGAAAGTTATATTGTACCAGATAATCACACCTATACGTTGTATATTAAGGAAATGTATTTTAAATGACACATAACTTAATTCCCAATAAGTTGCCTGCCCTATTTCTTTTATAACTACTCTGTTAAAGGTGAGCAGATCCTTGAAGGGAAACCTTCCAATCTGTTCAGCATGCTATTTATATTTGAAAATTGTTGAATTATCCTAATCATACTTATAGTAACAATCAAGATTAATTGCAGCTATATTAGGATTACTTATTATTTTTTCTACTTCAGCAGTAACACAAATCCAATTGTACAAACAATTTCCATAATCCAAATTGTGAAAGAAAGTAGGGAGAAAAAAGATCATCCAAAGCCAATTGAAATAGTTTTCAAAATCAATCTTTAACCAGACTGTTATCTAAAATTCCGTTTTTGACAAGGAGCTGATTCTGAACAGATTGTACATGTGCCTCACTGGTGGAAGTAGATTATCTGTCTTGAATTGGATTGTGATGACGATGACCCTATTCTAAGCAAACCAAATCTCTTGAACTGTATAATGAGATCAGGAGGAACATTCGACCTGAGAAAGACAGATTGCAATGACAGAGATGATTTTGCTAATTTTTTTTTCCAGCCTCTTTCCTTAATGTACGTGATACTCTGATTTATTTTCATGCAGAGATCCCTGATCCTATAGTTTTGTTTGCTATTTATTTTTCTCCTTCACAATTTTTTTTTTTTTTTTAAATCAGAGCTGAATGAGTGCCAGGAAGCTGCGAAGTCTATCTTACAAAAAGGTGATTGTGGAAGAGACTAGAATCTTCTTTCATTGTGCAGCAGGATTACAGAAAAGCTATCGAGTAAACATTTAACTGATACACTCTTATTCCTTCTCTTTAGGCTGTAAGGAGGCAAAAGTTGCTTGAACAGAGCATCCAGTCTGCCCAGGAGATCGAAAAATCCTTACACTTAATTCAGGAGTCCCTCACATTCATTGACAAGCAATTGACAGCTTATATTGCAGACAAGGTGGACGCAGCTCAAATGCCTCACGAAGCCCAGGCAAGTACATCTGGGAATCAGCTTCCGTTCTTTTGTTTTTATTACGTGAACAAAATGTTGCAGAGTTTCTAACTTTAAACGTATTCAACTAGTTTTCCAGGGGGTTGTTTTGATTCACTGATTTGACTATTTGGAGGTAGGTAGAAAGAAAAAGGGGTCTGGATCACTAGTCTAAGATTTATTTTTTTAAACATGTAATGGAGGAATTTGAAATAAAGACAATTCAAAGACAGGAGCAATACGTTCTGGTGTTTCTGACTTCAAGCTATACTAAAAGCTAGAGGAAAACCATAGGAAAGTAAATGGTAAAGAAAATACTTTTTTGCCGGTTGTGGTGGCTCACGCCTGTAATCCCAGCCCTTTGGGAGGCCAAGGCCCGCAGTTCACGGAGTCAGGAGTTTGAGAGCAGCCTGGCCAACATGGTGAAACCCCGTCTCTACTAAAAATACAAAAATTAGCCGGGTGTGGTGGTGGGCGCCTGTAATCCCAGCTACTCGGAAGGCTGAGGCAGGAGAATTGCTTGAACCTGGGAGGCGGAGGTTGCAGTGAGCCGAGATCACAGCACTGTACTCCAGCCTGGAATAGAGCGAGACTTTTTTATTTTCTTAAAAGAATATATTTTTTATGGCACTGTTGAAAATCAGTCTCAAACATTTTATTATAAACTCATCGTTGAGTTTAGTCACATGGTCTATATTGTTTTATAAAAATGTGTTAGTTACAAGCAGTAACACAAAATTATCAATATAAATTTGCACCTCAGTTATTAATGCTCATGCTCAGTATAGCTACATGCACACACTCCCATGCTTCATTCAAACCAAAATATAAAACGTGTTTACCTGTTTTTCTTTTTCTAGAATGAGAATTAAAATAGTGATGAAAATAAATCTAAGTGGACTTTTCAATGAGTAAATTTTAGGCCATAACTAAATTTACACTCACTGTAAGAAGTATTTTTAAAATGCTATTCTCATTTTTTAATTAATATTTAAACAGATGTGAAGTTATCATAGGTATTATTTATTCAGATGTCTTTAGGGTTGTGTGGTAGCAATTAATTTAGCTGCTTTTCAAATCTTGTGTACATGTTGTAAACCCAATCACCAAGTACATGCTATGATGTGAGGAGCACTAGAAGGTTAGCTGCAAATCTCAAAGCCTTCTCCCCACCAGTTGGTGAAGAGGTGTGAAGTTTTTCACTTTAAAATCAATTTGGGGGTGAAATATTAGATTTGTAGATCATGGTTACAATGCAACGACAGCTAATGAATCACAGTTAATAGGTGCTCCGGGTATCAGCATACACAGTAGCATGATTTAGTTTACCATATTGTCTAAGTTTGACCAAGAATGTCCCTGATAATACGTGGCAGAGTATAGGTAGTTTTGATAGGCTGAAAAAGTCCAGGCAATATGGTTTCCTTGTGGAATGCTATACCATTGCAATAGGGGATGAAGAAAGAGAATTTGGGGAGAATCCTGATGATAAAATCCTCATCATAGTTTTTCACTGGACAACAAGAGTAAATACTGTAGTAGAAGTGAGGAATAATAGTAAACATATTGAGGATTCAAGTTTTATTTTGTCTTGATATATAATGATTGTACATATTTCAGAGGGTAATTGTGATATGTTGATACATACCTACTCCAGTATATACATTTTTCAAACTTACACAAACCAGGTTCTCTATCATTAACTATTCCTGAGTCTGTCCCAGTTGAAGTCATAATGAAAAAGATTTTTTGATACATAATATTTATACATATTTCTGGGTACAACACTCATGTAATATTTTCTTACATGCATAGAATGTGTAACGATGAAGTCAGAGTATTAAGTGTATCCACCACAGGCAGAGTTTAGTAAAATGCATGATAGGAATGAGTGATTGTTCCTGAATTGAGAAGAACTACATGATTATAAATGAAATTCAGAGTAGAACTGCTTTCATTTAAACTAATGACATGAGTTTTGAAGGAATGTTTGATGAAAAATGCTCGTGACTTTCTGAATGGAATTAAGGAAAATTTTGAGCAGTATGAATAGTAGACATTAATATTGCAAATTAGTACTTTAAAATACATAAAGAACTACATTGTGACAGACTTGTAGAATGAAATTATGAGTAGCAAATTTGATAGGCAAAGCTATTATACTATTGTCTTTGAAGGAGAATTGGAGCTTTTAGGGCAAAACATCTGTAGTTGAAAAGGTTGTGATAAGGGGCACTGTGTGTTTTTTCTTATTTAGAAATGGATTCAGGATTCTATAAACATTACTAGTTTTTAATAACAAAACATTTTGTTTGTTTTTTCTAAAAAAAAACTACAGTAGAAATGTTATTAATTACATCAGTAGAAAAGTACTTGCAAACAGCAGAACACAGATAAATAATGAAATTTCAGATCTTCTTGAAGAAAGAGATTTTTGGGTATTCAGCTCATATCCATTTTCCATGCATTTCAGGTCGTACCTGCATTACCAACATAGTTCTTGACATTGAGTCTCCTCAATGGTAATACATAATATTGGAAAATACAAGCCATCTGAAAGCTATTAAAACATTCTTCTGCTCCAAGGTTTTATTTTAATACGGCAGTAAATGAATTGTTTCCCAGAACAGAGTTCTCAAGTACTCAGATTTGCTTCAAGGATTATATTTCCTAAAAAGCAACTCGAAATTCCCATGAAATAGAGAGTCAAAAGTTAGATAGTGAAATAACATAAGCACAGTGTGTGAGATGAAGGATCCACTAAGAATGCCACCAAAATGACATTTTAAATATAGAAAGAGATGGTAGAGAGAGAGAGAGAGATATGAAAGAAAGAAAGAAAAGAATAGGGGCTAACTTTAATGCATTGTATTAACAAAAATATGTTTCTGTAAATTTGCATTTAAAGATAAAGTTATTGCTAATTAAAATATTAGTGCCCTATAATTTCTCTTTTCATAAATGGTATAGTTAGCTTAATTCATGACTGAGAAGCAGGAAAAAAATGTACGATGTTACCATATTTAGTCTTTGAAATATATGCTCAGATTCTCTGTCATATACTGGTCACACAGATTTGTTGGTGTCTGACTCCACCGTGTGGTGCACTGAGAGTTTTGCTACTTAATTTGAAACTGTTAGAGCATTATTTTTTCTGCATTTTAAGATCGTTTGAGATCTTCAGGTATAAAAAGCTATTGCATTCAGGAAATACATAAAATATGTATAACTTTCTGACAACCATACCCTTGTTATATATAAAAGTAGATGTAGATCAGGATACTCTTTACATTCACATTTGCATTTATTGCTATAGAAAAGAAAAGAGTTGCTCACTTCCTTAGCATGTTAATTGATCAGTTATTTCTCATGACTAGAAAACTGAGCCCTCTGATTTTGAATTGGACTTAAAATTATTTGACTTATTTTAGTGACATGAGCTTACTTACAGAAGCAAAACTTAACCTTTTAGAAAATCTGCGTGCTGCAAGGATATAAGAGCATGTGTTGACCTAGGAGTATTTTATTTCAAAATATAACAGCCAAATCACAGGCTTAAATTATATTACCACAGCATCAAACTACCCAGTGTCAGCTCATTTAATGAGAGGTTTTATTAAAATACAAAATTAAGAAAAGATGTGTTGAAACAGAATAAAGCAAATTGGGAAAACTCTTCTAGATAAGGAAATATATCTTAGAAAACAGAAACTTTAGAATTATTTCCAAAGTACTATGATTAAAAACATAACAACTTATGAGTATTCCTTGGAAATAATTTAAAAAATAAAATCACCAAATTGTATAACTGCAAAGAAACACGTGGAACAAATTTAGTCATTTACTGCTCAATTTTTCAGAACTATGTATTGAAGCACAGAGTTTTAGTTTTGGCACCTAAAATCCTATAGCAGAAGTCTAAGTAACCATGCTGAACCCCAGAGCAATCAAATCAAAATCTATAGGTGAATTTGGTCTTCAGAATTTTTGGAAACTTTTTCACTCATTCTAATGTGTAGCTAAGTTTGAGAATGGCTTTGGATGGTTCCTTACTAGTACTGACTAAATTGTTCCAGAGTATTTTTCATATAACATTTTCTATCACTCTTTTATAAAGATTCTCTTCTATGACTGTGTCAGCATTTCAATGGGAGGGAGTCCTAGTGGCAATCATACTACTGGTGACATTCTCTCCTATTTTGATTTTTTCCTCTAATGGAAAATGGCTGATGGAAGAAAATATAGCTGAGAGCTATCTCACAAATTTTAATTTAGGCAAATAGAATGTTCAATATAGATGTTTGAGGCTGAACTCAGCTTGGCTTTCTTCAATTCGTTTTTTTCTAACCACATTTGTTAACATGCCAATTAACTTGCATATGGCTCTTAATCATTTTAGGGGACAGTGACAACTATGTATAAACAGCTACTTAAATGTCTTGTATTTTTTAAATTACAAAGATACTTTCACATACATTTTTTTTTCCTTTTCCACTAATTTCAGTGTTGAATCTTTGATATGTAAGAACAACCCAACACGGGCACCTGTTGAAAGTCACCATGTCATTATATGTTGATGAACATTTTGTAGGGGAGACCATGGCCCTGTTGCTTAGATTACTGCAAGCAAGAGCAGAGTTGCCTAGCAGTGGCTCCAATATCTTTACTATTCTATTTGTTTTTTCCCAAAGAATTCTGATCTCTCTTTTTTTTAATTTTTATTTATTTATTTATTTTATCATACTTTAAGTTTTAGGGTACATGTGCACAACGTGCAGGTTTGTTATATATGTATACTTGTGCCATGTTGGTGTGCTGCACCCATCAACTCGTCATTTATGTCAGGCATAACTCCCAATGCCATCCCTCCCCCTTCTCCCCTCCCCATAATAGGCTGCAGTGTGTGATGTTCCCCTTCCAGAGTCCAAGTGATCTCATTGTTCACTTCCCATCTATGAGTGAGAACATGTGGTGTTTGGTTTTCTGTTCTTGTGATAGTTTGCTGAGAATGATGGTTTCCAGCTATATCCATGTCCCGACAAAGGACACAAACTCATCCTTTTTTATGGCTACATAGTATTCCATGGTGTATATGTGCCACATTTTCTTAATCCAGTCTGTCACAGATGGACATTTGGGTTGATTCCAAGTCTTTGCTATTGTGAATAGTGCCGCAATAAACATACGTGTGCATGTGTCTTTGTAGTAGAATAATTTATAATCCTTTGGGTATATACCCAGTAATGGGATGACTGGGTCAAATAGTATTTCTAGTTCTAGATCCTTGAGGAATAGCCACACTCTCTTCCACAATGGTTGAACTAGTTTACAGTCCCACCAACAGTGTAAAAGTGTTCCTATTTCTCCACATTTTCTCCAGCACCTGTTGTTTCCTGACTTTTTGATGATCACCATTCTAACTGGTGTGAGATGGTATCTCATTGTGGTTTTGATTTGCATTTCTCTGATGGCCAGTGATGATGAGCATTTTTTCATGTGTCTGTGGGCTGTGTGAATGTCTTCTTTTGAGAAGTGTCTGTTCATATCCTTTGCCCACTTTTTGATGGGGTTGTCTGTTTTTTTCTCGTAAATTTGTTTGAGTTCTTTGTAGATTCTGGATATCAGCCCTTTGTCAGATGAGTAGATTGCAAACATTTTCTCCCATTCTGTAGGTTGCCTGTTCACTCTGATGGTAGTTTCTTTTGCTGTGCAGAAGCTCTTTAGTTTAATGAGATCCCATTTGTCAATTATGGCTTTTGTTGCCGTTGCTTTTGGTGTTTTAGACATGAAGTCCCTGCCCATGCCTATGTCCTGAATGGTACTACCTAGGTTTTCTTCTAGGGTTTTTATGGTATTAGGTCTAACATTTAAGTCTCTAATCCATCTTGAATTAATTTTCGTATAAGGAGTAAGGAAAGGATCCAGTTTCAGCTTTCTACTTATGGCTAGCCAATTTTCCCAACACCATTTATTAAATAGGGAATTCTTTCCCCATTTCTTGTTTTTCTCAGGTTTGTCAAAGATCAGATGGCTGTAGATGTGTGGTACTATTTCTGAGGACTCTGTTCTGTTCCATTGGTCTATATCTCTGTTTTGGTACCAGTGCCATGCTGTATTGGTTACTGTAGCCTTGTAGTATAGTTTGAAGTCAAGTAGCATGATGCCTCCAACTTCATTCTTTTGGCTTAGGATTGTCTTGGCTATGCGGGCTCTTTTCTGGTTCCATATGAACTTTAAAGTAGTTTTTTCCAATCCTGTGAAGAAAGTCATTGGTAGCTTGATGGGATGGCATTGAATCTATAAATAACCTTGGGCAGTATGGCCATTTTCACGATATTGATTCTTCCTATCCATGAGCATGGTATGTTCTTCCATTTGTTTGTGTCTTCTTTTATTTCACTGAGCAGTGGTTTGTAATTCTCCTTTAGGAGGTCCTTCACATCCCTTGTAAGTTGGATTCCTAGGTATTTTATTCTCTTTGAAGCAATTGTGAATGGGAGTTCACTCATGATTTGGCTTTCTGTTTGTCTGTTATTGGTGTATAGGAATGCTTGTGATTTTTGCACATTAATTTTGTATCCTGAGACTTTGCTGAAGTTGCTTATCAGTTTAAGGAGATTTTGGGCTGAGATGATAGGGTTTTCTAAATATACAATCATGTCATCTGCAAACAGGGACAATTTGACTTCTTCTTTTCCTAACTGAATACCCTTGATTTCTTTCTCTTGCCTGATTGCCCTAGCCAGAACTTCCAACACTATGTTGAATAGGAGTGGTGAGAGAGGGCATCCCTATCTTGTTCCAGTTTTCATAGGGAATGCTTCCAGTTTTTGCCCATTCAGTATGATATTGGCTGTGGGTTTGTCATAAATAGCTCTTATTATTTTGAGATGTGTTCCATCAATACCGAATTTGTTGAGAGTTTTTAGCATGAAGGGCTGTTGAATTTTGTCAAAGGTCTTTTCTGCATCTTGAGATAATCATGTGGTTTTTGTCTTTGGTTCTGTTTATATGCTGGATTACATTTATTGATTTGCTTATGTTGAACCAGCCTCGCATCCCAGTGATGAAGCCCACTTGATCATGGTGGATAAGCTTTTTGATGATTTTTTGTAACCTCGTGTCCCATATAGTAGATTTATGAGCAGGCATAGAGGAAGGAAACAAATTACCTTCAAAGAAGAGGGCCTCATAATTAAATATTGAAAAATACTGCCATGTTTTGGTCGCCAAACTAGGACGTCAGGTGTTCCAGAGTCTGCTACAGACCAGACTTCCTCCTTCCATCTCTTTTTCCCTCCCATTGACAATGTGAGTACAATTTAGAAAACTGGGAATTTTTCAACCAAATAAAACTATTAATTTAAACTAGTTGCAGTAACTGCACATTAAAAAAGAATTTATAATTGCAGTCTTCCTGTGTTTATTAAAGACGCTAAATCTTATAACTCACTTTAAATATGATCGGTCATATTTAAATATAAACATTCCAAGCTATCAAAATCAATGGCTTAAAAATAAAGATATAACTGCAGATTTTGGTCTATCAGATTGAGCTTATGATTTCATTAGGGAATAAAACAGACTCTTATACTGTAAATAGGCACATTTGATTGCCAAACGACTTGCAACAGTGTAACTTTACAGCCTGCTTTACTGATTTATGAGTTAGACAGCAGAAACCTGCAAAGAGGGAATTTATGTGATAATTAGATAATTTAATCAGAGAAGAAAAAATGGAGAACTAATCCAGAGGGTCGGGCTCAAATTTTAAATCCCATATAGCCATAGCTGTAGACTTATTTTTTTTCTTTTTACACAGCACAGTAGATATGATGGTAAACCTAGTGCAGTTAATTTTGAATCTGTTCTGACCTTGAAATGCCACCCCTATGTGTTGCTATGTAGAACTTAATACTCTCCATTTCAGAATAACTCTTATTAGATTCACATGTTTAAAAGTGTGGGAAACAGTCACAAACAAAAGTTGCAGGAGATGTAAAATACTAGAAACTTTACAGCCACACGTCACTGACTGTACCTGGAAAACCTGTACAGTATTATGTCCGTACAGGCTATATGATAAAGATATAGATTTATTTCATATTAATTTGATGCATACATTTTAAGTCTGCAGTTAAGCTGTAGTACGCTTTTGTAAAAATCTCTCTACAAATTATAAATATAAGGATGAAATTATTAAAAGTAATGGCAAAAACTGCAATTACTTTTGCACCAACCTAATGACATCACGCTACAATCACAGTGAAGACTATGGCAACACTCTGAATATTTATCCAAATTTATCCTATCCTATTATTTCCCAGGTTTCTCTTATACAAATGGATGTTTACTCCGAAGACAGCCCACAGAAAATTTATCGACCTAAAATGCACAGCCAGATAGCACATAGCCTAACATACTATGTTTTATTTTTCTTTCAGCATTTATCGTGATTGTTAAATCTTTTATTAGCTTTTTAAAATCTTTTATTTGCTTTTCTAAAATTTTCCCTGTCTACTCCCATTCTCTACCCACTAAAGTTCAGCTGTAAGACCGTGGGCCACCTAGCAGATTTCCAACA
Organism: Trachypithecus francoisi; assembly: GCF_009764315.1. Classification (NCBI taxonomy): domain Eukaryota; kingdom Metazoa; phylum Chordata; class Mammalia; order Primates; family Cercopithecidae; genus Trachypithecus; species Trachypithecus francoisi. Next base: position 105,429,878 of record NW_022681471.1, read on the forward strand.
GATAGCTGGCAAATTTATTGAATTCCACTGAGGTTTAGTCACTAAGTATGTACCAGACAAATGTGATAGGTAATGTAAAATTTTAAAATGTGAATAAACCTAAAATGGTCCTTGCTATCTTGCCACTCGTTAGATAGCACCAAAGAAAAATAAAAGTTTAGAAATTGCTGGCCACTCACGTTTACCATAATAGTCAAGAACCATTTTTCCAATGGAACTTGATAGTATCATAATGATATCTTGTCATAGTGCTTCATGATTGCCCAACTTTGAAGCTCTGAAAACCTTTCCAAAATACTTGAAATAGTACAAAATGGAACTCTTCACATGAAAAGGAATGACTAAAGAAAAGTACCTATTTCAGCCTCTCTATGTATTACATCCTTTTTAAGGATTATGCCTTGTGAATGTCTAATATTATCAAAGCATTCACATTATTTGATAATTACAACAGCCTAATGAGGTATAAAAGTCATGTGTTTACGGGAATATTTGAAAACGCTAGATTAATGGTAGAGGCATGGGATGAGAACAGGATGTGAATGAAAATGGACACAAAGGTTTAGGGGTTAATAAAAAATATCCTAAAGTTGGAGTGTGGTGATGTATACATGACTCTATAAATTTACTAAAGTTCATTGACTTATATGTTTAAAATGAAAATTTTATGGTATGTAAATTATACCTCAAAGTTGTTTTTAAAAACCTGTTGAATAGAGAATATATCAACTACTATTATATATTTAAAAAGATAATTTAAGGTTACCATCAACTTTTTCACTCCATTATTTTGATGCATAGTAAAGGGTGAAATGTCATGAATGTTGTTAAATAACCTGGAATTAACTTAAATGGTAGCTATTTATTGATGGCCTACTGATGTCCACAAGATCTTACACAGTAATATCATAATGTTTCCATTGTTTACATTCTATTACATTAAATGAATTTTAATGCTAAAGCATTTTTACTGAAGCTGATATTTTGACTCAGATCTGCTTTCTCCACTTTAATAATTAGCCCTTTATCAAGTGAAAATTAACCTACAAGTACAATCTCCCAATTATTTCTATGCAGCATTCCAAAATGTTCCCTAGAGTTTGATTTACTCATTTGTTTATTTTGAAAAGTAACCATAATTGTTTGAAAATATGTTATTTCTGTTTTTAATTGTTGTAGGCATATAGTAGGTATACAGAGCTTACATGAGATATTTTGATACAGGTATGCAATGCATAGTAATCACATCAGGGTAAATGGGGTATCTATCACCTCAAGCATCTATCCTTTGTGATGTAAAAAATTCAGTTGTACTATTTTAGTTATTTTTAAATGGACAATTACTTTTTTATTATGGTCATCCTATTCTAGCAAATACTAGGTCTTACTCATTATTTCTAATTTTTGTACCCGTTAACCATCCCCACTTCCTCCCCAACCCCTGATTATCCTTCCCAGCCTCTAGTAAGGATCCTTCTACTCTCTATCTCCAAAGTTCAGTTACCTTAATTTTTAGCTCCCACAAATAACTGAGAACATGGGATGTTTGTCTTTCTCTGCCTGGCTTATTTCACTTAAAATAATAACCTACAATTCCATCCATGTTATTGCAAACGACAGGATGTCATTCTTTTTTATGGCTGAATAGTACTCTATTGTGTACATGTACCATATTTTCTTCTTTCATTTTTTTTAATGGACATTTAGGTTGCTTCCAAATCTTGACTTTTGTGACTAGTGCTGCAATAAAACATGGGAGTACAGATATCTCTTCAGTGTACTGATGTTCTCTCTTTCTTTCTTTTTTATTTTTTTTATTTTTTTTTTTTTTGAGACGGGGTCTTGCTCTGTCTCCCAGGCTGGAATGCATTGGTATGATCTCGGCTCACTGCAAGCTCTGCCTCCCGGGTTCACGTCATTCTCCTGCCTCAGCCTCCCGAGTAGCTGGGACCACAGGCGCCCACCACCATGCCTGGCTATCTTTTTTTTTTTTTTTTTTTTATTTTAGTAGAGATGGGGTTTCACTGTGTTAGCCAGGGTGGTCTTGATCTCCTGACCTCCTGATCCGCCCACCTCGGCCTCCCAAAGTGCTGGGATTACAGGCGTGAGCCGCAGCGCCCGGCCAACTGATGTTCTTTCTTTTGGGTATGTTACCCAGCAGTGGGATTGCTGGATTGTATGGTAGCTCTGTTTTTAGTTTTTTGGGGAATCTCCAAACTGTTTTCCATAGTGGTTGTACTAGTTTACATTCCCACCAACAGTGTATGAGGGTTTCCTATTCTCCACATCCTTGCCAACATTTGTTTTTGCTTGTTTTATAAATAAAACCATTCGAGTTGGAGTGAGATTATGTCTAATGTGGTTTTGATTTACATTTCTCTTATGACCAGCGATATTGAGAACCTTTTCATATACCTGTTCGTCATTTATCTTCTTTCAAAAAAAGTGTCTACTCAGATATTTTACCCATTTTTAATCAGATTATTAGTTTTTTCCTATAGAGTTGTTTTAGCTCTTTATATATTCTAGTTGTTGATCCCTTGTCAGATGGGTAGTTTGGAAATATTTTCTCCCATTCCGTGGGTTGTCTCTTTACTTCGTGAGTTGTATTCTTTGCTGTGAAGGAGGTTTTTAACTTGGTATGATACCATTTGTCCTTTTTGCTTTGGTTGCCTGTGCTTGTGGGGTATGGCTCAAGAATTTCTTGCCCAGACCAGCGTTCTGGAGATTTTCCCCCATGTTTTCTTGTAGTGGTTTCATAATTTGAGGTCTTAGATGTAAGTATTTAATCCATTTTGATTTGATTTCTATATACAGTTCAAGATAGAGGTCTCGTTTTTTTCTTCTGCATTTGGATATCCAATTTTGCCAGCACCATTTATTAAAGGACTCCTTTCCCCAATGTGTGTTCTTGGCACTTTGTCAAAAAACTAAGTCACTGTAGATGTATGGCTTTATCTCTGGGTTCTCTATTCTGTTCCATTGGTCTATGTGTCTGCACTTATGCCAGTACCATGTTGTTTCAGTTACTATAGCTGTGTAGTATAATTTAAAGTCAGGTAAAGTGATTCCTCCAGCTTCGTTCTTTTTTGCTTAGGATATATTTGGCTATTCTGGGTCTTCTGCAGTTCCATATAAATTTTAAGACTGTTTTTTCTGTTTCTGTGAAGAATGTCATTGTTAGAAAATACATTATTATAATGGACTCTTCTATTATTGTCATTACAACTAAGCATAACATCATTTCTCAGGTATATTACAAGTAATAATAATTATATACAATGTCCAGTTTTTCATTTTTAAAAGATTCTGTGGTCAAGTTTACACAGAAAAATTTATATGCTTTACTTCTCTGCTGGAGATTTTTGACCCACTTTTTTGTATTTTCAAAATTAAAAGTTTAAGTTAAATTTGATAAGACGCCACAGACAACTTTTCCTCTAGAAATGTGTTGATATACCACAAAACTCATATGTCAAGGAACAATGTAGGGGAAACACTGAAATAGAATGCTTCCTTTGGCCCTGTTGCATATTTCTGATAAAAGTCAAAACTTCTTTAGCTGACAAAACTTAATTTATAGGTAATATTTTTCTAAGTTACTCAACTTATGGATGTTTTAAAAAAAGAGTAGTAAAAGCTCTGTGAATTTCTTCTTTTTTTACTTGTTGAATTATTATAAAGTATAACCTGAAACTTTTCAACATTATTTTTTTCTATGAAAATAATTATATTTCTTGCACGTTCCTATCTTTGGAAAGTACGTATCATCTCAAATCTTTTGGTAGATTTTCTTTCTTTAGTTTTCTGAGTACGTGTGATATGTGGCCATTTCCCTTTCTTGAAAATAACAATTTCAAAATTACTATCTCTTTCGCAATTACTAATCTAACAGTGGTACATTCCTCCATCAATCAGTAGTCTCAACATGAAATATTTTACTTTTTTTCTAAAATATTTTCTTTTTTCTAAGTTTTTCCTGTCTTTGACACCACAGAAACTCCAATAATTATTTGATACCGTTTTCTTTATTCCATTAAATACTTTAGACAGCTACAGTATAATTTTGCTTGCCATTTTCTGTTATTTATTGGATATGTGAGAATGGTTTGATGAGGTAAAGCATTTTTAAAAAAAAAACCCTGCTCTCTTCTCAGTTCATTGTAAAGTCCTGTATTTAAAATGTGATTAATGTTTGATGGATTTTTTTTGTTCTACAATTTTGCCCTTTACCATATTCAGTGGAAAAATGGTTAATTCGATTGCACTTATTTTCCTACTTTTTTTTTTTTTTGTTTGTTTTGTTTTTGTTTTTGTTTTTTTGAGATGGAGTCTCACTCTATTGCCCAGGCTGGAGTGCAGTGGCACAATCTTGGCTCACTGCAAACTCTGCCTCCCAGGTTCAAGTGATTCTCCTGCCTCAGCCTCCTGAGTAGCTGGGATTACAGGCGTGCACCACCACGCCCAGCTAATTTGTGTGTGTGTGTGTGTGTGTATATATATATATATATATTTTTTTTTTTTTTTTTTTAAGTAGAGATGGGGTTTCATCATATTGGTCAGGCTGGTCTTGAACTCCTGACCTCGTGATACGCCTGCCTCAGCCTCCCAAAGTGCTGGCATTACAGGCGTGAACTGCTGCGCCCGGCCATTCCTACTTTGAATATATAGTGCTGTGAACATAATTACTGCATGCTCAAATGCCTTTTTAAAATAATGGAATGATGAGATAAGCTCAAATGTCTTTTTTTCATAATGGAATGATATAATTTGCTTTCTGTTACTTGAGATGGATGAAGAAAATCTAGTGCTTCTGAAAGGTATTGGATTGAGAACCCCTCATAGAGCATATGTGAGCGTTCAAGTCAGTATCCCTGATTTGCTCTTTCCTCTTAGTTGTTTCCGTTAGAATTTTCTGATTTTTATATGAAGCCAGGCTGATAATTTCACAAGATCAGTTGTTTGGGGTTGGTTTATTTGTTTTCTTCAAATGCTTACTATCCATATCCCACTAGATGTATATATTAGGTGAAAATATAACTCAAATTATACATCCTTCACATCTTTAGGACAACTTAGAGATCTGGTAGATAAGCATAAAGATCATTTTCCTTTGGATTACATCTTCTGTCTCCAGTGTTTTCTTCTACAATTTTATTTTCTTGCATCATATTCCCATAATGCCACAAAAGAAAATGATTACATTGTCTTTTTCATGAGTGATTTTAATATAGGAGATTGTTCTTCCCAGAAGTTTCAATAATACTCTGTTATTTGTACAAGTGACTTACCTATTTCACAGTCAGCCTGCACTAAAGTGATAAGCATTTTTCACTTATGTGTTTCCAGAATAAAATTCTGATGAGGTTAGGTAAATTAGGTGGTAAAAGATATCCTAAATACAAACTAAAAGTTAATTATAATTTAAATGTAAAATTTGTGGAATTAATGTGTAAAGATGCTGGCAAAATATAAATGTCACGCATGTTGTACAGCTTACCCATAGTAGAATCAATTGGAAATATAAATACATTTGATTTTACAATTTTAGTAATGAATTGAATTATTATTAATGAATATATTAAGTATGTTGGATAGCCTTTTTCAAATCTACTTGTGTGATACACTCTGTCAAAAAAAGCAAAAGGATAACATCTACAAAGTATTGTATGACTCTTGGATATACACAATGCATATTAATAAATATTCTGAGAAGTTCTGTAGTATAGACACATGTTCATCTTCACTTTCCAAAATATGTTTAACCACTGGATTCTTTTTAATGCATAATCTACTCAATGCGTAAAGAAATTTTTATCTCTAATCATATGGAACAGTACTACAAATATGAGAATTTCTCTAGAAATGCCTATAAATTATGAAAAAGTCTCATTTTATATGATGTTCAGTGATGATTTTTATCAATGTTAATAATTTTAGTGGTGGCAACCTTTGTAAAACCACAGAAGCTCATCCTCAACAGTTTCTCTAATCATTTAATAGAAATATGTATATTTCAAAATCCATGGAATGCTTTGCATTGAACTCCAAATTGCCTAACCTTCCTCTCACAGGTTACTTGGTCCTTCATATCCCCTGCCAACAGATAAAAGTCAAATGTTTGTTTATATGTTTGTAAGTTATTGTTGTCCCTATTATTTATGACTTATGACAACAATATGGCTCATTTGGGAAAATGTGGAACCTATCAGAAAGGCCTGTGTTGCAATGATCACTTATGCTATCTTGGCTTTGCTTTGTAATGCCAAGCTTCTGGAATTTCCAGGGGCAGTCTATGAAGAAAAAAGTTATAAATAGAAAATTAAATGCTGGATTATAGAAGGGTCTCTTGCAAGTGAGAGGCACTGAAACTTAAGGCTCTATAGCTTCATACTAATTCCTCATCTGGATAGTAATTCTTACTGACTCACAGTCTTTCCTTCCGTTAAATTAAACCCACACACTCTGGATGCCACAAGCCTAATCTTTGCTAGCTTGTTTCCTACAGCCTAAAATGAGATCCTATATTCTTATTCTCTGACCCTCCAAAACCCCTTCTCAGCCATATGCTAGTTAAATTATGTCAACTTCCTAAAAATCACCAGATTATACAACAGATATTAATTTTTATCTTTTTGATCACAGATCATGAGTTTTTCTTTTTAATTTTTTTTTATTGTACTTTAAGTTCTAGGGTATATGTGCACAACGTGCAGGTTTGTTACATACGTATATGTGTGCCGTGTTGGTGTGCTGCACCCATTAACTTGTCATTTACATTAGGTATATCTCCTAATGCTATCCCTCCCCCCTCCCCCAACCTCACAATAGGCCCCAGTGTGTGATGTTAGTTTTTCTATTACATTACATATATTTCTGCTTTGTAATTTACTTATATATCTACATTCTGCCTCTCAAAATAAAGCTTCTGTAAGTATAGGGGCAATGGTTTTGTTCTCACTGTGTGGAATTGAGTAGTAGAAGCTGAACAATGTATTGAATTGAATTAACTAAATGCTATCGACATATAAATAAGATTAAATTTCTTTTTTTCCCCCCACAAATGTCTATTTGGAGGATACTTTTATTTTAAAACCATAATTAAAGAGGGAGTATAATTGTTCGAATGGCAGCAACTTTGTTACTTCGTAGTTATTTTACCTTGCGCGTGCTGACATTTCTACTTCATTTGTAAATGAAGATGATAAATACTTCTGTTAATATGATTAAGAGATGGAATTAATTATATAAAGTGTAAGTGTATAAGTTCACCCAAATGTCTGCAGTGGTCAGGATACTGATGATGATTTCTTTATTTATGTTTTGTTTGCTCTTCTTTGACACCTCTGGTATAAAAGGTTAAGGGACTATGTGTATACTTCATTTTTTCCTCTACTAACCTTGGAGGCTAAGGGGATGGAAAAACTTTTAAATACATGTACACAGATATGATTACAGATGTGTAATTTGGGTCCTCTACCCTCTCTGAGTATATTCTCATTTTTTCCCCATCAGTTTCCTTTCACAGTAACCACAATTGCTATTCAAGTTTCATCACTTTGACTTAAACTCCACCTTGATTCTCTCCTCTCATCCTCAGCAGATACCTAGGGTTTTGTGCTTATGAGGAAATGACATGTTTTATCGCTGATAACTTATAACTAAATATTTGTGCAAACAACATAGACAGGTATTTTTACATATACTGTCACATCTGATCTTTTTGACCAAAACCAATGTAGTTGACTACTGAAGAAATGAGAATTTCTCAGGTAAGAAAACCTCATTGCTGGCTTGCTATTATCATTCTTGGGCTAGACATGAGGAAATCAAGGTTCGGAACATGTTGATGCTTTGCCCAAGGTGGCAAGAGAGAGCCCTGAAATTTAAATCATGATTAATGTTAACATGATTTCACCCTGATACTCAGAGAGCACCAAGTAGGAAGCATTCAACTTCTTGCATCTTCACATCTTACTTTTGTTTTCTGAGAAAGAGCCACCTCTACTACTGCTAATATTTTCCTTTGGCCCTGAGCTTTGTGCTTCACTCTGGTTTCCTTGCTTTAAACAGGGTTTTTTTTTCTAACCAATTATCTTCTTACATTAAAAAAAAAAAAAAAATCACTTTATCTGTTGGCTCCTTTCATGTAGCCTTAAAGTATGTTTAAGTCTGATTGACCTGAATTTTATTATGTGTAGAGACAAAAGTCTGCAAAAGTAATTTAAACTATTTTTGTAAGAATGCTCCTTGATCCTTAATCAGGGCAGCACTTGAAAATATGATTTCTGCTCTCATCATCCACGGCCTCTCTTCTAGCTCCAATCGTCGTTAACCACCTCATGTACCCTGATTACTATTGATCCCATTGAACCTATCTGAAACTGACACTGTTAACCTCTCTCTCTCATTCTTAAAATTCTCACATCAATTGATGTGAGATTTTCTCTCTTTTCTATTTCTTCTTTTCCTTCTCTTTGACTGTTGTTTCTATTTATTTGGTGCTTTTCTTTCCATGTTGGTTAAATTTCTGTGTTCTCCATGGTTCTCGATTTGCTCTCTCTTCCTGCTTTCCTCTAACACTTGAAAACACTGAAAAAAATACATATTATACAAATGTACTATTTTCCTTTCTCTCTTTCTATACAGACACACATAAGATTATTTAGTACCTGATTTCTACCTACATTTCTTGTTATATTTTTGCCAAACTCCTTATGCTCTTCAGCGCCCTGTCTCCACACCTTGTTTCTGTTCAACCAGAAATGCTTTTGTTTTTATATCCTTGCATATCCAGTATGCATATACAGTATTTAGGTCTCTTATTTAGAAGTAACAAAATTGAAGTAACTAAAGCAAAACAAATGAGAGAGAAAGATTTGTCATATGGAAACAGTAATGTGTCATAGAAACCAAGGACAATAATAAAGTTTTGACTCAAGAAGGGACTAATGCCTGTGTTTTGGTTATTTATGGTAGCCATTTATTATTCCTGCTAACGGTTTTCCGAGTTAAGAAAGCTCACCTGAATGGTTCTCTTTTGGGGTTTCTTATGTGATTTTAGTCCGTCGTTGGCTGATACTATAGCAACCTGAAGCTCAACTGGGCTGAACATCCAAGATCACTCACTCACGTGGCTAGCAGTTGTTGGCTGAAAGCCTACTTGCAATTGTTACTGAAGCATGTATCCATGGCTTTTTCATGTGACTTAGCTTTCTCAGAGCATAATATGTTGGATGGATTCTAAAAGGGAGCACCCTAAGAATGACTGTTCTAAAAATACAGAAGTGGAAGCTGCCAGGCCACTTAAGGACTTTTGCCATAACTGGCAATTGGACTATATTCTATTGGTCAAAGCAGTCAAAGAGTCAACCCAGATTTAAAGAGCTGAAGAAATAAACGTCACCTCTTGATGAGGGAGTGGTAAGAGGAGCATGTGCTGTGGGAGCTATTATTGCAGCCCTCTTTTGAAAATGCTATCTACAGGCTGGACGCGGTGGCTCACACCTGTAATCCCAGCACTTTGGGAGGCTGAGGCAGGTGGATCACTTGAGGTCAGGCGTTTGAGACCAGCCTGACCAACATGGTAAAACCCCGTCTCTGCTAAAAAGTGTAAAAATTAGCTGGGCATGGTGGTGGGCACCTGTAATCGCAGCTACTTGGGAGGCTGAGGCAGGAGAATCACTTGAACTCAGGAGGCAGAGGTTGCAGTGAGCCAAGATAGTGCCATTGCATTCCAGCCTGAGTGACAGAGCGAGGCTCCATCTAAAAAAAAAAAAAAAAAAAAAAAGCCAGACTGCAGCCTGCTATTGGAAGCTATCACTATTTTTGTTACCACCTTACTCCCTATGCATCTACTTCTTTCTTCTCTCTCTCTCTGCATGGACCTTTGCTCTTCCTCAATCCACTCTGCAAACTAGGGACTTCAGAAGCGCAATTTGTTAGCATATGTGACGCAATTCCAAGCACTCACAGTTTGACCAGACTTTCTTCTGTCAATCCTAATTTTCTGAGAGAAATTCTGATGATTCTCTCTTGACACAAGCATTTTTCACATTCTGATCACCCATAACATGGAGTTGTCCAGAATTATGTGGCACAGACATGGTTGTTATTGGCCCATCTTTTTGAGGAGGATTAACATTTTCAGGATGAAAGGCCCTGGTCATAACCCGTCTAAAGCATCTGTTACTCCCAGCAATGCTTACTAATTATTCAAAGTTCTACTTTAACATCAACTCCCTTGTGACATCCTCCATACGAGCATTACTCCACCCTGCATACTTCCATCAATTTTATAGATTCTGTGATATTTCTTGCTCTATAAATAATGTCATGCACCTAGATGGATCCCTACTCCCAGATTCTAGGTTCCCAAAATGTATCAGTATTTCTCACACAAGGTAGTTGTTCAACCAAAGAAGATCATGTATATGGTAATAAAATAAGATGCATTTATATGAGTATTCTCTCATTTGTTTTAAGGCAGAATTCTAACCATTTAGGTAATTCATAATTAATTTGCCTCTATAATTGTTAGGATTAATATTCTAAGGAATAGTATTAAGTTAGACCTGTGAATTTATAACCTTGCATAAACAACTCCTTAACCACTTAGCCCATTTTCTTGGTATAATTCTCATTACTCAGTTCAGGACTATAGTTCTCTCTGAAAACTGCTAAGCAAAACTGATGTTATCTTCTAATGATATGTATTAGAATTTACTCCAATTAGTGTAAATTCACTTACACTAATGTGCATTATACAAAATGATCCACATGATAATGTTATGGGCACTCTGGTATAACTTTGTTTCTTCTCTAAATTATAATAATCTAATAATAACTGAATTTTAAATTAGAATGACTTGACCACTAGCTGATTTTTATGAATTTGACAGAAATAAATAAATAAATGTATTATTTTGGTATCCACATGCTGCAGAGATCCATGCCTATAACTGGCTCAGAAATTCATATGTTAAATGTAGAATATACTTTACAGTAGAACTTGCTGACAAATGTCTTTATAAATATATAAATATTGAAATGTTTTATAGTTATCTAAAATTCAAAATCAGTATCTGCAGGAAGTCATCAAATACCTATCAGACAAATAACAATACCCATTTGGGGCATGTAACTTCCGTTTATTAAATTTATAGCTTCCCTGAAATTTAACTGAAATATGGCACATGATAACTGACTAAACAACACTAAGGCCAGGCACAGTGGCTCACGCCCATAATCACAGCACTGTGGGAGGCTGAGACAGGAGAATTGCTTAAGGCCAGGATTTTGAGACAAGCCTGGGTCACATAGCAAGACCCTGCCTGTACTATGAAATACAATAAAATAAAAAGAATGTGATTAAGGAGTATTTTCCACATGCAATTTTCTCATTATGTCTCATCCCTGTCACAGTTAGCTGAATCTTACAGGTTAACATCTTGTCTTTGGTCAGATTTGAGTGTAACTTCAAAGATAAAACATATCAATTCTACATATAAGATATAAATTGCCTATTGAAAATGATATCTGAAATAGTTGTTATTGACTCAAAATGATTATTGCTTTTTTCATAATAATCCCATAGAGAAGAAATGAATCATTTCACTTTTGGCAATTTATGAAAGTAAAAAATATTTACGATAATTCTATTTAGGTGATGCACCTGCCTCGGCCTCCCAGAGTGCTAGGATTACAGGTGTGAACCACCACTCTTGGCCAATTTATGGTCATTTTAAAGGAAGCTACATGGTAGTGGTGGTTTAGGAGAGTTTCTGAATTTCGTCTTCTTGGAAAGTTAGTTGTTCTTTGTAGAGCGTGTTAACTAATAATGCTATCCTCCCAACAGAAAATCCAATCTGATTTGACAAGTCATGAGATCAGTTTAGAAGAAATGAAGAAACATAACCAGGGGAAGGAGGCTGCCCAAAGAGTCCTGTCTCAGATTGATGTTGCACAGGTATATTTTATTTCAGAAACTAAGGAACATGTTTTTGTTGGGCATTATACCATAATCCAGTCTATATTAGACAACTTGATTATTGACAAGATTGGATTTGAGAACATTATTTGAAAACTACAAGTTGATGTCTAAACAATGAGTTTTTTGCTTTCTACATTTTAAAGATAAAATGGGTTAATTAATTACCTTTTATTTAGTATAACATTAAGAAAAAACTGCTGAATTATTCTCCCAAATGTAGGTTTTCTTGTGTTGTATGAATGGAAAAATACTGCTTTATTTTGTTTTTATTTTTCTGTGTATCTTCAGAAATAAAGGCAAAACTATTAATAAAAATATGACCAGTTATTGTTTGAAAGGCAAAATTAAATCAGTGCCTTTTTACACTGTCCTTACAGAAAAAATTGCAAGATGTCTCCATGAAGTTTCGATTATTTCAGAAACCAGCCAATTTTGAGCAGCGTCTACAAGAAAGTAAGATGATTTTAGATGAAGTGAAGATGCACTTGCCTGCGTTGGAAACCAAGAGTGTGGAACAGGAAGTAGTACAGTCACAGTTAAATCATTGTGTGGTATGTATTTCTGTTGGCAAATATGCAGGTACCCCTTGACTTTCCTCATTAATAAGTATCTGCTCTTTTATAAGAAAAAATTGTTTTCGGATAACCATAATAATTATACTATATAATTTTAAGATTGAGAACAAAAATTGGCACATGTATTGTGGCCTACTCTGTGTGTCTTTTTTGAATCTATAATTCTGCTAAGAACTGTGCAGAATGTAAAAGGATGTTGCTTGTGTTTAATTTTTATGATTCTTTAAATATATTTTAAATGGAAATCTAGAAAGGAAATATATTAATGTAAAAATAGTAACAGCAGTACTTGCAATAATCCTAACAACTCCATAAATAATGGATGCCAAGTAAGCTAAATAGCATACAGAAGCCACCTTTAATTCTTAAGGCTGATTACCTTAGAGAATTTAAGGACAAACAGCTGGTGAATGGCAAAGCAAGATTCCAATTCAGGTACTCTTATTCCAAACCTTAATAACTTTCCTTTAAACACCAGTACTGGATATACACTGAAATTCCACGAGACAACACAGAATTAAAAGGCATGGAAAGGTACAAATAGCTTATAGCATAAATCTGATTTAAACTTTGTAATACTGAGCGGTGTCCTATGTTGCTATTATTGGAAGTTCACCAACTAAGATGATTCCTCTGAAAACATAAAGCTGAGGTATGATTGCATCTACTAGAGTAACATAAGTATTATTATAACTCTACATGTACTATTGACACTAGAGTAGAAAGTCACATAAAATGAAAACACAGAATGTTGTTAACATTAAAGAGAAAACTAGTCTATTTAGTACTTGGTATTTTAAATAGTATTTCTACATCTACTCCATAATATCAATGAAAAACAGATTACTTCAGATACATTGTAGTCATATCATCATGACTAGGAAAATATTTTTCTTTTTAACAAATATCTTAAATACATGTTTGTGAAAAATATGAGGTATTCTTATTCAATAATATATTTTCATAATTCAAGCTTCATTTTTTGTGGTGTAATTACTTTAATTATTCTCACCCCCAAAAAGAAACTTGGATTAGAAATGATAGAAAGTAGTTAATTGATATTAGATGAATAAGAATAGGAATATATGGGAACATATCCCATCTTAAATTTTGCAAAAAAAAACCATAAATGACCAAGTACATTATTCATGAGTAATATTTGCAAAGTGAGCACTTTTCATTCTTTTCTAGAAACAGATCTCTAATGTTACCTAATAAATTGTATCTACCAGTAAATATGAGCTGAGAACAATCTCACCTGTGTCCAGCTATGACTGTGCCCTGTGTCAGTACAAAGGAAACTGTTCAAGGCACTTGCTGAATTGGCTTCTGGTTCTGGTTTAAATGTCAGGACCAATTCAAGCAGTTCTTTCATAAGAATATCCTTACACTGTTTAGTGTTTTCATTATTTAAGATGCTTTGTGGTATATACCATCATCATAGTCTTGCCTTCAAGAAATGTTTGTCTATTTATAAAAGTCTTACTGGCATGAACACAAATATAATAATATTTCTCCTCATTGTTTATAAATATTTTATTTGCCTATTGAATGAAATGATGTTAATGGCTAACAGTACCTTGAGGGAATTGTCGTCATCAAAATAAAGCATTTAGATTTTTTTGAAGTTCAGAGAGTAAATAATTTAGAAAAATCTCTGATTCCAAGTTAGCATAGTTGATTTTCAACATAATAATTAATTTCCGTGTTTCCAGATACACAGATATTTTTATATCTTACAAGAGTAAAATGAAGTAAAAAATATCATCTGGAAAGCTCAGGCAAAAGTCATAATTATTAGTAATAAGGAAATGTTAACATCAGTTATCAAAGAGAGGATTAATATGGAAATAGGCATATGACAATCAGATAATTGCCCAGCCTTTACAAAATGTTTTGTTTTAGACCTTACTTTTAAACTGAAAAAAAAAAATTAAACCTGATTTTTGTTCTAATTCTATAAAAACAATTACCTACTAGCAAGTTTATTTTTTGGTAATACTAAAATACGTACTGATAGTTTAGATTTATGACTAAACAAATTAAAGCAGAGATACATAATGTCAACTATTATATATATGTATACATATATACACACACATATATATTTGAATACATGGACATACACATACAAACATATATTTCTAGGAAAAGAGTTACAAAGCAAAATTAAGACATCAAGTGGTGTTGGAGTGGTGTTGGTGGTATAATTGTGAACATAGCTGTCTTCCAAAGTTATGACACTTGTCTTACGATGCTTTTTTGCAGCAACCTATTTTTGTGAAACAATATGCGTGTGCTTTATAGTTGTGATGTACATGTGAATTGTAAATAATATTTTTATATCTGTTTATGTTTTTCATCAGCACTTCAAAGAAAACAAATTTGAGTATTTTAATTAACATTGAAAATGACCTCACTTGTTATATATGATACAATATATATTAAAATTATGATCTAGAAATTTAGTTGTTTTACCTTACTAATATGTAAGTACCATGAAAACAGCAGCGAATGTGTGCGTTTTGGCCACCACTGACTTCCCAGTGATTCAGATAGTATCTGGTTCATAGTAACCACTCAATAAATACCCGATGAATGAGTGAATTAATTCATCCAAATTTATGGCTAGAATTATATAACTCCAATATTTAAAATAGAAGTCATGTAAAATTCAGAATTGACATTTATGTTCGTTGAAGAACTAAATTGATATATATATGTATCTCACAAGACACATATATATGATTAACTCTCAGTTTAATAAGAATAGCTGCAAATTACACGTACCTGCATCTGTGTAGACAATTAAAAATAGAAAAATCAACAGAAAATGCAAAAGCTAGATATTGACCACTGCTACAAAATGCTACTCTGTTAAAATTGTAAGCATGGACTAGTAATTAAGGGGATCTCTATTTCTTTCTGTTAATAATATTATGAAATACTTTAACTCTACTGATTATTATGTTTTGTTTTATGTTTAAACTTAGAACTTGTATAAAAGTCTGAGTGAAGTGAAGTCTGAAGTGGAAATGGTGATAAAGACTGGACGTCAGATTGTACAGAAAAAGCAGACGGAAAATCCCAAAGAGCTCGATGAAAGAGTAACAGCTTTGAAACTGCATTATAATGAGCTGGGAGCAAAGGTGTGTGCATGCTGAGACCACAAACACTTCTTTCCACTTTCCTTACAATTTGTAAAGCAAGGGACAGTAAATTATGTATGATTAGAGTCTTGGAAATTCTAAACAACCCTCTCTCTCTCTTTCTCTCTCTCTCTCTGTGTGTGTGTGTGTGTGTATGTATATATATATATACATTAAACCTGATTTTTGTTCTAATTCCATAAAAACAATTACCTACTAGCAAGTTTATTTTTTGGTAATACTAAAATATGTACTGATAGTTTAGATTTATCACTAAACAAATTAAAGCAGAGATACATAATGTCAACTATTATATATATGTATACATATATACACACACATATATATTGAATACATGGACATACACATACAAACACATATATTTCTAGGAAAATAGTTACAATAGTTACATTTTTACGAGTCAGGCTCTCAACTTTAGTGAATAGAACAACATCACTGATAAAATTGTCTGTCACCTCATCTTAGACAGAAATAAAAATGTCCATGTTTGAGAAATAGCTAAGGAGAGGCATATTTCTTGTATCTCACCCTGAAAGTAGATTGAAGGTTATATCTTGAAGATATTAATTGCAAATTCCTTATCATAGAAAGTAAATTTTAGAATTAAATTGAAATCTGAAAATAACCATTTTTGTTAGTCGATAGTCTTGTTTTTATATTTTAAAAACCCTCTAATTTATATTTGGTATGTTTTAAACAAGTTTGTTGCCATCCTATAACAAAAGATTCTCCTACTTTGTTACAAAATAAGGAAACAAAATAAGGAACACTGATATTCAATTGATGGGAAAGCATTATGATAATCTCGAAATAAAATACATTTCAACTGCTTGTTTGGTCTACTGGGGTACCTTTGGAATGAGATACCTTTGTATCCTCTAGAGAAATGTATCATTGTTTTAAAGATCACCACAGAGAGAAAAGTTGTATGTGCACTGGATATCTCATTCCAGTGCTTATCCATTTTTATAGATGCCAGTTATTTCATATTTAACATCAATTATGAAGGGCTGAATAATCTCTAGTCTCAAATGTATTAGAGATTGAATAATCTCTAATATTAATCCTAATGCTACAGCTTCAGTTCTGGAAATATATTCTTTTTATAATTATAAATTATAATTAATAAAATAAATGTATGTTATCATTGTAAATTACAGATTTTCAGTTTATAATTTGGCCTGTGTGACTTTATACTAAAATAATGTATGGATGAGTATTTCTTAAATTAAGAAAATACACATTTTGGTAAAGGGGAGTTTCCCAGTTTACTTTTTAAAATAGAGTTGTTTTGTGTGTGGACTTTTTATTTGTCAAGGGAGTTTTTACAAAATCATTGCAAGAGTAAATTTAGCATAAAATAACAGACTAAATCAATTAGAATTTAAAACAATAAAAGTGATATTAGATGAATAATAGTGCCCTGAGTTGATTATTATTCAGAATGAATGATTCTCATAATGATGTAAAACCCTATTTATTCCTGAAAATACATATTTGAGAGCTTGTGTTTCTTCTAAACATTTGCCACATAGTAGTATCCTTAAAGCAAAATAAAAGTGTATGAAGGAATCATAATATCACAGAAAACAGCAAAAACATAGGCCAAAAATTTGTTTTTGAAGTAAATATTGATTTAGAAACATTTATGACTGAGGGATCATGTATAAATATCATCTTAAAAAATGCTGTAAGTCCTGTATTCTTTGGCTGAGAGTAAAAATATTGTCTGCATTTTGACTCAAAATATTTTCAACAGCAGTAGCTTTGTCTGATAAAAGCAAAGGCAACAAAGGGAATTTTATTACATTGTTCTTTTTATTTAAGAAGGAACCCTTCTGTTTTAATCATCTTCAGAAATTACATGGTTGTGTCTGCCTCAATTCAGTATGCATTACCTTTTTGGAGTAATCAACTCCAGCTGCCATAACAAAATAAAATAAACTTGATGGCTTAAACAACACAAATTGATTTCTCCAAGTTCGGGAGCCTGGGAGTGCAAGATCAAGGTGCTGGTCCATTTGATTCCTGAAGAGTACTTTCTTCTTGTCTTACATTTTCACTGTATTCTTATATGGTGATGAGTGGGAGAGAAATATAATTTATTAAGAGATACTAAACCTAGCACTATTGATGTAATAATACCTATAATCCCTTTTTATTTCTCTATGCTCTGATTTTTATGGAAATATACATAAATAGCAATACTAATATCATCCCGTAAATACATTGTTAACTTCCTGAAACAATGACTACTAAAACATTTTACTGCAGGTGGCATTCTGTTAAATGTGTCCATTCCCCACATACACACAAAAAGTATAAAACTCAGTTTTCCTTAAGATGGCAGTGTCTCCTGTTTTTTAAAAATGTATTTAGCTGGAAATAAACAAAATGAAATAAATAAAAATCAATAATGCATTAGCTCTGGGAAGATAGAATTTCTTTGACATATTGAATCTGGAATCATTTTTCTACCAGTAATGCATAGGAAAAAATATGCATAGAAACACACCGTAAGGTATATTTTCTCCCACCCCCCATGCACCCTTACAACACAAATAAAATTCTTGCAGTCAAAAGGGCAGATGCTTTTACTTAGGAAAAAAAAAAAAAATAGAAGGGAAAATCTGTTTTAAAAAAATGAATTTACAGCCTCAGGAACTAAATGTTTTCTAAATGTACACATACCTCTCCTAAAGAAAATAATGAATTTCGTTATTGGAATTGGACTTGTTGTCAGGGTTCCAGAATATTTATTTTGATTGTAGCATTTTAGATGCTTTATACATATTTTCATCTTTGGCGTTTTTCTTGCTCATAGCTAGATTCTTGTTTCGGTTGTACACACAGACACACACACACATATATATGTTTGTATGTATATATGACTGATATATATATGACATACATATATATATTTGTGTATATATATGTATCAGTCAGTGGTACCTATTATGCCTAGGGCGTGATGCACAAATGCTGGTGGTGGTATTGTTTTAACCAATTCCATTACAATTGAAATTAATCTGGACTCTACCTTTCAGATCTCTTAGCAACAAAAGCCAATCTTGTCCGTGTTTTATTTATCTGTAAGGTAGTAAAATAAATGTAAATAAAGCTTTTGCTCTGTACATTCAGGCACAGTTTTTTATTGAACCATCCCTAAAGGTAAAGAATGAGAATAAAGGAAGGGATTGAGGTCTTACAATATGTCACGCTCTCTCAAAATGTTGTCTGGTTTTACCCTCAGAATATTCCTGTGTTCTATTAATAAGTATAGTAATCCCATTTGATAGATGTGTTAACAGAGAAAAATGAGGTGTTCTGCCAAAAATCATACTCAAGTTGTGAGTCCACTAGGTATTGTAGAACCTCACATACTTATATTCCATCATGCTGTTTCTACAGAGCCAAATATTTATATCTACTTTCAGATTCCCAGTCTTCATGACAGAAAATAGTTTTTTTAAATATATATATATATATATATATATATATATATATATATATAGTGAAAACACATAACAACAACAACAAAAACAAAAACAAACAAAAAAAAACACCAGGAGCAACTTTTAAGAGTTTAAACTCTTTGTGTGTAAATTCCACCAGTTATAACTTATAATTAATGATTTGCAAGTCTTCATTCATTCCTTTATTCCATATATAAAGCATATTTAGCAAACCCTTTCTTTGTTCAAGGAACTTTCAGGGGCATAGGGGAGTAATCTAAAGATGTGTGAGGCAAGAAGATTTGCCTTTAAGAAATTATAATTTACCTGGCTTTTGTTGATGATTTGACTGCATTTAGTAGAAAGATATGCTGGGCTTTTTATCAAACCAACCAACTGAAAATATTAACAAAATATAGGCACATCTGACAAGGTGGTGGAGAAATACAAATTTATTCATTTCTTATGTGAGAATATGGATAATTTGCTTTTGAGGTCTTGGTATCAAACACTGAGAACAGGAGTACAGGATCAAGTCATGAGTTTTTCTATTAATGGGGATGAATATTGTCTTCGCATTCATCTTTTTGTTCCTATTGGATGGCAAAATTGTGTTTAAGGAGGAAGTCACCTATTCACTGTATTGTTTTTGAGCAGATGTAAGACACTTTAAAGATGCAATGAGGATACAATTGATAATTCTAGATATTACACAAATACTTTTACCTTTTGAGAGAATTAATCTTCTGTCTTCATTTCGGTTCCTTACCAGCATGAGCAAGCCTCATTTGTATATAGAGGATCGTAAACCTTCTTGCCATATTGTTGACAAATGACAGTAAGTTTTCAGTGAGAAATGAGTTTTATCTTCAGTTTGACTTGTATCATTTTATTTATCGTAAATTTTGGCCATAAATTTTCTTATATTAGAGAAAAATTCTTATAGCTTACTTTTCTACCATGACAACATACAAGACCCTATCTTTTGGACAGACGATCTCATCTGCCCTAGACAATTTTTATTCACTCTGAATATTCAGCATATATGATTTTATAAAATATTATTTTAAAACCTGTAAGAAAATAGTTATTTTAAATAAAAGAAATATAAAAGTTCCAAATAAGTGGTTATAACTAAATTTGAATTAAAGAGTAAACTAAATTACATTTTATTATACTTCTTTTCAGGTAACAGAAAGAAAGCAACAGTTGGAGAAATGCTTAAAACTGTCCCGTAAGATGCGAAAGGAAATGAATGTCTTGACAGAATGGCTGGCAGCTACAGATATGGAATTGACAAAGAGATCAGCAGTTGAAGGAATGCCTAGTAATTTGGATTCTGAAGTTGCCTGGGGAAAGGTAAAACCTGTATCACCGAAGGTTATTTTGAACATGCGTGAAAACACATAGTAATATGATTTTGTAAGGAAGTATTAGCATGTAGCAATAATAGCATTATAAATATTGTTTCATTTTCCCTTTCTTAAAAATCATCTGTGCTTTTCAGGACCATGATAAAACCAATGATAAGCTTAGCAAGAGTCTCTCCAAAGCTTCCTTAGAATTCAGTAAATTATGAATAAGACCTTAAAAAATACAAAGGTCATTAGTCTGAAAATTAGTCCAGAGATGAGATCCTATAATATACTGGCTTGCCTAAGACGATACTGCCCAAATGAATCCCACAGTCATGAAGAGGACAAGGACACAGAGATTGAAGACAGTTGGGCTAGACAAGACTTGCAAGATTAGCATATTGCCAAAGTCGCATTTCAGGAAGAATCTCGAGGTGTCTATGCAGGGGCTATCATTCCCATCACCAAATGACAAAGGGGCTCCTGTAATTGTTAGCTGTTAAATTCTTGCCCTTTCTCTGATGGGCAGTCATTTCATGCTGCTTAGAACTTAAGTGAAGAGACTCGCAGCTTAATACTTTTTTTACAGTTTATTCATTACCAGATTACTGGAAAGTGTGTTGCTATAAAGAAAACAGGTGATACTGATAACGTGTTTTACCTCAAAATTTGCCAATGTGTTAGGCCATTTACACCCACTTGATGTTTTAAAATTACCAAATTAACTAGATGTATAAGAAGTTTGTGCTTTATTTTTAATTCAATGTGGCTATCCAGATTATTCAAAGTTGGGAAATTTTCAGTACATTAGGCAAAAACTTACAATCATATAAATGAGACCCAAACTGAAAACTGTCTTTATGTAGATTCAGAGAACAAGTAGTAATATATTTTGTTACATAAAATATTTTCACATAAATAGTAGTGAATTAAATTGTCTTTCTTCTCTTTCAGAATAAATTTAATGTTAGATAAGATACTGAATTATAGTTATTCAGGATCATATATGAGATTACTATAGCAAGGAAGATAAAGTATATACAGGTTAAAACTCACAGTAGCCTTATTTTTTCTTATCATTCAAACATATTACTTGAGGTACTTTTGCATTAGCCTCCCCATGAGGGAGGCTATAATCATTCAAATATTATAAGGTAATGAATTTTGCAAAGGTTTCTAGGTTATCCTTGTCATATAGAAGGCTTGAATAGTCTGGAGAATTATCTGCTTGTTGAATCTGCCTGGAAAATATTTTTCATAAAGTCAAGGAGCAGAGGTAATTTGAGATCTAGTAGACAAAAACAAAGCTTAGAAAGCTGGAATTTATTTTCTTTCTTTGTAGAATAAAGATAATTTATCACTCTATCTAGATCTTTTGAAACTCAAAGCTGTTAATGACATACTCTAAAATCTCTTACTTGTCATATAAAAAGTATATTCATTTGCATCTAAATTACAGAATTTTTTTTACCAATTTATTTGGAAGGTGCTCATTATTTCTTTAAAAATAATAATCATAAAAGAAAAAGATACGCCCTGCAGATCTAAGTCAGTCACATTTATGGTAATCATTCTAATAATTTAGCATAAAATTCAAACTCTCATATATGAAACCCCATGACTATTGAGTACATTCTCATTTCTCATGGTTTCTTGGTAGGTGGAGAGCTTGATTCAAGCTATAAGTTTCAACTGCTGTTTCAAAAGATAAATGTAAATTTTTAAAAAACTAAATTAAATTCATTTAAATGCAATACATTAAATGTAGTTGCCAGTCATTCCAAGTATTTGGAATGTGACTGCAGAAAATTCAATATCTAGAGTCAATTTCTTTATTATTATTTTTAAAAAATTTTAGACAATTTAATTTATATCTACTGAATTTCTCTCAGTTGCATTGACCTAAGAACATTATTTTGTATGAAAATATTTGAACATGTAGTTTAAAATATTCAAATACATGAAAATGTCAATTACTCATGAGTGATTATTTGACCTTTAGTTTATCCAAACAAAGCATAATTTCAAGTACATTGACTATAGCTAAATATTATCAGTTTTATCTTAAAGTATCTGAATTATACTTAATATAAAATTCCAGAAAAATTATTTAGGGTGACTTAAAGAGATACATATGGCACAACTTGACAAGTCTAAATAAATTGGAAAACTAGGAAAAGGAAAGTTATAGTAGATAAATAATAAAAAAAACAAGTGCATAGAAATATATCACAATGTCTCATGGGTGGTGGAATGGACAGGGAACAATAAAGTCACAAATTGACACCAAGCTTCCTAACAGACAACACCAAGAGGTAAACATATTTATGAGACCCAAAGTTTCTCAATTATTAAAATAAGAATTAAAATAATTTTAACTTTACTAGTAGTATGTTAGCTTTTTGCAAGAACTTAGTGCCAGAAGAAAATAAATGGGAGGGTCATAAAGTGATAACAAGCTGATTAATATTCTTATAATAAACAATAAGAATGTTTGTTTATTTTTTTTCTACCAACATGGCTCCATGCAATAGAAAACTTTAGTGCTAAAGGGCCATTCAGGAAAAGCAATCTTATCAGAGGAAAAAATATTGGAGCAGAAGTCTAAAGTACTCTAGCAATTGTTTTCAGATTCTTAGATTCTTTATTTTATTAATTTTTAATTTTGTATGGATACATAGTAGGTGTATATATTTACGAATTACATGAGATTTTTATACAGGCATGCAATACGTAATTATCACATCATGTAACCTTCCGTTAATATGCTTTCCTGCAACTGAGCTTTTAAGTAGAATTAGGCATCAGAGATTTGAAGTTATTTTCTCTGAATACAGAAAAAATGTTTCTATATCTTTTTCCTGGAAAGAAGTCAGATTATTTCTAGCTGATAACACATTTGTATACTTGGCCCTATATCTAATTGGAAAGCAGGGTTTCATATTCATGTGTATGTCATAGTACTAGAAGCCTTCAATAGCTAAAAATTTTTGCTAACATAGAGTTTTGTGTTTGAACCAGTCACAGAGAAATTGGCTATTGAGCCTTTTCGTGCCAAGCATAACTGAAGAAAGAAAACTCACCATCAACAACTCAAAATATGTTGACTTCTCTAGGAACCTGTATCAATCTCTCAGTGAATAGATTTATTTGAAAACACAGTTGGGCTATTGCTTTAGCTATAAAAGCTATTGAAAATAAAGCTCAGTAGTACTCTTTTGATGATGGCAATCAAAAGGTGAAGTGAGAACGTTTTATAGGGGGCATGAAGTATCAAGTACTGAGTGTGATGAAAATTAATATAGTGGTCAATGATAATACTAAGTCTAAATGTATTAGTTTTTCCTATGATTTGAGAAAACTAGAATTCACTTTTCAAGATCAAAATTAGCAAAGGATTTGGAGGTATTGCTCCAGTTGGAGAATCAGAAGTCACCTTAAAACAATATAGATTTTACTAATCTATAGTAGTATAGATTTCATAAAGTCTTCATGTGACACAAAAGTTTTAGGGTTTTGATTTGTAACTAACCATGTTATATAATTGAGAAATTTTGCTATCCTAAATTAGAAAAGTATCAGGATATTTAAAGTTCAATTCAATTTTTCTTACATCACAAAGCTGAGAAAAATTAATCTAACATTAAAATCAGATAATCAGTCTAGTCTTCCATGGTCTGGCTTATTATATTCATGTCATCAATGCTGTTTATCAGAAATCCCTGTCATGTCAAATCAAGCCCTTCCACAATGATCTAACACTTGAGATTTTATGAGAAAAAAAAAAAAAAAACTGGATTCTCTATACTCATTTCACCTCCTTACCGTGGCTGTGGGCAGGCCCCAGATGCATTGTCTATAATATAAACTATGTTGGTGACCACCAAAGCAGTCAGGCATTCTTGCTGTTTCTCCATTTCCTGCTAGTTTGTGTTATTTAATTAATTTAATAATATTTCATCACCTATCTATGGAGCCATAGTCCATGTGAAAGCAGTTTTCCAGTACCACCAAAATTCTAAATAAGGTCCCATCAGAACTATCATTTAGGCCTACCATAAAATACACAGAATTAATAAAATGAGACAACCATCATAGTGTGAGCAATACTTGAGTCAGCCGCATGCACCTTCACAGCAGTATTACTAGCATTGAGATGAATTATTCCAACTTGTAGGGAAACCAAATAGATACTGAAAGGAAGAGTTTATTCTTATTTATTTATTCTGAGATGGAGTTTCGCTCTTGTCACCCAGACTGGAGTGCAATGGCCCGATCTCGGTTCACTGCAACCTCCGCCTCCCGGGTTCAAGCGATTCTCCTGCCCCAGCCTCCCGGGTAGGTCGGATTACA
Source organism: Trachypithecus francoisi (assembly GCF_009764315.1). Taxonomy (NCBI): domain Eukaryota; kingdom Metazoa; phylum Chordata; class Mammalia; order Primates; family Cercopithecidae; genus Trachypithecus; species Trachypithecus francoisi. Next base: position 105,454,778 of record NW_022681471.1, read on the forward strand.
GACACCCGCCACCATGCCCTGCTAATTTTTTGTATTTTCAGAAGAGGAGGGGTTTCACCATGTTGGTCAGGCTGGTCTCAAACTCCTGACCTCAGGTCATCCACCTGCCTCAGCCTCCCAAAGTGCTGGGATTACAGGTGTGAGTCACCGCACCCGGCCAGGAGAGTTTCTTATACTGGCCAAAATATCAGTTATGTTCTTTATAAACTGGGCATAGGCTTAGGGGGCAATTCACCATTTATTTTCTAATGCTGTCCCCTTTAAAAAGGAAGGGGAAGGTTGCTTAAAATGATGAAAGAGATGTTATAAAAATCAAGCTTCTTTAGAAATATAGTAAAATTGGAAACACCTTAAGTGTTGCAGGGTGATACCATTTACAAAAAGGATAAAATATGTAGAAATATACGTTATTAAGTTAATATATAGTAAAAGCAGAAACATGTGTGGGAAGTAATATAAACTGAATACAGAACAAGAGCTATCTCTGTGAGGAAAGACAAAAGAATTGGGTGGGATGTGAACAGGACGCTTAAATGATATTTGTAATATTTCATTCCTTAAGGTGTGTTATGCGTACAGAAGTAATGATTACATCTGGTATACTTTCTGTGTGTCTAAAATAACATATAAGAACATAAGAAAACATACAAAACCAAATGCTTGGGATTTTTCCTTTTGGAAACCCCACTAGCCAGGTTCTGTAAGATAATCTTAGTAATTAAGGAACACCTACTTGATGAGAATTACTGGTTTCAAAAGAGCATGCCCACTGTTCATCTGGTTTGGCTAAGCATTGGCTAAAGATTCTCCTGATTGAGCAACAGGACAGGAACCTAGCAGATTAATTTTAGCAAGATGAATAAGGAACATTGTCTTCCCAGTTTTTAAACAGGATGTTTCTATGTTTTTTTTTTTTTTACTTTATTATCTATGTTGAAGCATGATTGACAGATTCTTATCAATGATTCTCGTGTGAAAATAGAGTCAAGGGAATGAATAGCGCAAACTGAGAACTGAGAATTTTCGTCAAAAGTTAGCCTGTGAATGGGCAGTTTGTGTGGCAGCAGTGACGTTCTGCTATCCTTAAGATCACTTCTATTCAGAGAGAATCGTTGTTAGAGAGGACAGATCTGTAAGTCACTGGGTGAGGTAACATCAGAACTGAAGGTCGTCTGAAAATGATCTTATTTCCCTTTTTGTAAACAAGACAAGTGTGCAAAAAGCTCCATATCCCTTTCTCTGTTTCTCGGTTACTTTCTTTTTTAAATTACTTTAGATTCAGGGGTTACATGTGCAGGTTGTTACATGGGTCTATTATGTAACAATTCTAAAATTCATATGGAACCAAAAGGAGCCCAAATAGCCAAAGCAATCCTAAGCCAAAAGAACAAAGTTGAAAGCATTACATTGCCTCACTTCAAAATATACTACAAAGCTGTAGTAACCCAACCAGCATAATGCTGTTACAGATACAGACACATAGATCAATGGAATGAATAGAGAACTCAGAAATAAAGCTGCACACCTACAACCAACTGATTTTTGACAAAATTGGCAAAAATAAGCAACAGAGAAAGGACACCTTATTCATTAAATGTTGCTGGGATAGCTGGCTAGCCATATATAGAGGAATGAACTTGGACCCCTACCTTTCACCGTATATAAAAATTAACTCAAGGAGGATTAAAGTCTTAAATGTAAGTCCTCAAACTACTAAAAATCCTAGAAGAAAACCTAGGAAAAGTTCTTCTGGACACTGGCTTAGGCAAAGAATTTATGACCAAGACCTCAATGACAAATGCAACAAAAACAAAAATTGACAAATGGGACTTGATTAAATTAAAGCTTCTGTACAGCAAAAGAAACAATCAACACAGTAAGCAGATAACCTCCAGAATGGGAGAAAATATTTGCAAACTGTGCATCTGACAGAAGAATAATATCCAGAATCTATAAGGAACTTAAACTTGTCAACAAGAAATTAAAAAATAAAAAAACACATTAAAAACAGGACAAAGAACATGAATAGACACTCCTCAAAAGAAGACATACAAGCGGCCAATAAGCATATGAAAAAATCTTCAACATCACTGATCATCAGAGAGATGCCAGTTAAACCCTAAATAAGATAGCATCTCACACCAGTCAGAATGGCTTTTGTTAAAAAGTCAGAAAATAACAGATGTTGATTGCTTTCATAGGGTGACCATGATTAGATTTGTAATAGTCATTCACTCTCCTAAGGATTTCAAAGTCATGTGGGTCCAGGATCCTTAATATGAGGATTAATGTTACCGTGGGAACCATGAAAAGAGCTGAGCTAGTAGGAGCCATATCAATTCTAGCCAACTTCTTGAACTTCCTAATAGAGAACAACGCCTAAGAAACTCTCTCACCAAGAAGAAGGTAAATTAATTAGAGTGAGATAAATGAGAGCAGAGATGGGTGAACTATAATTGGTAGGCCTAATCCATTCAGCCACCTTCTTTTGTACAGCCATGGGCTGAAAATTGTTTTTATGTAAAGGGTTGGAAAAAATTAAAAGAAGAACTACATACTTCAATACACATAAAAATTATTAAAAATGCAAACGTCAGTGCCTATACATAAGACTTTATTGAGGTGTATCAATTTATATTTGTTTATTTTTTCTGGCTGCTTTTATGCTAAAACAGCAGAGTTGAATAATTGTGACAGAGACTACATGGCTCACAAAGCCTAGAACAACTACTGTGTGGCCATTTACAGAACATATTCAAACTCCTGAACCAGAGGAAAGCTAATATAAAAGCAGTGCCCTGTTTGACCCTAGAATTTTGCCATGTCCTCTTGAATGAGCATCAGAGGTTTGGCATTTCTAGGATCCTTTCGATAGGCCAGGGGCATTGTAGAATTGGTCTTTGCTAAATAGAATGATTCATCTAAGTTTTCTTCCTGCTCAAAATTCAATAGTCACACATTCCAAACCATAGATACTAGAATGCTTAGCCCTTCCAAAAAATACTGGGTGGTGCATGACACAATTTAAGATGTTTAAAGATACCATCTACTTGAAGGGATTTATGAACTCAAGAATATCTTAGGTATTCTAATTCTTAATGAGCCCACAGAGAAAGAATGGGAGAACTTCCAGAAGTAGCTAGGATGTGGTCAGTGTTGACTAACTGAAGGGACAGCTGCAAGTAAGAAAACTGTCCTGTCTGCCCTTACTCTATGACCATGCTTCCAAATTACAGTTATATATAAAAAATAAATAAATTTTAAAAGTATGCCAAATTGTTTAAAAGGTAAAGAAATTTTTTAAATTAAAATGACAGGAGGAAAACCATTTGAGAATATTAACAAATGAGATAAAAGATTGATGATGAAAATTGAAAATTTAAACTATTAATGCTAATTGGAACTTCCCACAGCCACATAACCCTTTCACTGTATTTTTAAATTCAATCTTCTTCAATCAGAGTAGTATTAAAGAGGGTAAAATTAATGTTAAGATTTTAAAAATAAGAATCACTCCTAGCTAGCTGCATGGTCCAGACAACAACAGTGCCACGAGGCAGCCATCACAGTGGTATTTATCACCCCGTAAATGTTTAGATACTTTTCCTTTTCTGTTAATGGAATTTTCTCGGCTGAGGTGAGAAACACTGATAGCTATAGAATAGAGATGATGGAAGGAAATGGCAAGGCAATCTACAGGAGATTACTACTACCTGAAGAGTTTGAATACCGTAACTGCACAAGTTCCTTGAGCTGTCATGATACCCCCTACTCTCTTGGACTGTTTTGTAGGCAATAATATTTCATTCAGCAGAAGGACAGGGAAAAATGTCTATTTTGCTCACTGATATTTCCCATATACATAAGATATTGCCTGACACATAAGACTTACTTATGAAATACCTATTTAAACATAACCTGCAAATTAACAGTTGAAAATTATAATGACAAAGCAATTCTTAAGAGAAAAAATGCTGATGTGAATCTAAAATTTTACAAGTTTTAGAACAAAATAATCACGTGATCAAATGTTTCAGTTTTATAGATGGAAAAATACAAGTCCTGGTACATAGCGAAACTGTAACTAGAATCCAATAGCCTGATTTCAACAATTTTTTCCACTATACCAGATTATCATAAGAAGTCTTATTTTCTAGTGATTTTAAAGTAATCTAAGCTTAAAGTAACAAAAAAGCCACTCATTCACAGTTAAGAATGAAACAAACCATGGCTAAATTTCAAGAGCAGACAATGTAAGCCCTCATTAAAATAATAAAATGAAAACCTGTGTATCTATCATCGATTACAGTCTGTAGTCTGTCCCCACTGGTGTGATTTTTAGATTTCATATATTGTTTGTTAATATCTTAAAATCACTCTGATTAGTTGAGTGTAAGTAAATCAATCTGAATATCCCATTAATGGCCAATATTGTTTAGCATATGAATTGAGCATGAAAATATAACCACAGGAAAGTAAATATGTATGTGATTAATTGGGGGTTTACTTCCCCGATGATCATCACGTTTGGGAAATACAAGCTTTGACAAAGTCTAATCTATATGATTTTCTGATTTAATCACTAACATTTTATTTCTAATGTTGTTTTAATCATCGAAAATTCCAGCTCAGTTAAATAATTTAGTTCCATTAAACCCCTAAATATCCATGGTGTCATCTAAAATTTCCACTGGTAGAATAAGATTTTCTGGAAAAAAAATTTGGTCCTACAGTATGTTCATCCTACCGCCTGTTTTATTAACAGTAGTCTTAATATGCCAAGAGTTGCCTGAGAGGAACACACACACACATACACACACACACACGCACACAAAAATGGTATTAATAAATTTAACTCAAGGTGTTAAGTGAAGAAAAACTATGTCTAAATAGCCACTTGTTTAACAAGTTACTGTGTTTTTCACATTTATTTTGGAAACAAAGTTTGATAATATTTAACATCAGGAAGAACAATTACTAGTTCCTCAATTATCCTTTCGCTTTCAGTTTACTTTTAGAATTTAATGACTGTCACTCAATAAAAACTTAGAATGCATCTTCTAAGTTTGCTGTTTGCCTGTGGTTTTCAACATTGGTTGCACATCAGAATCACCCGAGAAACTTGAAAAGTATACCAATGTTTGGAGCCCACTTCCAGAGATTCTGATTTAATTGGTCTAACTGTAACCAGCTCTCTTATTCAGCAAAGTTGAGAATCACTAGATAATGTGATACAAGATCCACGAATTTCAAGTTGTCTGATGAGAACTGAATTCAGCTCAGTCAACCAAGTCTTGTGTATATTTTTTTAAACAGTCATCTTTCACAGTTTAAAGAGATCTGGTTTCTGGTCCTACATTATCTGGATAACTGCCTCAACTCGTCACTCCTCTTAGCTATAAAAATATAAGAACTATTACTTACCCTAAAGTCTGTTATACTCTCATTCCCATGAAAAATTACATATCTTCTTTTTTAAAAGCAAGCAGAGTAATTTATCTGTGAAGTGAAATAACACTAGCAGATCATTAACTTAGTGCAATGAATGCATCAAGCAGCTGTTACTTAGAAAATAGAACATCTGTTAAATGCCATTGGAGTCACTATTCACTGTCATTATAGTTAGAGCTGTTATTTCTGTCCTGTTCATTCTGCTTTCATGAAATTCTTCTTTAATAATACATTATTATTAAAAAGTCAATACATATTGCTATAGAATCCACTATTTAATGTTTTATGTTCTTTTTGAATTTATCATTGTATTATTCTGTCACATTAGCCTAATAGTAAAATATGTCCTAAACCTCTGGCTATGATAGAGTAATGTTGGGGGCTGAAAAAGCAATTAGCATCTCATTTCCTCATGTTTAAGACATGTTAGATTGTGTGATGCACCACTGATATGACTACAGCTGCTGAGAATTAAAAAAAAAAAAAAAAAAACCTACCACTTTCAAGGTAAACCTAAATTGTATGTTACATCTCAATTTCCGAATCCTTAAAATGGGACAAATGCACATCTTAGAACTGCAGTAATATGGCAATGTATTCCTTTTCTTTCCATGAATATGTTACGTAGCTAAAAGGTGAAAGAACTCTCTCCTGTTCCCTGTGATCAGAAATGGTATAATATTTGCAAATACTAAGTGCAGAACTCACTTGGGTAGGGGGACCTCTCAAGATGCCTTTTATGGGTGTTTTAGTTAGTCTTTTATTCATATTACAGGGAACATGCGTAAGAGAAAGGAATAGCTAAAATAAGCCCAATTTATTTGAGTCCTAGTAAAGGGAGGAATCTACAAGGAAATGATGTTAAGGTACATAGTTAAATAAATGTGGTGCTGATTGAAGATAGGCTCTAGAGAACAGGAGACTCTTAAGGTAATAAAATTTGGTTAAAAAGAGGGAGTGGGCTGGGCACAGTGGCTCACGCCTGTAATCCCAGCACTTTGGGAGGCCAAGACGGGCAGATCACGAGGTCAGGAGATCAAGACCATACTGGCTAACACGGTGAAACCCCATCTCTACTAAAAATACAAAAAAAATAACTGAACGTGGTGGCGGGTGCCTGTAGTCCCAGCTACTTGGGAGGCTGAGGCAGGAGAATGGAGTGAACCTGGGAGGTGGAGCTTACAGTGAGCTGAGATTGTGCCACTGCACTAAAGCCTGGGTGACAGTGCGAGACTCCGTCTCAAAAATAAATAAATAAATAAATAAATAAATAAATAAATAATAAATAAATGATGAAAATAACAGGAGATCAGACAGAGAAGATATCTTAAGAATATAAGTCCCTGAGAAATTCCAAGAAAATTTGTGGAAGGTATTGGAAAACTTGTGAAAATGTGAAATGGGTGGAGGAGAGAATGGAGGTTAAATGAGCTACATTTCTTTACCTGAAGGAAAATATTTGTAAAGGTGTTCCTATGGGACCAGATAATTGTTCCAATAATTTTTACCGTTCTACCATTAAATAAAAATGATGAAAAATGCTGATGGTATAATCAGCAGAGACCAATGGAGAAGGTTTTTCCATTTTGCTACTGTGTCAGTGAAGTGAGTTGATAGCTGAACCCTGAACCTAACATGCCATTTTAAATTTCTACAAGCAATTAAACTTGTAGATATGGGGAATGAATGAATCAGAATGCATTCTTCATCCTTCCCATCAACATGGGATGTGACTTCACTGGAATAAATTAACTCATTATACTCGTTCTTTTATAATAGGGAAATTAGAGTAGCATTTACAAATTATTATGGCTAAGAAGTAGACAGCAAATTTGTTTGAAATCCTGGAAGTTAGTGCTTAGTATTTGGACTATTTATACTCGAGCTATCAAATGTTACAAAGTAACATATGGAAAATAAATAATATGTTAGACATTGTGGCAATTTATAGTTTAATTGGACTTTACTTATGTCAGACATTTTCCCCTCTATCATAAAAACCTTTAGTGCCAAGCATATAGTTTGCCTTCATCTTCTCTCGAACCTCCTGAAGGTGGACTTACAATCATGTCATAGGTCAAATTAAAACTGAGTGTACACAATCTTGCTTTTTCTTCAGACTTAAAATCGATCCTAGCAGCTATCACATTACTACATGATTGAAAAACCTAAATTGTCTGAGTTACGATTTAGTGAATTTAGTCATTGAATTTGAACTTGCTCCTTCAGAAGAGTAGATCTTCCAGAACCCTCTCCATCTCTCACCTCACAAGGCAAAAGAAGGCATGTATGCTGAGAATTGGATGCTTTTGAAAAGGAGGAAATGCCATATATGTTCAGCTGTTTTTTTTCCATCTCGCCAACCCTATAAATACGTAGCTCCCTTTGAGAGGAATGAGTATAGGTATAAAGGGAATGGCCAAGGCAGTAGCTCTAGGTTGGTTCTCCATACATGTGAAGATGCAGACATTCTTCTGTTGTGGAAAACTATTAGAGCCAGAGAAAATGGTTCCTCAGCAACCTCATCAAATGTATTCTTTTAGTTTACAATAAGGATTCCCTCTTCCTCTATAGCAGTCTTTTATTCCAACTTTCATACCTTCTTGTTGCTTCATACTTTGTCTTTAGTCAATCGAAACCATTCCATGCTTTATGGCACACTTCACCTTCAAGTGTCACCTCTCCCTTGTAGTCATTCATGCTTATTCCAGCCATGGCTCATCTGTTTCCAAAAAAATGTGATTTTTTTTTCTAGTATGATATCAAATTTTTTTATTACATTTAAGTTTTCCTCTGCAGCTACACTGTAGGCATGATTAGAGTGAGGTTTGCAAAGATTACCTCCTTCTTCATCTCTGGCAGTGAACAGCACAGTACAGACTAAATATTAGACACCTGATAAACATTGGTCAATTACTATTTGAGATATTCAGAAAGCAAGTTCAGCATAGTATTTAAAGGCTAAGTCTTATTTAGTCTTATTCTTAAGTCATACTTTGGATTAAAAACACATTTAAGGGGAAAACTTTCAAACCTACTAAATTAACACAATTTTTTTTCCCAACCCAAAACAGCACTCATACAAATGATTGAATACTGGTTTATTGTTGAATAGCATACATAAAGGTTTAACTCTAGGTCTCTTTTTTTTTTACGGAGTGTAAATTTTCCTGTGAATCACTTTTGACCATTAGCATTTATAAACCACCATAATATCACTGCTTTTTTTCAAATACAAGTTCATCATGGTGATAACTTGAACGTCTTTTAGTTTTAATTTATAATTTTGTGGAACTTAAGAAGACACTATTAGTCCACTTTTCCTATTTTGCTCCCATCAGTTGAACATCACTGGACATTATTTAATTAACTGAAAGAATTTGGCCAGATGTTGGTCCATAATAGTTTTTGTGAGCCAGGAACTACCTGCAACGTTATCCTCTAAGTTCAAAACTTTTCTGATCTCTTCTGAGTTTTGGGAAATTCCATTGCCTTTAATTGCATTGCTTGTCATGGAAGAAATAAAAATCTACGTACACAATAACTTTTTACATCGATGCTAAAATATAGTGTCATCTTTATGAAGACATATTAAGAGATAGTAATCCAAATATAAATTAAGCTTCAACTTTGTGAAGTGTTACCATTGTGAATAAATTAACTGCAGTGACATGCCACTAGACTGGAATTTAGTAAGTAGATAATTCTCATTTGCATATATGTCCATCTCTTTGACAAACTCATACTTGAATATAAGTTTTTGAAGGACGGGGACTTCTCTACCATTTTATCCCACAGTGCCTAGTAACAATGGCTAACATCTATGGTTATAGAGGTTGGATACTACAAAATGGGTGAAGACGAAGTACTAAAAGGGATAAAATGTAGTCTGTGTCTACTCTAAAGTCAAGCTCTAAAGAGGCTGTGTCTACCCAAATGAGATACTTCTAATAACTTACCAAAATATATTGAGGAGAATTACATATGATTCTGCTATAGTAGTAACTGGCATATAATAGGAACTCAGGCAACACTTATGATTGATAAATGAAGACATTGCTTATATGAATGGCTAAGCTTACCCATGTGCAACAAATAGCACCTACATATGAAGAACCCCATGCATGATAGCTGTCGCGTTCATTTGGCATTAAGTACCTTAATTTCAGGCATGTTTGTATTGAAAAAAATGCAACATAAAACAATATCTTAGAATTGAAAAACAGTAATTCTGTCTTGCATAAAAAATTTTGTATTGTTTCCTCGTTTATTTCCCCTGTTTATCTGATGCCAAAGGCAAAACCAAAACAAAAAGCATGAGAAGTGATTTTGAGTGCACCGGGACCTGATGGTGTGGCAGAAAGACAGCCACGGGACTACTTTGGTATATTATAAAGACAGAAAAGACATGTTGAGAGCGATTCTGTGAGACCAGCCTATACCTAATTTCTTAATCTCGTACTGTAATTTTTTTTTTTTAAGAAATTAGATATGGGCTGGCCTTACAGAGTTGCTCCTTGTGTGTTTATTAATTGATTATTTGTAGCTGGGCTTCCTCCACTTTCCTGTTATTGCTGTTTCTCAGTGATTTTGTTTTGCTTTGGCTTTCTGTGATTAAGACATCAGCTCTTGTTTTTGTCAGGTTTGTCAAAGATCAGATGGCTGTAGATGTGTGGTATTATTTCTGAGGACTCTGTTCTGTTCCATTGGTGTATATCTCTGTTTTGGTACCAGTACCATGCTGTTTTGGTTACTGTAGCCTTGTAGTGTAGTTTGAAGTCAGGTAGCGTGACGCCTCCAGCTTTGTCCTTTTGACCTAGGATTGTCTTGGCAATGCGGGCTCTTTTTTGATTCCATATGAACTTTAAAGCAGTTTTTTCCAATTCTGTGAAGAAAGTCATTGGTAACTTGATGGGGATGGCATTGTGGGGAAAGGATTCCCTATTTAATAAATGGTGCTGGGAAAATTGGCTAGCCATAAGTAGAAAGCTGAAACTGGATCCTTTCCTTACCCCTTATACGAAAATTAATTCAAGATGGATTAGAGACTTAAATGTTAGACCTAATACCATAAAAACCTAGAAGAAAATCTAGGTAGTACCATTCAGGACATAGGCATGGGCAAGGACTTCATGTCTAAAACACCAAAAGCAACGGCAACAAAAGCCAAAATTGACAAATGGATCTAATTAAACTAAAGAGCTTCTGCACAGCAAAAGAACTACCATCAGAGTGAACAGGCAACCTACAGAATGGGAGAAAATTTTTGCAACCTACTCATCTGACAAAGGGCTAATATCCAGAATCTACAAGAACTCAAACAATATACAAGAAAAAAACAAACAACCCCATCAAAAGTGGGGAAAGGATATGAACAGACATTTCTCAAAAGAAGACATCCATACAGCCAACAGACACATGAAAAAATGCTCGTCATCACTCGCCATCAGAGAAATGCAAATCAAAACCACAATGAGATACCATCTCACACCAGTTAGAATGGCAATCATTAAGAAGTCAGGAAACAATAGATGTTGGAGAGGATGTGGAGAAATAGGAACACTTTTACACTGTTGGTGGGATTGTAAACTAGTTCAACCATTATGGAAAACAGTATGGCGATTCCTCAAGGATCTAGAACTAGATGTACCATATGACCCAGCCATCCCACTACTGGGTATATACCCAAAGGATTATAAATTACTACAAAGACACATGCACACGTATGTTTATTGCGGCACTATTCACAATAGCAAAGACTTGGAATCACCCAAATGTCCATCTGTGACAGACTGGATTCAGAAAATGTGGCACATATACACCATGGAATACTATGCAGCCATAAAAAAGGATGAGTTTGCGTCCTTTGTAGGGACATGGATGCAGCTGGAAACCATCATTCTTAGCAAACTATCACAAGAAGAAAACCAACACCGCATGTTCTCACTCATAGGTGGGAACTGAACAATGAGATCACTTGGACTCGGGAAGGGGAACATCACACACTGGGGCCTATCAGGGGGAGGGGGAGGAGGGAGGGATTGCATTGGGGAGTTATACATGATATAAACGTTATGCACATGTACCCTAGAACTTAAAGTATAATAAAAAAAAAAAAAGAAAAAAAAAAAAAAGACATCAGCTCCACTCGCAAATAGCTTTTCAACTCGAGTGCCAATCACAGTCTCTGTATCTATTAACCTTATTTAGAAAGGAGAAAGGGTCTGTTGGGCTCTGGCTCAGCTCTCTGTGAATGTCCAACAGCTGGCTAACTAGACAGGTGGGGAAGGAACCAGGCACAGACGCAGTGGAATGCAGAGTGGCCACGTTGTCAGCCATGCTATGTACCAGGAAAGGGGCTTTATGCAGAGCAGGTAGTAAGCATTTGTACTAAGATCACTTTTTCCATCAATACTCTATATATAATTTTTTTCATGTTAAATGTGATTGTTTTCATGTTGTATAAATCACCTCTTAGGAAATAGTGGTATTCTCTTAGGAGATTTTAGTCTAGGGCATGTGGATAGAATTAAGGTCTGTGAACTTGGATTGGGGGAAAACTACCTCTTTATTTTCATTCACCTAAAACCAAAAGTAAGCATTTTTTTCAATTAAAGATGTGAGCAACAAACTCCAGCAATAGAAATACCCATGACTTTGTCACTAATAGAAATGACAGATACTTTTATAATATGTTCCAGACATTGTATATACTTAAAAAATACCCATTATGTTCATCATCACTACATTGAAATTATCCTAAAGACCTGATGCTAGATCTTGTTAATTAACATATTAGGGAATAAAACATGTATTACTACATCACAGATATTTTAAAAATGTTTTGCGTATTGTATTTCAGTATAATTGTTTGCATTTAAAATCCTGTGCATTTTGTTTTATGCTTTTAAAAGCATTATTATGAGAAAGGGTTTTTAAGCTTCAACAGATGCCAAAGAGATCCATGGCACTAAAAGCCTAAAAAATCCCTGCTGCAGAAATACAGTAGCATCATACTGCAGAATTTTCTAAAGGCAGTTTCTTATTTGTGGATGGGTTTTCAAATGTCTGCCTTTAGCCGCTACATGAACAAATTAAGTAAATATAAGTATATTTAGTTGAACAATATGTTTATTAATATGTATAATGAAAAATAAGACATGAATTATGCTTATGTACATATATATGTTCATAGTTACCCAATAATGAAGCTGCAATATATATGGTATGGTTTTCATGATTCCTTAATATATAGTTATAGGTTTAAAACCTTGCAAAATCATAGTAACCATAGAGAATGCCATTTCATAAGCATTAAATCTTAAGACTGCAAATATTACTTGAAGGTCAATGCTATCCTTTTCACAGGCTACTCAAAAAGAGATTGAGAAACAGAAGGTGCACCTGAAAAGTATCACAGAGGTAGGAGAGGCCTTGAAAACAGTTTTGGGCAAGAAGGAGACATTGGTGGAAGATAAACTCAGTCTTCTGAATAGTAACTGGATAGCTGTCACCTCAAGAGCAGAAGAGTGGTTAAATCTTTTGTTGGTAAGAGAAAAGGCTAGAAGCTTTTACGCCCTTCTCTGTCACAAGAAAAATATATATAAGTGACCAGTAATAATTTTGTGTTTGAAAATTTCTCAAGTCCACATATATGCTGGCTCTTAATTCAATATCTATAACAAATATTTTAATATATTTTATTTATACTTCAGCAATATTCTATATAAAAATGCCACTTAAAACTAATCTGAATGAAACTGTATTGTTGTCTTTTAAAAATTTTAGAACATAGGAAAAATTCTTTAAGAATATTGTCTAACCAATAATGCCATGGTATATCTCTGTACAATTAAGGAATACCAGAAACACATGGAAACTTTTGACCAGAATGTGGACCACATCACAAAGTGGATCATTCAGGCTGACACACTTTTGGATGAATCAGAGAAAAAGAAACCCCAGCAAAAAGAAGACGTGCTAAAGGTAGCAAATAAAATATGAAAAGTAACGTTCAAATTGTACAACAATTACTTCAATCGTGTTTGTCCTAAAAGATACTAAGGACGTCTTAATAAGAGTAAAACAATCCTTTCTTCCTTCTTATATCTTTCCCTTTTTCCTTTCTTCCCCTTGAATGGAAATTAATGATTTTGAAGAGTTCTGTAATCTGGGTATCTGTCATATCCATCACTCAGTTAATTATACCCAATGTAAACTCCGTTCAGAAAGAGATTCCAAGATTTATTTTGAAATCATATTGCAAATTTCTGCCTATGTCAATGGTGGTACTACATTCTTGTGTCTAACACAAAGAACAATCTGACACCATCATTCATTCAGCCTATCTGAATCAACACCTGAAATCCAATCAGCTGTTTTGTTTTTTTTTGGCCTGAGCCATATCCAAATCTTGGTAATTAGTCTTAATGTTGGGCTTATGTAAAACTGAGGTTTTCATTTTTAACTACATGTAAACAAGGCTTTGGGTTCTTTGTTTTAGTATCAAACTGATTGTTAGGAAGCCCTGTCTTCTTTTTCAAGGGCAACTTAATCATCTTTTGTTTAAAAAATGATTCTGATAAAAGGGTATGAGAGGTATAATATGCACATATACCTTATTGATACTACGTTTTTTCTATTTGATGATGTCTCCTTTCCCAATTAAATAGGTAGAGTTGAATTTTAACAGCTCTCTTTAAATAAATTTTTGTATTTTGTTTTGCTGAAATGTTTGATAAATTTATTGATTAGTTGTTTACTATTTAAAGAAAACTCAAAAAAGATGTTTCTTTCTATGCAGTTCATTTTTATGCCTCTGATATTTTCACATTTTTCCACGGATTTCAATATATTTTAATGAAAAACTATAAATCCATTCCAGGTTATCCCCAAAACACATTTATGCTATTGTGTGAAGCTTATTTTGATGTGGATCTGTATTGTGCTCTTCATTGTCCCTTGATATATAGTCAGAGATGTCATCTTATGATGAAATTCCTTCAAAGCTTTTTGAATAATAGGGTCTGAGTTATTTAACTTACAATGTCTGTGACCCGGCAGGTCAGGAAGAACATTCCTCAGTACCTCTGTATGTGACACAAAATGTGTATGTGTTAGAAAATCACATTTTTTCTTATGACACTCAATGTAATAAACAAAGAGGAACTTGAAAGTACCAGGAAGGAATAGAGAAGTGTTCTTCAGCTACCTGCCCTCCTGAGCACATACTTAGTTTATTCCACAACTATTAAATTCAGTAACGATATAATAAAATAAGACTAAATAGAATACATTATGATAGTTGCAAAACATAAGAAAACATCCCTGTCCTTCCTCAGACTAAATAAACGTTTTAAATAGACATACATCAAACTTAAGGACAGTGATCTATTTTTCTGAAATCACATGTATTTTCATTTTACTTCTGTTTTATGGAAATCGTGGTTTTATCTCCCTTTCTATTTTCTGCATGTGCTTGCTCTCATTTTCTTACTTTCTCTCTCTCTCTTTCTCACTCTCTCTGGCTCACTCGCTCTGTTTCACTCTCTATTTCTATCTTGACTTTCATTAATTACTAACTTCAAGTCCTATCTCTTGCTCATGGAATATAGCGTTTAAAGGCAGAACTGAATGACATACGCCCAAAAGTGGACTCTACACGTGACCAAGCAGCAAACTTGATGGCAAACCGCGGTGACCACTGCAGGAAATTAGTAGAGCCCCAAATCTCAGAGCTCAACCATCGATTTGCAGCCATTTCCCACAGAATTAAGACTGGAAAGGTAGGAAGATCTACTCCAAGGTGGAAACTAGTGCTAAATGATGTCTTGCGAAGGTTGTGCAGTACTCTCAAAGGGGCGAGTAGACCCCATAGCAAGGTTTTCAAAAGGAAAGTGAAGGCCAAAATGTATTTAAGGAAATTTTACCACTGACTATAATGGGAGATAAAACCGTCTCTCTCTCTCTCTCTCTGTCTCTCTGTCTGTCTGTCTCTCTCTCTGTCTCTGTCTCTCTCTCTCTTTCATGTTTTTCTGCCACAGATATTCTAGAACTGCATTCTACACTGCAGTTTACATACGTACTTTCAGGGGTCACCTACAGAAAAAAACAACAAATAGCATGCTGAAGGCCAAAACAATAAATAAATAAAACCAAAAGCACACAAGTCATCCATCAAAAGAAAGCCCTACCTATAAATTTTGCCAAAAGCACTACTGATACATATTGCTTGCATGTCATGTGGATCAAACATCCAAAATGAGGCCTTGTATATCTTCTGCATGATCTAGGGTGTTTGTACCTCTTTACTGATTGTGCAAGTGTGTATATTTAACTTGCTTTTGCTAGTTGCAGACACTGTGACAAAATTCATAAGGCTATAATGAAATGATCAAGCCATGAAAACAAATCATTGCAAAGCTTATATATTCTAATTTTTGTAATTTTATATGCCTATTTATATACTGTTTGAGAAGAACCAGGGAATATGGAACTTTTGCATGACAGACTTTATATTTGTATGATTTGATGAAGACAAAGTCTTATTTAGTAGTTTGCAAAAATGTATAAATACAATGTTAAAGAATTTCAACTCTTTGGGAAGATTTGAAATGCAAGTAATTACCTAGAAATTTATGTACTGTAGTTTGATATATTTTTAATATATGTGATATGCTTTCAAATATAAAAAGTTATAAAATCAATATATGTATTTAGGTGTATAGATAATTGTTAGAAATAATCTGAAATGAGAAAACATTGGTGTATTTATGAGAAAATATGATGTAATATGTCAGGTAAGTGTTGATTCCTGGAAAAATAGAAGAACATGTTCAAAAAATATTTTGATAGATATAAGCAACCAGTAATAGCATGGTTTCACAATTGCTACACTTTCTAAAGCATTACAGTGTATCATCATGTTATATAATAGTACATATTTAAAGCAGTTTTCAAAATAAATGAAATGTGATACGATAAATTCTAAGTAGTTTAGTTTATGTGCATGAGACACAGTTACCCTTCAAAATTCGCCTTCCCAAACTAAAAAGTTGTTAGTTTACCTTAGTTCATTGCAAATTATTTTTAATAGTTAACTACTTAGTTGTCTTGCTCTCTCTCTCTCTCTCCATACATAGAGACCTTATACAGTTGACTTTTAAAAGGCTATATTCTCTGCATATGGAGATAGACAGCACGAGAGAACTAAGTAGTTAACTGTCACAAATATATATATTTGAGTCAGTCATTATCACCTGCAAAAAAATGTGACAGGCTTTTAAAATTGATCAGAGTATAGTTTTGAAAGAATTTACTGTTACTTACAAAGACAATTGTTTTTTATTTCTGAAGATATCAGTGGCTTATGTAATAACTAAATAATCAATTGAACTTTATTTCAATCATTAAAAAATGATACAACTTCATTACTAAGATGTAGACACATACATGCACATTTTAATCACTAAGCTATAGAATATTTAAGAGAAAACAAGGTATTATCTTTGGATAAATTGTGTTACAAGATTGTGATTCACAGATATTAAAAAATGGGTAGCATTTGCTCTCCACCATAGATGTGACAGACCCAGCCAATACAAGTTTGTGAGCAAGACAAGTTTGTGAGTTTTCATTTCACATTCTGCATGAATTTGTAAGTATACTTTTGGAAATCATGCATAAAGTGAGCCACTCGATGTACTTATTTCATTTTCCCTACCAGCGCAAGGCATAAGAAATTTCAAACGAATATTCATTTATTATTATTATTATTTTCTGAGGTGGAGACTCTCTCTGTTGCCCAGGCTGGAGTGCAGTGGCATAACCTCAGCTCACTGCAACCTCTGCCTTCTGGGATCAAATGATTCTCCTGCCTCAGCATTCCAAGTAGCTGGGATTACAGGCAGGCGACACGACACCTGGGTAATTTTTGTAGTTTTAGTAGAGATGGGGTTTCACCATGTTGGCCAGGCTGGTCTCAAACTCCTGACCTCAAGTGATCCACCCGCCTCAGCCTCCCAAAGTGCTGGGATTACAAGCATGAACCACTGTGCCCGGCCCAATATTTTCAATTATGTATTAATTAACAAAATAATCACATGTGTACTTTTCAAAGTATTCTTTTTTGTCTAAATTAGTTAAAGGCAACTGAGTGTAATACTGACCCCATTTTAGGGTTCTGAAGAGATAATTATGCTCTATTATCATGATGAAATGAAAAACACAGGAATAAAGCATATCTGACACTTTGCTTAAATATTCATTGCATCAGCTAATGGAATTGAGCTTCCATTGTGCTAGAGATTGTGGTGAGAAGATACAAGGGTGTAAAGATCCTTGCTTAAGAAATATATGTTTACAAACAGAAATGAATACTTAGTATAATCATAAAATATCGTTAACACTAATTCATCTTCATGAGGATGTTCAAATAATGGTGAGATAATCTCAGCAGAGAGAACAATAGATTTAGAAGGTGGTAATCTCAGCAGAGAAAACAATGGATATAGAAGATTGCATTTTAGGCCTAACTTTTTCAGTAGTAGCCAGAACATGTGATTTCTCTGCATATCCATTTCATTGTTTGTAAGATGAGGAAGTTAAAATAGATTAACAATTTTTAAAAGCAAAACTATCGTGCCCAAAATACTATTAGTTAAAATAAAATATTATTAAATTTAAATAATATTTAATATTAAAATAATATTAAAATTTAATAAATTGGAAAATAATAGTTACTAGATGGGGGGAATATCTGCCATTTTCTCTTTCTCCTTCCTATGACTGAATTCAGGAAGTTTAAGTTATGCTCATAGAACATGGTTTTAAATTTCTAGATTAGATTAGTTCATAAATTCCTGCTTGTTCTAAAATTTGACTATTCAGTAATCTTTTGTTGATGACAATAAGGCATTTAAAACATTTAATGTCTTGTGTGTGTTTACTTTTAGAGTAGAGAAGTGCTGAAAGTGCTGGAAGTTTTAGGGGGTAGCCTTTGATCTCAAAATCAAGCTTCTTTATAGTAGGGGTTATACAGATAATATTAGGTTAGAATATGACCTTTTTTTTTTTTTTTTTTTGAGACAGAGTCTCGCTCTGTCGCCAGTTTGGAGTGCAGTGGCGTGATCTCAGCTCACTGCAAGCTCCGCCTCTCGGGTTACGCCATTCTCCTGCTTCAGCCTTCCAAGTAGCTGGGACTACAGGTGCCCGCCACCTCGCCCGGCTACTTTTTTGTATTTTTTAGTAGAGACGGGGTTTCACCGTATTAGCCAGGATGGTCTCAATCTCTTGACCTCGTGATTCGCCCGTCTCGGCCTCCCAAAGTGCTGGGATTACAGGATTGAGCCACCGCGCCCGGCCAGAATGTGACTTTTTTATGGTTGAGTCTATGTCTGAGTTTCATGGAAGAGTAACCTGGAAGAAAAAACTATGGTGATAAAAATTATAATAAAGTAGATTGGGATTGAACACAAGTAGATCATAGACTCATTGTAATGACTAATTTCAGTATAACCTTTAGAACGTAACTATAAAGGGCCGTTGAATAGAGAAATAACTTACCCTGAAAATTCACTGACATTAGATTTACCATTTGGTGAAGAATACAAAGGTATACTCCCATGTCTCCTGCAAGGACTGTTCATGACAAGGAATTCCAAAGCCCAGAAAGCAATGAGTGAAGGGATCCTCAGTTCAGATTGGCTGAGGACTTGATTGTCCAAGTGCAACTCTCTGTAATGTTAATTTTGGCCCTCAATGAGGAGCAGTATGGTGCGAGCAAAAAGTACTTAACTTGAAGCCACAAGACCTGCTTTGAGTACTAGCTGAACACATTACTACTTGGTGATTTTGAATGTGCCCCTTTACCTCTCAGAGCCTCATTTCTAGCTACAAAATTAGGGAGATGATGCCTGTTTTATTTTAATCTAAAGATGTAATGAGGATCAAATGATGTAATATATGTAAAAACATATATTTAAAATCTATTAATCGGTGTATAGATATGAAATGGTTAAAAATAATATCAATAGTTATTTCCATCGTTATGTATATTAGACTTGAATGGCCAAATTTGGAGGGTTGAGACAAAAACTGATGGAAAAAAATGAAAGAATAGCTGATTTCCCATGGTCTCTGCTGTAATCGACTGGAGTCAGAAAATCATGTCTTTGCTATTTTCATGGCAAGGACCAGCCTTAAAGATAATCAGGTGGATGAATTTAAGATGTACTAGGGAGTTCTGTTTGTCCCAAATACGCCCCTTAAAATACATAAAGATGCTGCTTATTTCCATTTTATCGAGGTTACCTAAGAGTATCTGATGACTTTGAAAAAAGCGTATTTTTTCCTCATCTATGTGAAATCGATGTGAGGAAATGGCAGTTTTATTGGGGAGGATCAGAATTATAACAGTGAATCAGAGATAGTATTAGAACCCTGAGTAAAATTGATAAAATCAATGAGGAGAGACTCCTTGTCTCAACTGTCTCTGTTTTAGGGCATCTGAGCACAGTGGCATGGCTGAGGGCAAGGGGGTACCATCAGAAAAATAAGCTGATAGGAGACAGAAGTATAGGAAGGGGCATGGGAAGACAAAAATAAACTGATTAGTTTTTCATATTGATTATGACAGTTGTACCCCTTTCCATTCCTCTAGAAGTCAAGTTGGAGAAAGGGAGTCAGCAGTTTGGGAGTGAGGCTAGTTGAGCTATATCTGAAAGCACTAATGAGAGAAGACTTGAGAAAAGGGATTAATCAGGATGAATTCTCACTAACCATATATTATTTTCTGATAACAGTGTTTACTAGTGTGGGGGATCTATTGCTAGGTAAGATACGATGGATTCAAGGAGCTTACTGTTTAATGGTAGGGCAAGATGTGTTCATGGATACTAGATTGAGAGTGAGTGCCTGGTAAGTGAATTTAGCAGCCACTCCAGCAACACAGAGGAGGTAACAATTCAGCATAAACCTATGAGACCCAAGAAGATAATGAACTCAAAAGTGACTCAGAATTTAACTCTGAGTAGGAAAGCCTGCATATAAATTCCAATAATAGGCCTGGTGTGGTGGCTCACGCTTGTAATCCCAACACTTTGGGAGGCCAAGGCAGGCAGATCAGGAGTTCAGGACCAAAGTGGCCAACATGGCACAACCCCCTCTCTACTAAAAATACAAAAATAGCCGGGCGTGGTGGTGGGTGCCTTGTAATCCCTGCTACTCGGGAGGCTGAGGAGGAAAATTGCTTGAACCCAGGAGACGGAGGTTGCAGTGAGCCGAGATCACGACACTGCACCCCAGCCTGGCCGACAGAGTGAGACTCCATCTCAAAAAAAAAAAAAAAAAAAAAAAAAAAAATTTCAATAATAAAATATGCATCAAGTTATATTTTTATTGTTGTGATACTTAGCTGCAGAATAATTTTGACTAAACAAACTTTAGGTATGTCCTATTAATAAAGGCAATTATTTTACTTGTTATAAAATACTATGTAATTTATACATAAAATTTGCTTAGATTGTATTTTTCTAGAGATTTAGATATACTTCACTGTTCTAAGGAGCTGAAATGTTAAATTCTTTATTCTGAAATTGGTACAAACCAGAAAAAAGTGAACTTATTTTCTCTCTGACTTTGATCCTTTACTAAGACTTATTTGGTATAGGATATATGTAGCATATGTTCTTTAATTTCCATATGGGCCTTGAAAATTACTATTCATGTAGCAGTTTCTATATATATGTATTACAACTATAGTATGAAATTTGGACAATTGGGCATCAAATAAATATTCATTGTTTAATTGCTGTAATAATTATAAATTATCAAGTTTTGTTTTTTACTTCCAATCAGTGTCAGAAGATATAAAAGTAATCATTCTTTGGATGAGAGAGTTCATGAGTTATAGGAGGCTATGAGAGAGTCAGTGACTTTCCATGTAATGTAGAATATATCAAGTAAAAGAAACACATGATTGGGCCTAATCTGTCTTAAAATATGGTTCTATATGTGGAAAATAGTTAAACAGTAATTTAATTATTTTGGCTCTCCTAAACTTCAGTGGGAAATAAATGATGCATTTATAAATATGATCTAGAAGGTCAAATGAAGATTTATTGGATTGAAAAATTTTAACTAAAGCTTAATTTTCTGTAGTCAGATTTGTCAATCCAAATATATTGATATTTCACAATCTCTTATAACTTAACACCTTCTATGATGGAAAATAATATTGTTTGTTAATTGGCACAGTATTCTTGCTATATATAGTCTTTTACTTTTTTAATTTTTGTAGGTTGGCGCAGTATTCTTGTTATATATATTCTTTTAATTTAATTGTTTAAATTTTTGTAGGTACATTGTAGGTATATAAATATTTGTTTTAGTACAATTTTCTATAAAAAATAGATGAAAACTGAGGTGAAGACTTGTAAATATTGCATAATTTGTAGAGTATTAAATATGTAATATTTATAGCTAATATCTTCAGGTAATAGTAACAGATCACTGTTTCAAACTATATAATATCTGCAAATTTTATTTTACTACCATGAATAAGAAACATATGAACCTAACAACATAATTTTTATGCTAGCCTATTTTTCCACATGTGTAATTGGTTATCTGTATAACAAGTTAATTCCATTGAAACTTTGCTAATAAATCCCTTTGGTAATCATGTAAAATATTTTTAAAGTAGATGTGTAATTGAATTTGGTGAGCAGTGTCATTTGATAAAATTATCTGGGTCTTGTTAGCATAACATTTGAAATAATTAAAGCTATTGGTGAATCTTGATTGTTCTCCTTTGGTAAAGGAAAATTAATCCCCTGATCAGTGTCAGTAGATGAAAAGCAATTTTGCTTTGTACCAGAGACTTTCAGATATTTATAGGAGGTTATGAGAGAGTCAATGAGTTGCCCAAGTTCTCACAGTTAGACAGTCTGGTTAGAAAATATTAGATCTCAGTCCATTGCTTTTTCCACTTCAGTATACTGACTCAGCATAGTTTACTGCCTCTATGTCATCAAATATTATTTGTTGGTCTACTATGCGTTAGTGTGAACATACTCAGTTTCACTGCAAATACAGTGATTTTGTTACACTTTTTTTGTTAAAAATGAGAACAACAAAAGTTGGCAGGGAGGAAGAAATGGAAGAAGGAAGGGGTAATGGAAGAAATAGGAAAACAACCTAAGTAAATTGAAAGAAAGTTTAAAATACAAAATTGCTTAAAGTGTTATGTTTTTCCTTTTTATTTATCTCCCCTATATATTTTAGAGTTAAATGTTTTCCTCTTTAATTCATTTCCTACTCCAAAAACTCATGTAATTGTGAAATAGATAACTATTCTAAGTTAAACTTTATAAAAGGTAGACAGTAGGCAGTAGGTTCTTGACCCATGAATATATTTTGCATCCAATTTTAAAATGTGCAAGCATGAAATTAATCTCATCAATACAAAATCAGTTGAAATCTACTGGGTAATATCCTCTAATTAGCCTCACAAATTAGTCACATTTTCACATTTTTATCACCAAAGCGTTAAAGGTAGACCAGTACTTTACCTATTCTCAAAAGAATGCAATCAATGAAGTGTCACTATTTGGAGTCAATTTATTTAATCTTAAAAATAATATTTCTTACATTTTCTTGTAGTCTGCTCTAATAACTTTAAAATAATAGAATAAATAAGTTTATAAACCATATTTTAAATAATCTTTCTTCTAGCATAGATGTAGTATCTTTCCAATACTTTTATATATTTTTGTAAGTTCTTTTCTTCTGCAGATAGAATGATGTGAAATAACTCTTCATATCATATCAGTAGTCTGTCTTTTCTGTACTATAGGGCGTTGCTTGTCCTTGAAATTTTTCATGTTGGTTTCCATGAATTCTTCTTATTTTTCTATATCAATATTGTAATGATAAATAAATTTTCAAAGCTGCAGAATGGAAAAAGGACACTGATGGATTTGAAGCAATTTTAAACCAATCTGTAGCACTTGGATTATTTATTTTCAATTTAGGTTTTAGTGTGATTTGAATATAGTGGTAACTTATCATGATTATTAAGAGTCCATAGTCCAGATTAACAAATGTTTACTTGCTGTCTGTGTAAACACAGTCATTATTATGCTAGTGTATCTATGCATGCCAAAGTAATATTTAACCAAGGAAAGCTTCCATTTTAAAACTAATAAAGTGTATCTGAGTAATTTTGAATGCTTTCAATTTACAATGAATCAGTTTGTAATTGATCTTGCTTTTCTTCAGTCTGTTATTCTTTGTTAACTTGTTATAAAAGTCAGCTTTAATGCCAAAACTTCAACAGAGCCTTAAATTTCATTAATCCTTAAGTAATCCAACAAAGCACAATTAATAGTTGTTAAGCAATTTGAAACATTAAAAAATCAAGGAAAACAAATTGTTGTCTTTCTCAGTTTCTCTGTCTCTTCTTTATGTGTCCATTGACCCATTTATTATACTTCCCTGTGTTCTTATTTATATGTATTTTGTATGACTGCACAGTCATGCTAAAGCTCTTAAAAGGTAAGTAAAAAATCAAAGTGTCCAGAACCTATGCTGGTATATACTGTCTCATACATATTATAACTTTTGTTTGATCATTTTCTATATAACTAAAACCTATTTGTGTGCACTGTCTAACATTGTGTGATTTAATTGTGATTCTAGTTCTTTTGTGGTCATCTATTTCCTTTAAAGTCAGTAGAAGTAACTTACCCAATAATTAAGATGATTTATCAGCCATTGCTTTCAACTCTTTTAGACAATTTATCATAATTCTGAATTGAAAAGCAGGCATGATATACTTTGTGTTTTAAAATTTGGTGACTCAAGAATGAGCTGTTAAATTATAAATGCTCTCTTATTATATATTTCCTTTATAAAGTTGCGTAAGAATTCCAAGTTACAAAGACAGTAAAGACCAAGGAATGACATGTAAAATTTTAATTGGGTGGGAAAGTGTTTCCTATTTTAGAACGGGCATAACCTAATGCTGAACTAGTGAACTCTTAAGAAAAGCAATGAATTATTTTTCAACGCTTTGTGTCCAAAGACTATTAATCATATGGCTGTCAAATGGCTGGTGCTATCCTGCCAATAACATAGCTAAAATAATTGGTTTGATAAACTTATTTTGGTTATAAAATTGGTCACTGGTTAATTAAATATAGGTAGTTCTGAAACTACTGATTGATATAATAAGCACCTTTTTCTGTATAAAATAAAAGGCAGTGTTTTCACTGGAAAGCAGAGTAGTAGAAGACATATTGCCAACTTTAAGGATGGAAAATTTATTTAGAGAGACAAAACATATATCTTTGAAAGCCAAATAGTATTATATTAATGTCTATAAGAAAGTAGTGCAACACAAACTAAGATACACATAAATGAGAATAGAAACTCCTGAAATAACGGGTCAATCCCACTCCCATCATTTTTCCTATACCCCGAGGACTGCCTGAAAATTTCACTCAGAAAACATAATGCAAGATAATAAGACTGATACTGTAAGAATAATCCACATTCACCACAAATTATAAACAAAACATCACTATTTTATTCATAGTAATTATGAGCTATTAGTTCTTTTCAATGTTATAATGGTTAATAAAGCTCTAGACTGCTCAATAAGGTGGTCACGAACCACATGTGGCCACTGAGCTTTAGAAATTTGGCTACTCCAAGTTAAGATGTATAAATAAGCGTAAAATATGTGTGGGTTTCGAAGACAATATAAAAAAGTGTGAAATATCATATTTTTATATTGATTATGAGTTTATATGATAATTTGGACATCTCAGTGAAATAAAATTAAAATTAATTTTATCCCTTTTTATTTTTACTATGATAACTAGAATATTTAAAATTACATATATATGGCTTGTATTATATTTCTGTTGAGCTGCACTACTATAAAAGTTCTACTTGAATTTAGAGACAAGAACTTACTGCAAGGTTATAAAATTTTAAGAAAGTATCTGTGTGAAAAGGATTTTGTTCCTAAAATGTGACTGAATGCATCATTATCTAGTCCCTGCTTACGAACATTTAGCATTACTTTAAAATCAGTGTGTTTTTAAAAAATTGCAGTCCTAATCAGATGTTCTTATATAAGCCTAAAATTTAGGCTCCAAATAATTTTTGCCCACTGATTTTAGTTAATCACTTTGAAACCACACAAAATAAAATTACTCAAATTCTTAATCTTCATAATTTTTTTTAACAAAATGCACGGTAGTCTTTTATTGGAAAATCTAGATCCTACACGTTGAACTAAAGGAGTCTAAGTTACCATTATCTTGCCCGAATAATTAGTTATTCATTTTTTGGTAGTCTCTCCCAAAGCTCTTTTTACATCTTTCCTCTTTTTTATGTTTACCTGGTGGTATAATGTTCCTTAGTATTTGGGCAGCAGTTAACATACATACTCATATAATGCTAACCAGTCAGGTCTTTTGAAATTTCTACATGGAAATTGTGTTATTTATATTCCATGTCACTATAAAAGCTCCTTGAAATGTCTATTTTGGCTATCAATTATTAGTCTTTTGTTCACTTATTTTTTCAGGAAACATTTACTTATGAATATTTACTATGTACCAGGAATGACTCTAGGTTGAACATGACAAACTCAACTCCATAGGATGTCTAGGCAACACACCCCACTCACTGTACCTGTTGTATGCCTTTTCTGTCTCCAAATAATTCCTGATTTAAAAAAAAAAAAAACTGCACACTGTAAACTAAATGCAAGGCCATGATACCACTTTCTATATTGCCGCAGATAAATTAATCAGTAGTTTTGTTCTTCAGAATTATGTAACTCTACCAAACTGGAATCTAAAATCCTCCATGTTCACCATTACAATGTTATGATTTCATCAAATCCCTTGGTAAAATAAAGACTCATTATATCAATAAGCATTTATTTTATTCTTTAAAACTATAGATTTCAAGGGAGGAAGAGTTTGAACTGAGCCAATGGATGATTAGGATTTTGAGAGGAAACAAATAAGACCCAAGATTTATAGAGCATGTATTTATATTGGATGAATGCATGGAATTTTGAGAGAAAATAATAGTCAACATTTATTAAGCTTTTATTATATACCAGACACCATTCTAACATAGTTGATCTTAGTAACAGCCCTATGAGGTAGATATTCATCTTATCTCCATGTTATGAAGAAACTGAGGTTCAATGAGGATAAATAACTTGTCTAAATTCCCTCAGCTAGTAAATGGTAGAGCCCAGATTCAATCCATGCATTCTCATACAGAAGTTTATGTTCTTCACCAGAAGATGAAAAGTATTCTAAGGGCATTGAAGGAGG
Source organism: Trachypithecus francoisi (assembly GCF_009764315.1). NCBI lineage: Eukaryota > Metazoa > Chordata > Mammalia > Primates > Cercopithecidae > Trachypithecus > Trachypithecus francoisi. The sequence goes on from NW_022681471.1 coordinate 105,481,594, forward strand.
CGTAACAGAAGATCACCAAATGACCCGCAAAAAAGGTCTATATTAGGAACACTTAAATAAGGCTGGAAAGTCTTTGAGGCAAGATTAGGGGAAGCTTTGACTGCCGTGCTGGAGTTTGGACTTTATTCTATTTATACTCAGTAGATGCAGAAGGTTCTTCAGCAAATAAATAGCATAATGAAAGAAAGGTTTTTGAAACATAGTAAGCTGATCATTGGGCACAGGCTGGAACTGGTTTGACTGAAAGGAGATTTTACATCTGTTCAAAGCTTATTGCTTTAGTTTTGTGTGAGGACCAGGAGCAACGATGGAGCCTCCAAAGCAAGTGGATCATAGCAAGTCGATTGACTCTTACTTGATATTTGTTAGACATTAGAGTGAGATATTCAAAAATAACATCACTTATGTTTTACACCTGAATGACTGAGAGAAATGGTCTTCTATTAACAGAACTAGGGAAGTTAGTATTGTAAGTAGTTTGGGGAAAAGATAATGAACTCCATACTACAAATGTCAAACTTCAAGTGAAAATTCAGCTGGCTATTGGAGAGTCTAGGTGGGAATTCAAAAGTGAGATAACAGCTTAGGGTGAAGATTTGGAACATATAAAATATTGTTAAATTCATAGAAAATTGCATCTTAAATTCATAGAAGTTAAATTCATGGAGAGAAAAGCTAGAGAAGAAGCTGTGGAATAAAACAGTAAATCTGAGTGCAAATAGACCTATGTTCTTCTGACATCCGAGTACACAATAGAAGTTATTTTAAGCGTTATTTATCATTGTGTATTCACAAAATCACATAGAACAGTTGCTTTCATTAAATATTAGCAAATGTGAACAACCATTTAATAACAAAATATTACCAAATTGATAATTATTCAGTTATAATTCTGAAGGATGTTAATCTTACTTTTACCATGTAAACAATGTATGATTTTAAAGTACAATAATTGCTAATAATACAGAAATTGAAACTTTAAGCATGTTTATAGCACTACCAATCTATATTGGTTCAAATAACTCATATTTCAAATGGCAAATGAACATTAGGTTTTAAAAACTGTTACCATAATAGGTCACTTAAAATTATCTCATAAATCCTTTCATGGGTGTGTAGAAGTACCTAGAAGATATGTGGTTATTCATGTTGCATATGAGAATCATGTCATCATGAATAGCATTTGATTATTCACTTCTTCAGTAGTGACAGATTATTACCTTTAGATATTTAGTTTTTCTTTTACTCTTATCCGTATTGTTCACAAGAAATTGCCATCTAATAAAAATTCAACCTCTGGGAACGTGACTGGGGAAGGGTAGGTGGGGACCAAACTTGGTGAATGTAATCGTCCTGGCATAAGACACATACTGAATTGGTTTTACAAAAGTAAAAAGTTTTAGCTCTGAAAGCAAATCAGATTTCTGTATGTCGTCTGTGGGTTTTCAAAAGCTATCACATATGAAATATTTTCTAGTGTTTTAATGGAAAGAAATACAGCATAAAGGTTGAGAGAGCATCAATGTATTTTATTAACAGAATTTAATAATTAAATCTTGCCCACTTTTTTGAATATATATTTGATGTTCCATGTCTTTTCACTTATCACTCCTTTTCGAGGGTTTTGTTTAGAAAGTCAAGGGATTTTAAAGTTTTTTGAGATCATGGTCATTATCAATTCAAAAGTAAAGAAACTTTGATGTTTCCAAGGTTGAAAAGTATAGATTCTTTGTGTGAAATATATTAGGTTCATTCATTTGAATTTATTTGCATCACCAAGAAAACTGTTCCTAAGGCAAGCTAATGGCATTGTTTGTCTTAGAAGAGCATGCTTGTCAATTGTGCTATGCTAAAAATGTCATTTAAAACATCTGAGCAGATTGCCATGTAGTTTTTCTAGGGATAAGATGACAATTCTGCATTTCTACCTGAGTTTACTGTTATTTGATGAATGAGGCAATTTCTGATGAGGCATATTTAACCAAATGTATTTATATCAGAATATTTAAAATAAGACCAAATTTGACTTTAGAATATTAAACATTAACCCATTCAAATGTATCTGTAAATTGACTGTTGTTGATATCACCAAATGATGAATTGTACTATCTTGCATGTATGTTCAGCTCTGGTGATGTTAAATGTTTCCCCTTATTTGCATCCTCAGGTACTTTTCCAGTTGTATTTCAAAACCCTTCATAAAACATAATATGGAAACATAATGCATGTGATTAGTTTAGCAACAGGAGGTTGAATAAATGTATTTCTTTGGGTTTATGTTTCTAATAAAAAGTAATTTTGATTTAAATTAGCACTATCTTTTTTTTTAGGCCTCCATTCCTTTGAAGGAATTGGAGCAGTTTAACTCAGATATACAAAAATTGCTTGAACCACTGGAGGCTGAAATTCAGCAGGGGGTGAATCTGAAAGAGGAAGACTTCAATAAAGATATGGTAAATTGGTTGTGATAAAAGTGTGAATGAACTAGGAGTGGAAATAAATATTTGGAAAGAAATTACATAACCCAAGTCTCCAACTGAATTTTCAGAAAACATCTTACACATTTTATGATTCTAATGATTTTTATAAATGTAGAGTATTCTTGTTGACCTTTTATTACGAATGCTGAGTTACTATGGTATGGTAATATAGGAGCACTTACGATTTCTAATAAATAGCTCAGCAATTTTCTTTTGACCTGTCCTACTTTTGAACTTATCAAGGGCAAAATGTAATTGGAAAAAGGAGTCAAATCATAAAATAAACTAAACATTTAATAAAATACTCAACTATCATAGATGACTGACATTTTGTATCAGCAATGTTTTTGGTAGTATAACATTGATTTCAATGAAGAGGGAATAATGTATAATATGAATATTATTTATTACAATTCACACAAAGTTGTGCTACCAAATAGTTGATTAGTTAGTATATGTCTAAAATTTGTATAAATTTATGCTGCTTATTTCATGGGAGTAAAGAAATATGATCATGTGGGCTATTCCCAGCCTCAGAATATTCTCCTTCAATCCCAACTGATTTCAAAATACCTACTATATTTCTCTCTGGCTTGAATATTTTTATATCACATCCTTATTAACTGACTTTTGTTTCTCTCTTCATCCTCCTTTTCACAGTTTTTCCCCTCTTCCACTGCCATCACCTCTGTGGCATTCTTAACCTTTACATTTATCAGTGCTAGAGCCTTCTCAGACAGTGCTTGAAAGTGACATCAGAAGGCAATATATAAATTTTAGGTAATAAGTGTGAAGCAATAGGAGAACTATTCCCACCAATCTTAGTTCCCACTTCCTGGAGCTGCCTCAGTCAGTACTCCCTATGTATGGGGTTTGGTGGCTCACTCAGCTTGTGGAAAGAAAGAAGAGGCTTTCCAAGTTGCTGAGTTACAACAATCTCTACTTCTGGTCAAAGAAGAAACCAGAGGGCACCGAAATGAAAAAAAGTACTGCTTACCTCTTGGGCTGACCACCAACTACCCTAGAGCCCTCAACTGGTATAGGGAAAGAAGTGAAGTGGGTTTTTTAAATTTTTTGTTTTTGTTTTTGTCCTCAGTCCTAGCAAATGCTACAGACTTTTACAGTACATTTTAAAATAAGTGAAGTCTTTCACAGACTTTAAGTATATAATGTGCCTATATTATGATAAGTATATAATGTGTCTATATTATGCTGTACATTTCTTAGATTATTGACCAGTCTCTGACAAAAATAATCCCATTCCCCATACAAAGTGAATAAGTCCTCAGTTATGTGTTGAAGTTAATGCATTATAAATTTAAATATATAATATGTAATTCCTTGAATTGTAATACACAGAAATACATGTGAGTTTTGAAATTTATTGTTGTTTTCCTTATGTCATCAGTGTACCTTGAGTACCATTACATGGTGAGACAACTTGATATAAAGTTTTCACATTCTGAGTTGAAATACAGAAAACTAAAGGTGAAAAATCACATGGCCATATATGTGACTGTATTAGACCAGCATTTATTCAAAACATTTTGTGTCGAAGTAAAGAAAATTAAGATATTGTTCTTGCAGTCTAAAGGAACAAAATACCCATTGAAAATGTTTAAAGCCATTTTCCAATCCGTATTTTAATGTTATTGATCATATTTATTTAAAATTAACATGCATATATGAGATATTTAGTAATTATTTGATGGTAGTTTAACACATCATTTTTATTAATATCTTGATATTTCTCCTATTGGGCATGTAGGTTTCAGAAATGAAGCAGTAATTATTAGATAGGAATTAGTGTACATTTAAAACAAAATAGTTCCATGTAGTTGTGTGTTAATATTTTCAGATCTGCTGTTATCTCAGTCACAAATACACATCTGTATTCCTTTATGGATCAGTTAACATTATAAAAACATTAGCTCATTTCTCTAATTTTTTAATTTCTAGAGCTACACTAAAAAAGCCAAAAGAATGCTTTCACAGTAATTCATGACTTGTCTGACGTGGTGAAGTACCACACTCCCCCATCTTTCTACAGGTGCCCCTAAAAATGTGTTCTTTACAACTAGATGGGAGGAAACTAATTTTAAAACCTAAAGTGCAAAATGTAAAAGAAAGGCTATGAGCACAGTATCTTATAACATTCCATGAAAGTTTTAAATTGGATTTTTTGTGTGTGTTTAAATAACATGTCTTATTATCTCTGTTAACAATGTACAGCTTTTTAAAAACCAAAATGAAGACTGTACTTGTTGTTTTTAATCAGAATGAAGACAATGAGGGTACTGTAAAAGAATTGTTGCAAAGAGGAGACAACTTACAACAAAGAATCACAGATGAGAGAAAGCGAGAGGAAATAAAGATAAAACAGCAGCTGTTACAGACAAAACATAATGCTCTCAGGTATTAGAGCTAAAATTATATATACCTTGCCTGTGGTTTATTTTAATATATAGGGTAAAATATATTGTGCATTAATAAAATCTGCTTAAGACTCTTAGTCATCAGAAATTCACTTTTTCTGCTCAACGTGTGTGCTTTATTTAACATTTTTTGACTGGTGGTTGATTTTGAAAGATGTGTTGCTTAAAAATTATGGCTTTTTAAAGACAGATTTTTCTAAGTAATACTTGAAAGATGGAATTGCATTCATAGTACTTATATATTTAATCTTCTATTATGCCTTATTTTTATCAGTTACTTTATATTAAAAAAAAAACCTGCCTAACTGCCAGAATAACCAATCTACATGTATCCATTATTCCTACTTTCTTTACTTAATTGATTTTATTTGCATTAGGTCCAATTTTTTGGTAACCTGATACTTGTTTAATAAGCCCTGGATTCTTTTCATTTATTTATTTTTAAAATTTTATTATGCCTTTAAGAAAGTCACTCTTTGCAACTCACTATATACAAAAGTCAAATTTCATTTTTATAGGAATCCTCAAAAATAATCTTACTGCCTTTGAATAAGAACTGCTACTTTCATATTAAGCAGTTTTGTATATGGCTTCAAGTCCCCACATGACTCATCTGGATTGTACAGGAAGAGCAGGATAAACTTAATTTTTCTATAACAGTATCTAGAAAGTTCTCAAGACTAGACAAGTAGAAAGTTTTGTGAAAGAACCTTTTATTTTGTATATGCTTTGCAATAATCGCTATTTGCATGCATGGCTGATTTTCTAATACTGTTCATTGCTGAGCTTTTCATTGTAAATCACTCTTTGGAGCTATGTAGTTATGAAGGTCGGTCCACCTAGTAGGTAGATGGAGTCTGCTTTCTACATGCAAATAAGAGAATAAAACCTTTCCCCTTATAGTCAACCAGATAAACACTGCTGAGAATGTAATTACACAATATTGTGCCTGCAAGGAATCCACAAGGAAAATCTAATTGGCCAGCAGGTGTTCTGAAGGTAACTGCTGATAAATATAGTAAACAGAAAAGGCCTCTTCCTCAAGGGAGTGCAAAAGCACACCGTAATGTGTCTAGAAAATCGGAACGCTATGTAACTCACACCCTTCCAACTGTGAGCAAGCTTTCAGAAGTATCTACACTGGTAGTACGATGGCATGTGTCCTACTGAATAGCAGTGTTTAATGGTTATCTGGCATTCCTCTAAAGAAATCTACATGACGTCTCTAAATATTTTACATATTATGCATCACTTTGTGCCTAGGAAATGAAAGATGTTTCAGATTTATGACCACCAAGCCCTTTCTCTTGGCAAAGATGTGAGTTATGTCACAAATAAGGCATGGCTCAACTCTAATTCACGTGGCTGTATCTTGTTACCTTTGAAAAAAGCAGCATTCGATCTGAGTCCTCAGAAGGTTTGAAAATTCAACATAAAATGCAAAGTACAGCAAGTTTTAAATTCCCAATTTTAAACAAACTTGATAATGAAATATAGGTCATTCTTGCAAATATAGGCTATAAGTGATTAATCAAAGTCATCAAACCTACTTGCCAAACCAGTCTATACCAACATATTCAATAACTTTTTAAACCTGTCAAATGGTTCGAATTCTGGTCCTTACGAAATATTTTAGAGAAGGTCAAAACTTTCCAATGCAATGAAATTTTTAGAAGTTTTCTGATATTTAATTTTTTTAGCTTGAATTAAAACCTGTGAATAAAACCCTAATTGCTAATTCCTGTAGAAATGAAAGCTGCATGCAGAGCTTATGTTCCCATGAATTATAAAATGGCATTTGACTAATTCTGTTAATCACAGAAGATATTGTGTGTGCTCGCAAAGAGCATGATGACTGATTCCCCCCATTGTTGATTTATTAAATTAGTCTTATCACATTGATTTGAAAGCATGCACTTGCTGTTTTCTTTTTTCAAACAGTTAATTGTTTTGCATTTAGAGCGTGATTTGGTACAGTAAGATAAATTTGGCTATGCAAGCCTTGGAAGGAGAAGCATTTGTCTAACATAATTTTTTGTTAGTTATGTTCACAAATATATGAACAGTGGTGACACTTCTACACATACAGCTTGGAACAGTTTATAAGACAATTAAAATGGCTTTATATTTCTAATAATCAAATATTAATGGCCTATGAAATTCTTACGTAGGCGTTTCTAAAAATATAATATATGTTGGTTGAGTACATAAAGTTTTGTTGATGAGTCCCAAGGCTAAAAATATACGTTTTAGAATTTTACCTATTTTAAGTCAAATACAAACTCACTAGGTTTGTGAGTTTGTATCTAGTTAAGTCAATTGTATTCATATGTTACACTCTTTCATATAAACTACACAACAATTAGCTCATTAAGAGTCAATTAAATGTGACAAGATTTTTAAGCACGTTTGAACATGCTAAGAGAAAATACTTTAAGTGTGTTATTCAGGTTTCTTAGCTTCTTATACATGGGTCCTGCCTCATGAATACACAATTTAATTAAGTCTTTGTATATTTTGCATATAAATATGAAGTTAACCTAAGTTGTACAAAAAGATGAGGGACACAAATTATTTTGATAATAACTGCAGCCAGAAGTGCACTATACCTATATATTGATATTTTAATAATGTCTGCACCATGAACAGGATTTGAGGTCTCAAAGAAGAAAAAAGGCTCTAGAAATTTCTCATCAGTGGTATCAGTACAAGAGGCAGGCTGATGATCTCCTGAAATGCTTGGATGACATTGAAAAAAAATTAGCCAGCCTACCTGAACCCAGAGATGAAAGGAAAATAAAGGTAATGTTGTTTTAGAATGTCAATACCAGATTTTATTATACAGTTTAACCTGTGAAGATCATATTTAAAATGTTGGTGTTCTTGTTTCTATTAATGTTCTCTTTGATTTGATGCATTTCCTTGTATTGTGTGTTGTTTTCAGTGAATGTATTAAGTGTTATTCAGTTGACATAATGTTGAATGAATAAAATGTTTTGCTTTCAGACTATGTAAAATGATTTAAGAAATGTGATGTGTTTTCTGGTAAAATTGTAATTGACTTTGTGTATCTTTGTTCCAGATGAACTAATGACTTATCGGTATATGGACGACTTCTTACTCATGTTAGCACATTCATTTCATCAGAACATCTTCTCACATCAGTGTTAAATCTCTATAGATTTATTTGCTTATTGTCTAAATATGTTTTTTCTGTTATTTTACACTTTTTATTTTGCTTCGTTCTTTGTTGAGTTCCTCAATCCTTTAAAAAGGAAATAAATGACTTATTCATTTACCCTCTAAATTATATTCTATATGGATGGTCCCTAATAAATAATGAGTTATCACTCCAAATTGATTCAAATCCCAAGACACCAGAGGAATTTAGAAGAAAGAAAATGTTAGACCAATTTAAATATTTACCTAATTAGAATGTCTAAAACCAAGCATTCAAGGATAACAGAAATAATATTTGGATTATTGAGCAAGGATGCCAGTCATGCCTTTCATATTTGTAAACTTCAAAGGATGACAATAAAGGGACAACAGCCTTTGAAATTTCTGAGAGAAGTATTTGCTGCTTGCAAGTCGGTTGATATGGTTAGCTAACTGCCCTGGGCCCTGTATTGGTTTTGCTCAATAGGAAATTGATCGGGAATTGCAGAAGAAGAAAGAGGAGCTGAATGCAGTGCGTAGGCAAGCTGAGGGCTTGTCTGAGGATGGGGCCGCAATGGCAGTGGAGCCAACTCAGATCCAGCTCAGCAAGCGCTGGCGGGAAATTGAGAGCAAATTTGCTCAGTTTCGAAGACTCAACTTTGCACAAATTGTGAGTTGTTACTGGCAAACCCACGTATGTGTTTGCAACTACTACTCTATTAACAGAGGCCTACTAACAAAAAAGAGACAAAAAATCTGGGTGCAATTTTAAACTTCTAATGTATATTCTGAAAGTGAGTAGTTTCCCTCACTTTGGGCTTCTGTAACACTAGTGCTTAATTTTGCAGTTTAAAGACACAAGAAGTTAACAGATAATAGGAAAAACCCCTTATCAAAAATGAAAATACATCTTAATTTTTTTTGCTACATCATTTTTCATAACATTGACAATGTTAATTTGTCAATTTATCATACATTCACTTTACTTCAGTGTCTAATCCAAAAAAATATGTATTGCTTTCCTGAGATCATCCCATGCTGATTTTACTTTCTTAATGTATACATGATAAATAATAAATATTTTGTGGTACATCTTATGTCAACCTGCATAAGCCATTATCTCATTGACTTGAAGAATAATAACTTGGTCCTCACACCTGGTTTGACTACTTAATGGGCTACAGTGCTCATAAAAAACTGGATGCCTAGTAAGATGGTTGGTAATTGATTGCAGATTGAACAATATCAGATAAGGTTATTACTGAAATGTTCCCAGCCAAAACAAAAAGAAGTGACTGCTCTTCTTTCAGACAACTGAATGGAGTGTGTATGGTTCTCTCTTTAAAAAGGCAATTCAGAATTGTTAGCTTGGTCTCAGTTCTTTATTTGTAATAGGCTGTAAACCATAGAGGTTTTCTGACAGGTATATTTTTGTTCCTATTATTAACTCTTGTAAGATGAAGAGGAATGATCGTCATCTGTAATTATACAAGAAAGTACTACTCCTCACAAAACCAGGAAGTCAAAGTCTGGAAACTAAGGCTTTATAGTTAAGTTAGGTGAAATTATATGAATCAAACAGATACTCAACCATTTTGCCCTATATAAATAACAACTGCATAGAGTTCAGCCCATGTATGAGACTTCTTGGGAACTTCTTCTGTGATATTGTCAGTTCCATTTAATTTGGTATATATTTTTAAAATGTCAAAGGCAATTACCATAACTTTATTTTATAAACATATAAGGGAAGTATGTTGCATATTATCGTGACTTCTTTCTATACTTCAAGAAAATTCATAAATACACTGTTTTCTGTTAAATCTAATACCCTAAAGTTTAATATCAGGTGACTATTCTGAGCAATTGGAAGAATACAAGGAATATTGAAACTGTATTGCATGTGAAATCTAATTCCACCTGGCTGAATGTTTCAGCCTATTATCCTTCATATTAGATGTTATGAACGTAATGTGTCATATATAACCTTACACTAATGAGCAAGCCTGTGTCTGTAGATGCAGTATGAAGCGAAAGATTGAGGCAATCAAAAAGAAAATTCTAGTAAAATAGTTTCACCTCAATTTAATAGATCATTCAAGGGGAAGTCTTTGCTTTGGATTATCTGACTACTAACTCAATTCTCCATTCCAATTTTCCCCATGTCTTGACACACCCAATATGCAGGTTTAAAATTCGTTGCAAACTAATCAACTTACCAATGCTTTATAGCTAAATAGGCACAAGATCAAAAATCTCCCTAAACTGCTTACTTCAAATGCCATTATGTCCCTATTCATAGTAGACTCTCAACAAATATTTGTATAACGTAATAATAATGATTGGTGAAATAAAGGAAGCATATGTGAACCAGTATATATTTTTTTAAAATTATGGTAAAATTATAGGATGTATTTTCCTCATAAATGATTTATTCTTAAATTTTATATATTAAAGATACAAAATCAGAATGTGAAGGGGGCTATTTTTGTGTTAACTCTTAATTATCCATGATAATAAAGTGATCACAATTTGTATGAAGAATAATCAATTTAATATCACAGTTATATTGGTATTGGATTTTAATTAGAACTGAAGGATAATTGATAGATGATAAATAGGTATATAGGTTGGTAGGTAGATAGACAGGTGGATGTAGAAATATTCAAGCTGTATCTTTATACTTTACCAATTGTCAATGCATTTTGAAACTAATTTCACTGTGGCCACTGATTAGAGTTATCTTTCTCAATTCTTATGCACTAGAGTCATTTGTGGTAGTCACAGTAAGAAGATTAACGAAAAGTAGTATTTGATATAAACTTACAATGGCTCTGATGTAGCATATGCCATAGCTTCAGAATTTCTTACTTCCCCCTGTATTCTCCTTCTCTAATTGTTTGATTGTTATTTTTCCTGACTGTCCCTTTCTGTTTTCTTTCCTAGATATAAACTCTAGGCTTAAAGTTAATCTTTCATGTCTTTGCAACAACAATTTGAAATAGTAAGCGGTACTCCTAAAGTGCTTAGTGTGTGAGAGCTGAGTGAGTTTAAAATGAAAAATTAATTTTCCTTATTTCACAGATACTCAGAGAACTGCTAAACACTGTAAAATTAAGGCATATAAGGGACTCTGTCCATGTCAGAGCTCTATATGGTAGTAATAAAGCTCAGAAAAGGACTGAGACTTTGAGGGAACAATCATGAGGAGGCGCCCAGCCACACAGGAATGCTAGACCAAAGCATGGTAGAGGGTATCTGCAAATTATGGTCCTCAGGGCAAACCTGAAGATAATAAAGAAGAGGCAGGAGACTGGGAGGAAGCAGGTAAAAATTTTACCAGATATTCACAATGAGAAAACTCCTGCCTTAATTAGGAATTCCAAACATTTCTAATATATTTCCTGTTGGTTTAGAAACTAGGTACCTCAGTTAAGACCAAACACAGAGTGTAAACTGAGGAAAAGAGATATTCCTATATGATGTATTATCACAGCAGTGTGGTCTAGTAAAATTAATTCTTGGATAAACAGTGTTGAATATGAATCCCAGTGATTTTGAGTGCTGTATGATCATAGATAAACCATTTTGAGTCTCATTTACTTCATCTGTACAATGGAGATAAGATGTTTGTGAGGATTACATAAGGTAATATTTGTCCAAACACCTGCTGTGTTATGTAGGTTCAATGCATCAAAGTTTTCTTCTTCTCCTTTCTGTATATACATTAACATTAGAAAATAGACATAATCTTTGTTTTTTTAAATATTTTCATAAATTCATTAAGAGAATTAAGTATGTGCTGTTTGTTTAAAATATTAGCAACAGATATTTTGTTCGGTGAAAATTTCAAATTTGATTCCATAATATATAAGCAGATACTTTTCTCTAGATTCACAGAATAAACACAGGAAATATCACACAAATCTGATAACTGCCAAGAAAGGGCATGATTTTCTATAAACTCCCCCACTGACCTCTATCTGGATTCTTCTACCTAAAGGCACTGGAAACTCCACAGTAGACAATTGTTTCTACTTTTTTATGCTTCATTGTAGCATTTGGAAAATAACCTCAGAGAGCCCAGGCATTTGCAACCACAAAATTGTATAATGAAGATACTACTACAACCCCCAAGGCTCATGTGAAACTCCTAAGCAAGATAAACTTACAAACTAAAATTATGGTTATTATGGAAAAAAATTATAAGCAATGTTATCAGATGCCAAACATTAAAAGGGGAATGTATACCTGAAGAAAATAGAGATAAGAGGATAATCACCAAAGGATATTCAGTAATATTTAATGCTCAAAAATAAAAATTAAATGGATTTTTTTCCAGTAAGAATAGGCCATTATATAAAGTGAAGAGGAAGATTTTAAAAAACAAAGCCTAGAAATGAAAATATAATTAATTGCTCAAACATCTGCATGAAAGAAGTTTCAAGTTGAAAAAATGAGGATTATGGGGAAGAGACAATATTTTATATTAATGATATTTAATAAAATGGAATAGATGTAAACTTAAATGAATCCTCAAATTCAATAAAGGTCAACCAATGTGGAAAAAATAAAAACAAGTCTACCAACTAGCTCTGAATGAAACTCAGAGTATCAATAACCAAAAAGGTATCATAAAGGTTACTAAAGACCAAAGAACATTTACAGGATGACAATATTCACTGCAGACTTCTCATCACCAATAAACATTAGAAGATAGTGGAATAATATCTTCAAAATGCTAGGCACATTTTCAAATACCAGGTAAAATATGATTCAAGAATTAAGGCAAAATATTTCCAGACGTACAACTAGTTTCACCTAAACAAAAAGTAAGAATTTCTTACCTATAGATTTTTGCTAAAATAATTCCTAAACAATATACTTGTGTAAAATAAAATGAAACTAGAAGGAAGGAGACAGCTATGTAAAGCTGTGTAAAATTGTTTTCTCTATGTAAATAAAAACATTTATAAAAAAAGCTTATAGTCCTAAAATTTGGTCAGCGCCACCAAGGAAAACACAGAATACTAGGAGAATGCAGTATTTAAGTGATCCTATGTAAAGAGAGATAAAACAAATAAAAGACTTATTACATATCCTATGTATTACATATCCTATGTATTATATATCCTATGTATTATATATCCTTAATACATATCCTATGTATTACATATCCTATGTAAAGGGAGATGAAGCAAATATAAGACTTATTCTACATAATGTCAACAAATATAAGGCTTGTGCATAATGTGTTCAATATGAATTATTACCAATTATAATGTTTCTAGATAGCAAAAATGTGCTAAACCTCTGAAATATGCATATGTGCATGACCTTTCCAAGAAGAGGAGCAAAAAATACAAAAAAAGTCCACCTCAATGAAGAAAAAGAAATGTCCATCTTCTAAATACATTTCCACTTGAGGTGAACATGTTATGACATCAAATACCAAGTATATGATCTTGATGTTTAACATTTTATATCCAACAAGCTCTTATCCTGGATACCTAATGAACATCTCAAACATACAATAGCCAAGTGAAAAATAAATGATCCACCCCTCATCTACATAAATTGGCACCTGCCAACATCTCCAGATGTCATTAAATTGCACTATCATTTACCTAAATCAGAAACCTAGACATCCTTCACGGTTCTTTTCTCTTACATTACCATGTAAATTATTGCAACTCTTGTTGGATATACCTGCAAAATGCATCAAATCACTCCTCAGTATCTGTTATGGAAATGCTAATCTATAACATTATTGTCTCTCATCTGGATTACTTCAACAGCTTCTAACCCCTTCTTCCAGTCTTTCCCCACTTACACCATTTTCCCCCTGGTGAAGTCAGAGAGCTCCTTCTAAAGTGTTAATGAGATCATATCAGGCCTTTCCTGCCCATTACTCTTTAAATGAAATCCTATGATCTGCTACATCATGTAGCCCCTTCCCATCACTTCTGTTAACTCACACTTTATCTCCCTTTGTGCTGTTCTACTAACATAGAGGCCTAAAGATTTCTTTTCTATACTTAAACACAAGCAATTTCATTTCCGTATCAGTACCTTTGAACAGATTTTTCTAGTGGAATATTTTTCACCTAGAATTTTGCATAGGTGCTATAACTTATTTAGATATCCTTTCATTTAGGAACAACGAACATTTAGTAGAACTTTGATGTATAATCTGGTGATATAATATAAGTATTTTCTGTTATTAAATATTTTATATTCCCTATACTTATGTATGCAAATTGGGAGTTTAAGACTGCTGTTCAGTACATCAGTTTCTCTTACAGTTACTTCTGGAAGTAGGTATACTAAGGAAAGACAAAGCTTCTGGAACATAACAGTGAGGTGGTGAAGGGTGAATATGAAGAGGATTACAATATTGTATTGCAAAGGATAGCTTGTCCTATAGCAGAGTGATTGTAATAGGATATTTTAGCGAAATTAAAGTACACATTTCCAAAATATACATGTTCTTGGAAGGCTGATAGAAAATTAACCCTGTTTGTAGAATAAATGCCGCAAGAAATGTGTTGTTTAAAATAGTCCTTGGCTGGGCGTGGTGGCTCACAACTGTAATCCCAGCACTTTCCGAGGTCAAGGTGGGCGGATCACTTGAGGTCAGGAGTTCCAGATCAGTCTGGCTCACACACACACACACACAGACACACACATATATATGTTATATATATGTAGTCATATATATAGTTATATATATTTAGTTTTATATGTAGTTATGTATATTTAGTTATATGTAGTTATATACATTATATATAGTTATATATAGCATATATGTGTTTTATATATTTTATATATAATGTATATGTTTTATATGTTATATGTATTATATATATATATGATATATAAAGCGGGGCTTGGTGGCGGTTGCCTGTAATCCAAGCTTCTCAGAGGCTGAGGCATGAGAATTGCCTGAAACCGGGAGCCAGAGGTTAAAGTGAGCAGAGATCACACCACTGCTCCAGCCTGGGCAACAGAGTGACACCCCGTCTCAAAAAAAAAAAAAAAAAATTATCCTTAAGTGAATAAATTTGTAAAATAAACAACCGTATATTGTGAATATTCTTCCACTAACTTTTTTAAGTTGTTTGAATCTGAATAGTGTTTTACATTCACAAAGAGTTTTCACATGCATCTAGTGTGATCACAGTAACAGCCCTCTCAAGTATCATTTTCATTGTCATTTTACTGTAAGAAAAATTAGCATAAATGAGTTTAAGAGATTTGTCCAAGGACACATCTGAGGAATGGAAGACATGAAACTTGAATTCGCTGCTTCCCAAAATATGATGAGAGTTATTAAAAAAAAAAAAAAAAATTCAGTGTTTAAACAATTTTGGTAAACAGTAAATTAAGCAAACTTTCCTTACTCTGTAATTTCTAGTGTGTGTGATATGCTAATGGGATTATGACTTTCTATGAAGGGGTTAGATTCTATAGCCTTTCACATCTGGACAGTTGCAATAGAAAAGGGAAATTTCATTTCAGATTGATGAAAGGTTTCCTGTTTGAGTGATAGTGAAAAAGGTATATTCTTTAGAAAAAAAATGGGAAAAACATCACTGTATCATTATTCTTCTGTTGTTTGGGATTTCCTTAAATTTAAGCAGAGATGTACAAGAAAAGTAATAACAGAGCTGTTTGCCACCACCTTATGTAAAATAATGTCTGAGCCTAGATTTAATACTCTGCTACCCATTTTTTTTTTTTTTTGAGACGGAGTCTGGCTCTGTCGCCCAGGCTGGAGTGCGGTGGCCGGATCTCAGCTCACTGCAAGCTCCGCCTCCCAGGTTCACGCCATTCTCCTGCCTCCGCCTCCCAAGTAGCTGGGACTACAGGCGCCCGCCTCGTCGCCCGGCTAGTTTTTTGTATTCTTTAGTAGAGACGGGGTTTCACCGTATTAGCCAGGATGGTCTCGATCTCCTGACCTCGTGATCCGCCCGTCTCGGCCTCCCAAAGTGCTGGGATTACAGGCTTGAGCCACCGCGCCCGGCCATCTGCTACCCATTTTTTATGTTATCTCCTATCATGTAATAAAAGCAACTCATTTTGAGAATAAAATTAAGGGAAATAACGTTTTCTTTGCATAATTGCCACATAGATTTTCTTCTTTGCCTTGAAATAACAAAGATTGTCAGCTGCCAGTGAAACATCCTTGGAGAATTTGGGAAGATAAACGATTTTCTTATTTAGAGACAGAATGTTCTTTAGTAAATGGAGTTGTGAATATAAAAGACTAATAATGATTGCAAAGGGAAATGTTGAACCAGGATGTAGCTGCTTGTAGAATTTTTCTTCTCTCAGCTCAATTTTGTGATTAACATATTACAAGGATTAAGAAAGAAATTAGCTAACATTGTATGTTTTTCTCGATTGTTGATGATCATAATGGTTATAACTAGTTCTACAGAATGTTTTTGTTCTAGTGTCTTGTTGTGTAGTATAATCAGTTTAATGGTTGTTTAAGTAGACACATGTTCAACGAGGATCAGCTTCCAGAAAGATGACAGACTGACTTAATCCCTCACCCCTCATTTCGAATGAATTGAAATTCTGAATAAAATGTAATTTTTAAAACGTTTTAAATACACAGCTGAGCTATGGTGGAACCTCTCTTCCCTCTATGTGCCATGAATGATGAACTCATCTTACGTGAAACTGAACCTGGATTGAGAGCCTAATGGCTAGAAAGAAGTTTTCAAGACCTTTTAGGAAAAAATATGTGACCCTCAACAACACGTAATATAGAGGTGAAAATGAAACCCCTGCTTAAAGTCAGAACGTTCAAGGGCTTCCCTCAGCCTGTAAAGGGGAATAAATAAATCCTACCCGCAATGGAGAAAAGGCAGTGTCTGTAGTGATAATAGCTTAGGATTTTCAAAAATTAGTAGAAATCCCAATATTCAGACTGGGAAATTGAACAAATCTCAAGCAGAAAAGATAAATAAAAAGAAAATAAATATAAGTATAGATCATCACTATCAAATGATGAATCTGATGAATCCAAAAAATAAAAAATAAAAATAATTTTAAATACTGCTATATTTCCTTAGAAAGTAATGACACTTAAAATGGTACCTGGTTTTATAGCAATGATAGAATCCAGAAGATGGTAGAATAATATTTTCAAAAACAATGAAAGAACATCCACATAGGAACCTAGAATTGTGTACTGATAGAAACTCTCTTTCAGGAATAACATTGAAATAAAGATCTTTTCAGACATGCAAACTGTTTACTAGTGTAAAATTCTCTTTAGAGGACGTCAAGACTGGTCTTTAAACAGGAGAATGATTCAAGATGGATGATTTAAGCTGCAAAAGAGAATGATGTGTAAAGAAAATAGTAAAAAATGGAAAAGTCTTAAACATTTACTGTGTATAAAAGTGTCTATTAAAAAACAGAATAGAACTAAAATGCTGAACATCGGTGAAACTTGATAATGTGATTAGGTTTTTCATCCAGTTTATCTCCTACCTTTCTATGTATTGTTTCTCAGTTTCCATAGGTAGTACCTACTTCTCTAATACTGAAATGCCTCAGTGCTCAGTCCTTGGACACTTGCCATTTTTATTTATTCTATATATGTCTTGCTATTTTCATCCGACCTTATGACTTGATTAAACAAAATTATTCTTCTCCCCTCAAATGCAGTGGAAGCACTGTTCTTTCAAATTTTCAGGGAAAAAAAAAATCTATGCATGCTTTCTTTAGACTATCTCTGCACAATAAACAGGGACAACATTTGAAAATATAAATCATATTTAAATCTGATCATAACCGTTCAATGAATTCCCATCTATTTTAAAGTGAAATCCAAAACCCTTCATGAATTTCAAGGGTTATCTGACCTGGCTGGCCACTTCTTAACTCTCAGGCCTTATCTGTTAATACTTTACCTCTGCTCCACCTACACTGACCCCTTTGCTGCTGTTTGTACAGATCTGACATGCACCCTTTGCATTGTGTGCTACTTCTGCCTAAAATAATCCTCCCCCGTTTATCCATGTGGCTCTTTCCATTTCTGCCTTAACTTCTTGACTCAAAAGTGTTTTTCTCAGTGAATTTCTCTCATGCGTACTCACCACACACACACACACACACACACACTTTTTATCCATGCTTTCCCCATTTATTTTTGTCAATAAAGTGCATGACCAGGAAAGTTCTCAATATTTTCCCTGTTTATCTTCTTGAGTATTTATCTCCCTATCTGGAAGTAGAGCTCCAACCCAACAATACAAAAAAAATTTGTCTTTTTTTTGCAATACTGTTTCCTCAACACCAAAACATTAGCTACGTGCACAGTATATATTTAATTCATAAAATAAGTAATCAATAATGAATAAAGCCATTTGAAGATTCTCCTGTGCTTAGAATGAAATTTCTTGTGCATGTTAAGAATTTTATAGTAACCATTAAATTGATAGAATACAATTTTTGAATAGTAGAGGAAAAAATAAATACATAAGCTGTTAAGATTAAAGCAAATAATCCCAACAGAAAACTGAGACTTAAGAACAGTAATTGAACTCACTAAGGGTAGTAAGTAACTATGTGAACATAGGATTTTGTGTTTTCTGAATATCTCTAGGCCAAAGCCATCACTATGTACAAAATAAGATGTTAATTACAATTTAGTATTCTTGAAAGTTTAAACAAATTTACCATTTATATGTGATTTGTACAACATATTACCTCTTGAATATTGTCTCAAATGACTGGCTTCAAGTAGCACATTAAATACAAATAGCAGAATAAATGTGTCAAGCTAGAATCACTATTCACAATTATTTTATAGTTAGATTATGGCTATGTTAGATTTACAATTTTATATTTATCTTCTGAATTAAAGTTACACTAATAGACTACAGTCATGCAACTTGTTAATATATTAATAAACATAAGAAAAAAACATAGTAATACACTGTCAAATTTTTCTATCAAGTGGAAATTTAGCACATTCTTTAGGAAATGTTGATGGTAAAATCTACGAATTGTATATTTTTCAGAAATATTGGATATAAATACAAAATTAAGTGATGAATTATTGATATGTGCAGTTTTACTATCATATAGTGTTACTGATAAAAGTAAAATAAATATAACTCATTTTTGGCATCAGATGAAGTAACTTGGTTCGCTAAAATTAGTATTATCTTCCTTGGAATTCTACAACCTTGAAAAATTGTTACATTTGATAGAACTATTTGGGAACAGTTTGTTACTTCTCATTGTGACTATGGACATTAATGGGATATCCATATTCCATTCCCTTTTCTTAGCATAATGGAAATGATTACACATATCAGTTATGTTTCTTGCATATTACCATCATTCCGCATTATGAAATATGCAAGACTAAATTTTTACGAAGGGTATCTCTTATCCTTATAATAGCCTAAAAAGATGAAAATTTGTCAAGCAGCTTTCCTAAGATCCCATAAAATTAGGGGCAGAGGTTCCAGCATCAAGATGTAGTTTTACTTATTGAATTAACACAGAGTTTTGTTGATGTTGTTTTTTTGCTGGTGGGGGTAGTGATAGTGATATTGTTTTATTTTATTGGTTTCTTCCTTTTTTGGGTTCATTTTTAATGGGAGTCTCCCAGTAATGCTGAGAATGCAGTTAAATGGTAACTCCATACACTTACTGTGAGTCTAGAAATAAATTCAAGTTTTATTTTGAATACACTGAATTGGTATTTCTTTCATTGAATAAACATTTATCTAGTGCCTCCTATGTGCCAGACAACACAGAATGTAAAATAACATTGGCAAATCCATAGCAATCATACAAAAGACGTGATATTTGATAAATATAACTCATACAATGAAGGGAAAAAAGAACAAGAATTTATACACAGCAATTTGACCTCCCTTTGCAACACAACAATAAAAAGTGTAATTTTCTCCAATCTAAATTTGCTTTGAAAATATGGAACACCAGCTGGAAGGGAGCTCAGATGGCTTCTGCAGTGGGGTTGGAAATATCCTTCTGAGCATGTCCAGAACAACTGGTTAAAAATAATTAAATCACTTGCACCATCTGTGAGTCATTCTGATTCTTCAATGATTACTTAAGACTCTCATTGTATGGAACATATTCTGAGAACAGATGAATAAAATCAATTCAAGTGTATATTGTTTTCCACTTTGATTTTGAAAAAATAAAAAGGATTATAATTTCAAGTTTGCTAAGTTATCTGTTAATTCTCCTGCCCTCCTTTATGATCCAGTTGCTTTTGAAATATTAAAATGTTTAAAATTTAGTTTTATGAATAATACAAATTCATGGAGCCTTTATTATATAATATAATTTTGCTTAAAAACATTCTATCATTTTTACCCTTTATTTAATCTTTTGAATATAGTTTAGCACCCATTTAGTAACAGCCAAGAGAACTAAATGGAAGTCCGAGTTGATTGCGTTCTCAAATTTAGCACCATATGCTATAATCATGAGCAGTTTTTAAAATTCTTAAATAGCTATTTTAACACATGTAAAACAGAGGAAAGCTATATTTAGCGGTGACTAATCCATGGATGAAAGATGCATGGATTAAATATAATCCAAGTGCCCATATCTGTACAAACTTAAGATGTTCAGATAATTTGGAGGCATTGTTAACTGTTTCTCTGGATATTAGTGCATGGGTACTTCTTGCCAGATAAATTAACGGGGAAAGTTCCAAAAGATCCATAATTTTCCGTAATAATTAGTGCTTTCTTAGTTAATAGAATATCTGGGTGATGAAAAATAAATGAATTATCTAACAAATAGAGTTATCTATAACATATAGCTCCATCTGTGACCCGTATAATGCTCAAAATGTGTTAACTGATTAGTATTGAGACAATCAAACACACATGAAACATGAGTAATATCAGTCACTATATTTTCGTTTCTTCATAGATACACTCGAGTATTTCATATGTGGACAATTAAGAGATCTAGTCCTCTTCATACGTTGACCTCCCTAATGGGAAAGGGTCTCTTTAATCTGCCACAAAGCCCTCCTCTTCTTTAAACTTGCCAAGATGTCTTCTACTTTATGTCATTGCAATTATGTTTCCTTTGACTTGGGTCTCTATTTCTGGATATTTCCTTGCTGGTCTCCTGTCACATTGCAAGATGCAGCATGAACATTATCTCCACAGGTGGCCTGCCTTCAACAACCTGTTTTATGTTGTTCACAACATCCCTTCTACCCTTAACCATCATGCTCTAGAACATGAGCTAGGCATTTCCCTTCTAATATTTACTGCAATCTGAAAATGTTATCTTTGTATGTTAACTTGTTTATAATTTGTCTCCTGTCATTAGAATGTAGGCTTGATGAGGGCAGGAGCCTATTCTGTCTTGTTAGTTACTATTTCCCCGAGACATAGACTCTATCACAGAGCAGGTATTTAATGAAAATATGTGGAATGAATGATTGAATGAATGAATGTATAACATCTTCCTGTGGAATTCTCTGCAGTTTCAGAGTTGATTGTTCTATATTTTTATGTCAATGGTATCCTAATGCCAGTCTTCCATGGTCCAGAAGTTTTCAATGGTCCATAAGGAAAAGAAAAAAAGCAATTTTTTTTTAGCTTTTCATAAAGCAAACTTGTTTAATGCAAGAATTGTCCTTTCTTTCAAAATTATGGGTTTCAACAGTTTTGGAGGTATTAAAATGGCCTTTCTTGTTCTTTCTCCTCATTTCATTACAATGTCCTTTACTAGAAAAAGTAAAGGGCAGAGCTTTTGTGATGTTCCCTAATAGTTTTTTTTTTTTTAATAATATTGTTATTGACCTATGAAATACAATGTCCTTAAACCACCAACTTAGAGAAACTTATTTACATGAAGGAATACCATTTCTGCTAAGTTTCTTTTTCGCTTGCTTGAAGTTTCAGAATGAGGAAGAGAAAGCATGAAAACTGTCACCTCCTATTTGTATGGCCTGTTGGGCAAGCAGTCCTGGCCCCATAACAAGTATCCACTGAAATAACATTCTTGAATTTATCTTGTCACATGTGAGGAGCAAAAACAAGAAAAAATACACAAAAATAGTAGAATTAGGGTATCACAACATTTGTCTAATACTGTTCAATGTTAACACTTACAAATAATAAAGGTACAAAAATGGTATTGCTTGTGTACAAATATTTTTATCCTCTGTATTTGAATCTATTTTTGTTTGTTTCAGTGTTAAAAAGAACTCACAGTATTATCATTTATTGATGATATTTGGAATCCAAAAATAAATTACTTCAAAACAGAAGTATTATATTTTCTGTCCTTTTCATAATTGAAAACAATGCATCAAGATCAAAAACTTAAATACAATGCATTAACGTTATTATGCATGCTTTTTTTACATTCTTCATTTCCCAATAATCATAAGGACTATTAACATAATTATTTGTGATTGACAAGACTCTAATGTTCATCATTTTAGTTAATTATTATTTTAAAAAAATTTGGATACAAAATAAGCAAATGAAATCTGTATTCTGAAAAGTTTTGAGAAGTGAAAAAAAGTTTTTTTTTTATTTAGTAAAATACTTTATTTCTCTTGTAGCTGCTTTTACAAGGAGATTGTGGGGAGGAACAGATATATCCAAGTTCTCAGTTAATTACCTTTTCAAAATATATGATCTAAAATGGAGAGAAAATTGATTGTGTGAATATGATTTTTTAGAGTTAAAGCTTATAAATTCACTGGACAGAACAGTACAATTTTATATTGGAATCCTTGCCATGGGATAATACAATGACTATTATTTCCTGGAACATTGACAGGGAACGAGCTATTTTAGGAGAAACTACCTTGATTGTAAAGTAGAGTACATTAAGCCTAAGGTGTCATTAAATTCTCAAAACTTTTAAAAAAGAATTGAGCATAATCTTTAGTAAGAGAAAAATGGTTTTGTTCAGTGATTATTATATTTTGCAAAGTTATAACCTGGCAAACTATATTATTTTGGGAAAATAATATTAAATACAACAGTTTCTATACACACAGTGGCACTTCATTTATTCAGAGGTCAGATGGACATCATTTTAATTTACCTGCAACACAGCCAGGAATCAGGAACGGAGTAAAACAAAAGGCCTCTGGATTCCCAAAATTTATTTTTTAAGATTCATGAAGTCCAAAGCTTACTTATATTTCATTATGAAATGAATTTGCAAATTCTTTCTTGGATATTTTTTTAAAATTTTGCTCTGATTGAAGAGGTAATTCTAATAAACTTAATTATCTTGTTTTTTTTGCCCCTCGTAGCTTTGAAGCCAAAATGGGACAGAAGGAATAAATGACTGAAACAGGAGATAATAGCTGCAGCCTGGTAGTAAGGTGAAAAAGAACCTATATGTAGGGACACATGGTGTAGGGAAACAATTTAGCACAGGCCAACACAGATGAGAGAGGGAGGGATGGAGGAAGGGAGACAGAACAAATAATTAGTGTTTATAGTTTATTCATATAGTTAGGTGAAGATTTTTTTTTTTTTTTTTTTTTTTTTTTTTTTTTGAGACAGATTCTCACCCTGTCACCCAGGCTGGAGTGCAGTGGCATGATCTCGGCTCACTGCAACCTCTACCTCCCAGGTTCAAGTGATTCTCCTGCCTCAGCCTCCTGGGTTGCTGGGATTACAGGTGCCTGCCATCATGCCTGGCTAACTTTTGTATTTTTTTTTTTTTTTAATGCAGACAGGGTTTCACCATGTTGGCCAGGCTGGTCTTGAACTCCTGACCTCAAATGATCTGCCTGCCTCGACCTCCCAAAGTGCTGGGATTACAGGTGTGAGCCATGGCGCCCAGCCCGAGAATCTTTATTATCTTACCTACTATGTGCAAAAGTGTTTAATACATAATGCCATATGGCATATTAGCTTCCTGAATCACATACCACTGCTGCTGGCTGACTTACATCTCTATATTTACATCTGAGAGTGCATAGGCACAAATAAATGTATTCATATATGTTACACATATGCTTATTTATGTAGCTATGCTATATGTTATATGCTATTTACATCTATTAAGTTACTTTGCAAAATATGCCCTTTGGCTTTGAAAAAAATGCCCTCTGAACTCATCAAGATGATTTGTGTAGGTTATTCTCCATCTTTTAGTCGAGTTCCTAAAGTTGTGTTTTTAACTACCTGCTTTTTATTGCAGGTACATTAAATCATTGTGAATATTTCAAAGAATAGAATGCAGGGTAATTCTCAAACTTGTTATTTGGAATTAGGTCAGATAATTTTGTAAATACTATTATCAATATATCACAGCATCATTAGTGTCCCTTCAAGTTAAGGACATGTAAATAAAGATGGTCTAATGTGTCAGGCCAAAGAGGAAAACTTTTCAGCTTAGCAAATTGGCTTCAAATACATGGGGAGATTTGAAGCAGTCATTTCAGATGCAAACAAAAAGCTCCATTTTTATGGATTATGATATCCTTAGCTAAATATTTACTTTGGCTTGAGTATTTTTCTCATTAGTAATGCTTATTTAATTAGTTGCTTATAAATTGAATCCGGAAAGTGTAGATTGCAGTGAGCCAAGATTGTGCCATTGCACTCCAGCCTGGGTAACAGAGCGAGATTCCATCTCAAAAAAAAAAATAAAAAATAAAAAAGAGTACTTAAGATCAGTTAAAATATATCGAATATTGGATGGTTTCACATAAGAGTGCTATTAGCCATTGGCTGTTAAATTTCCTCATCTCCAAGAATCTCAGGCACCTAAAAATAATTCTCTTTACTTCGTGGGCAACCGCAACCACCAGTCTTTGCCACAACTCGTCTGTCAATTGGGTATGCAGTGAGGGGCACCGATACTGTTTTAGATGATGATGTGAAACTCTTTCAAAATGCTTTCATTCTCCCTTATGAATTTTGTCTTAGTCTATGCTTCCATAATATTGGGAGCCAATTAGTAGTACATGCCTGCCTACAGCTTGAATAGAAGTGAAGTCTATTATGAACAATAAAGTCAATTAGAAAGGGCCATGCCTGCTGATAAATATGTTATATAAAGACTGTATTTACCCTGAAATCTGTGTCTTTTTGCGTCTACTCTTTGGTCCTAGTTCAGAGCTCTGCATGATTATTTTAAATGTATTATGGTATTAGTTTAATAGTTCCATTAATACAAAGGTAGATTAAGGAAACTTTACTCTTCATTTCTTCCTTCTGCAGATTCTTCCCCCACTGAAGAAAAAAAAAAAAAATCTACAGTTTAGTCTTATCTCTTTGTACTATATTCCATATACTATGCATTATTACCAATGAATAGTATATATACATATATTTTAGTTTTTAAAAAATATTGCTTTATTCTGTGTATTATTTTAAATATAACAGTCAATTAGAAACATGTTCCCAGGTAATGTATATAGATCTTATACTTTCTTTGTGCAAGTCTTAGAAGATGAATCAAAATGTATTCTATTATTCTACATTTCTGGATTATTATATTTTGATTAGAAAAGGTGGTCTGTCAAATCTTTATGTTTGATCCTTTTAAAAATTTCCTCTATATAAATATTTTTAATGTCCCAGTAAAATAGGAGAATATACTTTCTCCAGTGTCCACAAAATACGGATTAAATTTAGCTTGTCCGTTTAAAAGCACCTCTATTCTTTTTTATTTTTTTGTCTATTTTAATCTAACAAATGATGGAAGAGGTGTATGTAAGGTACCAACTGCAGCTATGATTGTGTCACACTGTCCTTTTATTTCTAGTAATTTTTACCTTATGTAGAATGCAGCCAAATGTTTGGGGCATAGCAATTAATGACTGCTGTACTTTGGGAGAAAGTGTGATTTTTATCATTACAAGTGTTCTCTGAGACACATTTAGTGCTTTTTGGCCTTGAACTATACTTCATTTAATACTATTATTTTGACTTTCACTTTTTAAAAAATGATTTTCTAAATCACCTGTCATAACGCAGCATTGTGACTTTGTATTTTTATGTTTCTTGTAAACAGCCTATAGATGGAGTGTGCATTTTAAACTAGAATATTTTGTCTTTTTATTTATACAAATATTTTTACATCTTTGTAGGGTACATGTAATATTTTGTTATATGCATAGAATGTATAATGATTAAGTCAGGATACTTAGGGTATCCATCATCTCAAGTATTTATCATTTCTATGTGTTGGGAATAGTTCAAGTCCTCTCTTCTAGGTATTTGGAAATATACAATACATTGTTGTTGATTATAGTCACCCTACTCTTCTGTCAAACATTAACACTTACTCTTTCTATGCAACTGTGTGTTTGTACCCAGTAACCAATCTCTCTTCACTCATTCCGCCCACCTGCATTCTTCCAAGCCTCTGATATCTATAAAGACAAATATCACATGTTCTTACTAATTTGTGCTTGATCTTGTGAACATATAAAATAGAATGATAGATATTTCATCTTTAGATGAGACATTTTAACCAACTTCGTTTTTGTTATAACTCTTATAACTGTGTATCTGTTTTAATTCCTTGTCATATTGATGGTCATTATTTTATCATTTTATTTACTCTTATCCCTTGTCTATAATTTTATAATTCATCATCTTCTTCACTTCACTCTACTACATCTCTTCCCGCACTTATAGGTTATTTATAAGTTACACTTGTACTTGCATTTTATTAGTGCTGTTCCTATTTTGAACAACAGTTTTATGCCTATATTTCTGTAGTGTTGCACCAAAATTATATAAGAACAATGCCCTCATCACTAAGATGACTTACTTAGTCAACTCCTCATTATTTTCAATCAAAGGCAAAATCCTTTAAAAACAAATAATTTAGAAGTTTAGTTCCTGACAACTATTGTTTTCACTTGTTGTATCACATATCTAGTTCAAGATGTCATGTTATTACTTAATTACACTATCACTTCATAAAATATGACCAAAAACCACACAAGGTTTATTTCCTATCACTGTTTTCTTTTGTACCCTTTATTTCTCTTTGCTTTGAAATCTTTATTATACAATCATCCTTCAGTGTCTGTGGGGCACTGGTTTCAGGACCGCCCCACAGATATCAAAATTCAAGATATCAAAATTCAAGATATCAAATCATTTATACAAAATGGCATAGTGTTTGCATGTAACTATGGGCACCCTCCTGAGCACTTCAAATCATCTCTAGATTATAGTACCCAATACAATGTAAATGCTATGTAAATAGTTGTTATGCAGTATTGTTTAGGGAATAATGGCAATAAAAATGTGTGTACATGTTCAGTGCAGACACAGCTATCCATGTATTTTTGCAAATATGTTTGATCCATGGTTGGTTAAATCCACAAATGTGGAACCCATGGATACAGAGGGCCAACTGTACTTCATTTTTAATTTGGTTGGAACACATGAGAAATGTTCTCATAAAAACATAAAGGATGTAAACTTTGTAAACCTTGCATTTTCAAAATGATCTTTACTTGGCAGTCATCGTGATGGATTTATTGGATAGTAACATTCTTCAATATCTCTCCTCTTTTTTTAGTAGTCTCTATAGGTTATGAACAATTGTCTTCCATTTTCCATTGTTTTCTTGTTTCAGCTGTCTCCAAGCTACTGTTGTTTCCAGCGTAAAGTCTGCTTCTAGTCCAAATATTTATTTGTATTTAACCTTTTTTCTTTCTCTCAAACTCTAAGGATGCTCTCTGCCCCACCCATTGAAGCACAGAAATTTCATTAAGATGTAATTCTAAATGTTTCTAAATATGTGTCCCTATTTTTATTTTATTTTATTTTTGAGACAGGGTCCTGCTATTGCCTAAGCTGGAGTGCAGCGATACAATCATAGCTCACTGCAGCCTCCAACTCCTAGGCTCAAGAGATCCTTTTGCCTCGGCCTCCTGAGTGGCTGGGACTACAGGCAATCAGTACCATGACTGGCTAATTTTTAAAACATTTTTTGTAGAGATGGTGTCTCACTGTGTTGCCCAGCCTGGTCTTGAACTCCTGGAATCAAGTAATCTTCTCACCTCAGCCTCCTAAAGTGCTTGGGATTACAGTTGTGAGCCACCATTTATTCTTTAATTCTTTTTTGCACTTGGGTAATATTTTAAATAACCAATTAATATTAATAACTTCTTTAGCTCTGGAAAATTTTCTATTATGATCGTTTCAGTTATTACAAATCTTCCATCTCTTCTCTTTTCTCATTCTGGTACTTATAGTTGCTTAATAGGTATCCTAGATCTATTCTCTAAGTCTCTTATTTTTTCACTATTAATGCCAGTTATGTCTATTTTTATTTAAGTAGTGACATTTTAATTTGGATTTAGTAGCCTGTCAAAATTACCTTTGTGAAAAAACTAGGCTACAAATATTTTCTGATAGATATAATACTAGCATTAGAATTATTCATATAATCTTCATTTTCACATTGTTTAAAATAGAACACATTGTTATATTTTTAATAAGCAATTTGAAAAGAAGTGTTTCTTTTATGATTGCCATTATAAAAGAATATTAATTGAGTGCCCATTAGGTAATTTTAAACACATTAAGTGCTAGACAGCCCTTTGGATAGAGACTGAGTAGAATAATAAAACCATTACAGAACATACTTTGGTATTAACCTTAACTATAAATAAAATGTATTATTCTGTAGATTAGCACTGTCCAATAGACCTTTCTGAGATGATGGCAATGTTCTATATCTACACTGTCCAATAAAGTAGCTATTGAGGCTACTGAGAACTTAAAACACGGCTAGTAAAAACAGATGTACTAAATTTTTAATTGTATTTCCTTTTAAATAGTTTAGATTTACATTTCTTTAGTCAAGTGTAGTTAATGACTACCATACTGGATAGTGTAATTATAGGCATCTTTACTGTCACTCACATTTCTAATAAAGAGAATACTTTATTGAAAAACATAATTATGACATGCATATTTAGACATAGATACTGAGTTGCCACATTAATCTAGAGATAGTGTTTACATTTTCTGAGGGGTGTGATAAATGTAGTATAGAAATAAAAGTGTGAGTTTATTCTGAAAAATCTACTCAAGTTGACAGATCCACAAGGCAACAGAAGTTAAAAGTGATATAGTAGTGTGAAATATAACTGCAGAATTTAAGGTATTTCCATACTTATTTTTTCTTGTGTTATTTTTATTTTCACACTGAATTAAGTATAGGTATGTGTGTGGGGTGGAGGGAGGGTTCAATTTGCTTGTCAACATAAAAAAGATTGCTATAACGAGTATTCCCAAGCTGACATTTTGGAATAGCTTACAATAAAAAGTATGTACTGGTTGTATAAAGGAAAACTTTTATAAGAAGAGTTTGGGAAGAGTTATCAAAGATTAAAATGATTTTTTAATACGAGTCTTCTCATAGCCTTCAATTTGCTAGTAGACATTGTGACAACCATGAAGAAGCTAAAATTAGTATATTCTAATATTGTCTATGTATCATTACCTCAAATAATTGCTTATGTTTGTATTCATGTATAAGAGTTACATTAATACCTAAAAGACAACTTAAGAACCTAAACATGCATGTACAGTAGCATGTAGCTAATGTGCTATGAATTGGAGAAATGTGACATAGTGAAATCAGATATACCTTTTAAATCTATGACAATAAAGATTGCATTATGAAATGAGGAAAATACTCCTGTTTGAATTCTGAATATTCCTAAATATAAATTATATTATAAATGTAGATCCTGGCAATTCTAGCCACATGTCTATCTTATAATTATCCTGTTAAGTTGATACTGGTTTCTTCATTAATTTATCCAACAGATATTTTTGATAACATACTGTATGCTAGATACTAGGCATGAGTCTTTGCTGCATTTATTGTTTGCTGCCTTATAAGTTGGCTAGGGTATATAACCTTATCTATTAATTCATAGGTTATTTTTTGGAGATGGTTTTACAAGGCAGGCCATGATTCTTGGTGCTTATATATTGATGCTTATCATGGTGGCAAACAAAGCCGTTTTCTTTCTCTTCTTTCAAAGGCCATACTTAGTGACTGAAATTTTATCAAGTTACTAATTTATGTTAATTCTTTGAAAACTTTTATAAAAATGCAAATGTTGTCCTTTGAAAGAAAAGACTTTAAACCACTATAAGGCATTAACACATTTTCCAGATTCAGTTTATTAGCTTAATTATATAGTAATTGAGCTTGGCCCTGAGGAATTAGGTAAATTTCATGGTGTAGGAAGTAAGAATCAACATGAGGCAGGTCAATGAGCAGGTCTGTCCAGACCTTTTATATAGGATGCTATTTATACCTGGCCTTCTAGAAGTAGGGTGTATTTAAAGACTGGCAAATCCAGCATCATCTGCGTATCTTTTTCACTGACAGCCTGCCCTGCTTTAAAAATTTATTCTAATTTTAGAAAAATAATATGGGTATAAAGGATGATTTTCTTTCATATTTTACCTTGATTATTTTATGTATTTTAGTGAGTTTTATTCTTTTTTAAAAAAGGGAATAAATTGTATTGTTGATCAATTCTTAATAATTATTCTGAGGTGGACATGCCCTTTTTTTGGTTACATAGCTTCACATAAGCAATTTTATAGATGATGCAATAGGAAGGGGGAGATCACATAAGAGCAAACACTCTCTCATTGCTGTTTTCTCTATGCAGGGTCGTAACCAATATGCTTAGACTCATTAGACTGATTATTCAAGGTCTTTTTACCCAGTGACTTGACTAAAACATACAAAACGAAGTACTGTCAGAATGCTGTTACTGTCATGCCATTATATGCATCCAAAACAGTGACAATGCAGATTATAAACGATACCCATCTCATCTGCATCATATTCTTTTGTTTGTATGCTTTATTGTTTGAGGGCTTTTTAATTACTCTGGACTGATACAATATTTTTGCCAAATTTTATTGTGATTTGCATTTTTATGCTTATAATGTCTATTATAATTATCCAGGGGAAATAAATAAAAAATCCCTCAACTGTCTTTATTACTGTAATGATTCCTAGAAGGAAACTTGTCTTTCTCTGAAGACTCGTGAGGCTAACAGAGCTTCTTGTCTAAGAAAACTTAAGTCTTTCCAATTATGGCCCATCAGAACCTACTTAAAGCCTGCGGTCCTATTTTGGATTTACATATCATTGTGTTATTACTTCTAAATAATCCATAATATTTAAGAATGTCCTTTTGAGGAAAGATAATCATATATAAACTGACATACTTTCATATTATGGCTCATAGATTTTCATATTATAGCTCACAGTAAATCATTAATAAATCTTCTTACTTTGAGGATTTGCTTATCTTCATCTTCATTAACACCAATGAAGTTAAAAAAAAATGGCTCCATCACTATTTTCCTGTTTTTGGTCAAGGTAATAGTCTATTTTTGTTTGTTAGACTTTTGATGCATTGATATATTTTTCATGTGACATATTTTTATGAGATATGTAGTTATTTTTGTGGCATATGTCGTAATAATATGTCATATAGTACATTTTTCTTCTTGAGTTTCTTTGACCTCATAACTCATAAATGGGTCAGTAACCTCAATGCATTTAAAGGAGAGAGAAGTCTTTTAAATCATGGAGGAAAACATTTTGTTTAAAAACCTAGACATAATGCACCATTTGTTTGAAAACAGGATTGCTTTTATCCTATGCAGTTATGGCCCTTCAAGAAACAAATTTTATGTAATGAAAAGAATGTGATAAATAAAGTTTCAGATAGATGAAAGTTTATTTAAAGCATTGTGAGTGATACCTGTGCCTACTTACACAGCTCAAAATCTCAAAACTGTTTTGACTTCAAGTTTAGATCATACAAATCATCCTTTTGTTCTATAACAATCATTAAGCATTGATTGAACTTTTCGTTTTTAAATAAAAATAGGCATTTTATGGTTTCTTTCACATATCTTTTTTGTTTCTAGAAAATGAGGCTAGTGTATTATTTGGGGTATATATAGCTAAAAATGAAAATAAACACAAAGAAATAAAATGAATTAGTCAGATTATAGCATTGCCTTGCTAATGATGCATGAGTATCTATAATGATATAAGGTGGTAAAGAACATTAACAAAAGCAAGTTGATTTTCAAAAGGTTAGACAGGATTTGTACATATCAGAACTCAGAAGGATATAATTATTCAAGGCAGAGTTAATGAAATTCAAATGAAAAGGATTAATCTGAATGACTACATGGATTTTGCATAAAGAAGAGAAAATAAACATATTTCTAATTACACTGATTTTTAAATAGCTGTCTGAAATTTTTATTAAAACAAACTGAAAGTCATTCAATGGATGTAGTTTACTCATTATAGATTTGTGTGACTGTTTCAATAGGAGTGCTATACTTTTAAGGAATAGATAGTAAACTAGATCTCCAAATGTCTGGTTCTCTTTTGATTCAGTTTGTGGTAGTTTCTTGTATATGAAAATTACAAAAGTCTATATATTAAACATTATTGTGTATATCAGATAGCTATAATAAATGAGAATATTCAAACTTAATAAAACGGAATTTTCTAGAAAATGAGTTCACAGTTTCCCAGTGGTGTCAAAAAGTTACTTTGGAATATGTCTATTTCTCGGCCGGGCGCGGTGGCTCAAGCCTGTAATCCCAGCACTTTGGGAGGCCGAGGCGGGCGGATCACGAGGTCAGGAGATCGAGACCATCCTGGCCAACATGGTGAAACCCCGTCTCTACTAAAAAATACAAAAAAACTAGCCGGGCGAGGTGGCGGGCGCCTGTAGTCCCAGCTACTCGGGAGGCTGAGGCAGGAGAATGGCGTGAACCCGGGAGGCGGAGCTTGCAGTGAGCTGAGATCCGGCCACTGCACTCCAGCCCGGGCTACAGAGCGAGACTCCGTCTCAAAAAAAAAAAAAAAAAAAAAAAGGAATATGTCTATTTCTCATGAAAATTACAGGATCAACCCTTAGTTTTCTCTAGTCAGTTGATCTGTACCACTTAATATCTGTTATCTGTGATGACTGGACATATGTATCAAGATAGTAAATCCTTCAATAGATCTGTCATCATTAAATATATTTAATGTATAACAACCTTTTAGACTTTATAACATGTAGCTGAAGCATTTTAGAAATTACAGGTATTCTAATTTACAATGGAAAGAAAAAATTTTTGAAAGATAATTATCAGTAGTTTAGGGTAGGAATGATTTTTCTCATTCAGATTTTTCTAAAGTAATAAACTATACCTTTTTATTGATTATGTTCAACCATAAGAATTTTAATATTTCTAAATGTTCTAGAAAATTTGTTCATACCATGGCTGAGCATCAACGGATTATTTCCGTGAATTGACCCTGATTGCTCTATGGCTTATTTGTGACAATCTTGAAAATAATCACAATATGCATATTATTAGAGCATTTTCAACCTGCATTTCAATGGCTAATGTTTCTTTGAAGAGTATTTCAGTCAGGTTAATAAAAGTTTCATTATTAAAAAGTTTGTAAAAAATGATTTCTAGAAACAGATATAGAATTATAATTATCACTTATTTGGGGATCTAAAATTTTTTTCAAAATTGAATTCTTGTATACAGAGAGTAAAAGGATGGCTACCAGAAAAATGGCAACTTAAATAGATGCCACATAACTTCTTCTAAAAGACATTTTCATTGCAAGATAGGTAAAAATGGTTTTTAGTTTAGTGTTCTGGAGAATTTTTTTTTATTTTTTTATTTTTTTATTATTATACTTTAAGTTCTAGGGTACATGTGCATAACGTGCAGGTTTGTTACATATGTATACTTGTTCCATGTTGGTGTGCTGCACCCATCAACTCGTCAGCACCCATCAACTCATCATTTACATCAGGTATAACTCCCAGTGCAATCCCTCCCCCCTCCCCCCTCCCCATGATAGGCCCCGGTGTGTGATGTTCCCCTTCCCGAGTCCAAGTGATCTCATTGTTCAGTTCCCACCTATGAGTGAGAACATGCGGTGTTTGGTTTTCTGTTCTTGTGATAGTTTGCTAAGAATGATGGTTTCCAGCTGCATCCATGTCCCTACAAAGGACACAAACTCATCCTTTTGTATGGCTGCATAGTATTCCATGGTGTATATGTGCCACATTTTCTTAATCCAGTCTGTCACAGATGGACATTTGGGTTGATTCCAAGTCTTTGCTATTGTGAATAGTGCCGCAATAAACATACGTGTGCATGTGTCTTTATAGCAGCATGATTTATAATCCTTTGGGTATATACCCAGTAGTGGGATGGCTGGGTCATATGTTACATCTGGTTCTAGATCCTTGAGGAATCGCCATACTGTTTTCCATAATGGTTGAACTAGTTTACAATCCCACCAACAGTGTAAAAGTGTTCCTATTTCTCCACATCCTCTCCAGCACCTGTTGTTTCCTGACTTTTGAATGATTGCCATTCTAACTGGTGTGAGATGGTATCTCATTGTGGTTTTGGTTTCCATTTCTCTGATGGCGAGTGATGATGAGCATTTTTTCATGTGTCTGTTGGCTGTATGAATGTCTTCTTTTGAGAAATGTCTGTTCATATCCTTTGCCCACTTTTTGATGGGGTTGTTTGTCTTTTTCTTGTAAATTTGTTTGACTTCCTTGTAGATTCTGGATATTAGCCCTTTGTCAGATGAGTAGATTGCAAAAATGTTCTCCCATTCTGTAGGTTGCCTGTTCACTCTGATGGTAGTTTCTTTTGCTGTGCAGAAGCTCTTTAGTTTAATTAGATCCCATTTGTCAATTTTGGCTTTTGCTGCCCTTGCTTTTGGTGTTTTAGACATGAAGTCCCTGCCCATGCCTATGTCCTGAATGGTACTACCTAGGTTTTCTTCTAGGGTTTTTATGGTATCAGGTCTAACATTTAAGTCTCTAATCCATCTTGAATTAATTTTCGTATAAGGAGTAAGGAAAGGATCCGTTTCAGCTTTCTACTTATGGCTAGCCAATTTTCCCAGCACCATTTATTAAATAGGGAATCCTTTCCCCATTTCTTTTTCTCTCAGGTTTGTCAGAGATCAGATGGCTGTAGATGTGTGGCACTATTTCTGAGGACTCTGTTGTGTTCCATTGTTCTGTATCTCTGTTTTGGTACCAGTACCATGCTGTTTTGGTTACTGTAGCCTTGTAGTATAGTTTGAAGTCAGGTAGCATGATGCCTCCAGCTTTGTTCTTTTCACTTAGGATTGTCTTGGCAATGTGGGCTCTTTTTTGGTTCCATATGAACTTTAAAGCAGTTTTTTCCAGTTCTCTGAAGAAACTCATTGGTAGCTTGATGGGGATGGCATTGAATCTATAAATAACCTTGGGCAGTATGGCCATTTTCACGATATTGATTCTTCCTATCCATGAGCATGGTATGTTCTTCCATTTGTTTGTGTCCTCTTTGATTTCACTGAGCAGTGGTTTGTAGTTCTCCTTGAAGAGGTCCTTGACATCCCTTGTAAGTTGGATTCCTACGTATTTTATTCTCTTTGAAGCAATTGTGAATGGAAGTTCATTCATGATTTGGCTCTCTGTTTGTCTGTTACTGTTGTATAAGAATGCTTGTGATTTTTGCACATTAATTTTGTATCCTGAGACTTTGCTGAAGTTGCTTATCAGCTTAAGGAGATTTTGGGCTGAGACAATGGGGTTTTCTAATATACAATCATGTCATCTGCAAACAGGGACAATTTGACTTCTTCTTTTCCTAACTGAATACCCTTGATTTCTTTCTCTGCCTGATTGCCCTAGCCAGAACTTCCAACACTATGTTGAATAGGAGTGGTGAGAGAGGGCATCCCTGTCTTGTGCCAGTTTTCAAAGGAATTTTTCCAGATTTTGCCCATTCAGTATGATATTGGCTGTGGGTTTGTCATAAATAGCTCTTTATTTTGAGGTACGTTCCATCAATACCGAATTTATTGAGCGTTTTTAGCATGAAGGGCTGTTGAATTTTGTCAAAAGCCTTTTCTGCGTCTATTGAGATAACCATGTGGTTCTTGTCTTTGGTTCTGTTTATATGCTGGATTACGTTTATTGATTTGCGAATGTTGAAGCAGCCTTGCATCCCAGGGATGAAGCCCACTTGATCATGGTGGTAAGCTTTTTGATGTGCTGCTGAATCCGGTTTGCCAGTATTTTATTGAGAATTTTTGCATCGATGTTCCTCAGGGATATTGGTCTAAAATGTTCTTTTGTGTGTGTGTGTCTCTGCCAGACTTTGGTATCAGGATGATGTTGGCCTCATAAAATGAGTTAGGGAGGATCCCCTCTTTTTCTATTGATTGGAAGAGTTTCAGAAGGAATGATACCAGCTCCTCCTTGTACCTCTGGTAGAATTCAGCTGTGAATCCATCTGGTCCTGGACTTTTTTTGGTGGGTAGGCTATTAATTATTGCCTCCATTTCAGAGCCTGCTATTGGTCTATTCAGGGATTCAGCTTCTTCCTGGTTTAGTCTTGGGAGAGTGTAAGTGTCCAGGAAATTATCCATTTCTTCTAGATTTCCTAGTTTATTTGCATAGAGGTGTTTATAGTATTCTCTGATGGTAGTTTGTATTTCTGTGGGGTCGGTGGTGATATCCCCTTTATCATTTTTTATTGCATCTATTTGATTCTGAAGAATATTTATTAAATCGGTATATAATAATCTATGGCAGACACATGGATCAGGTGGAGGAAAGCTTAACAGATGAGAAGCCAGAGTACCGTGTGCTGCCTACGTTCTTTAAGCCCTGGTTTAGGACTGTGATTAATACTCGACCTTATTCGCTGAGACACAGAATTCTGGTCTTAGAGCATGAATTATTATTTTTAAGTAAATTTCATTTTCAATTTATGCAGTGTCACTGAATGATTTTTTTCTTTTTTAAAATTATACTTAAGTTATGGGATTCATGTACAGAACGTGCAGGTTTGTTACATAGGTATACATGTTCCATGGTGGTTTGCTGCACCCATCAACCCGTCATCTACATTAGGTATTTCTCCTAATGCTATCCCTATCCCTGCCCCCAACCCTGCGACAGGCCCCGGTGTGTGATGTTCCCCTCCCTGTGCCCATATGTTTTCATTGTTCAACTCCCACTTACCAGTGAGAACATGTGGTGTTTGATATTCTGTTCCTGTGTTAGTTTGCTGAGAATGATGGTTTCTAGTTTCATCCATGTTCCTGCAAAGGACACAAACTCATTCTTTTTTATGGCTGTATAGTATTCCATGGTGTATATGTGTCAATTTTCTTTATCCGGTCTATCATTGATGGACATTTGGGTTGGTTCCAATTCTTTGCTATCGTGGACAGTGCTGCAATAAACATATGTGTTCATGTGTCATTATAGTAGGATGATTTATATATGTCCAGTAATGGGATTGCTGGGTCAGATGGTATTTCTGGTTCTAGATCCTTGAGAAATTGGCACACTGTCTTCCACAATGGTGGAACTAATTTACCCTCCCACCAACCGTGTAAAAGCATTCCTATTTCTGCACATCCCCTCCAGCATCTGTTGTTTCCTGACTTTTTAGTGACCACCATTCTAACTGGCATGAGATGCTATCTCATTGTGGTTTTGATGCATATCTCTAATGACCAGTGATGGTGAGCTTTTTTTCATGTTTGTTGGCCTCATAAATGTCTTCTTTTGAGAAGTGTCTGTTCATATCCTTTGCCCGCTTTCTGATGGGGTTGTTTTTTTCTTGTAAATTTGTTTAAGTTCTTTATAGATTCTGGATATTAGCTCTTTGTCAGATGGATAGATTGCAAAAATTTTCTCCCATTCTGTAGGTTGCCTGTTCACTGTGATGGTAGTTTGTTTTGCTGTGCAGAAGCTCTTTAGTTTAATTAGATCCCCTTTGTCAATTTTGGCTTTTTTTTTTTTTTTGCCTTTGCTTTTGGTGTTTTAGTCATGAAGTTTTTGCCCATGCCTGTGTCCTGAATGGTATTGCCTAGGTTTTCTTCTAGAGTTTTTATGATTTTAGGTCTTAGGTTAAGTCTTTAATCCGTCATGAGTTAATTTTTGCATAAGGTGTAAGAAAGGGGTCCAGTTTCCGTTTTCTGCATATGGCTAGCCAGTTTTCCCAGCACCATTTATTAAATAGGGAATCCGTTCCCCATTGCTTGTTTTTGTCAGGTTTGTCAAAGATCAGATGGTTGTAGATGTGTGGTGTAATTTCTGAGGCCTCTGTTCTGTTCCATGGGCCTATATATCTGTTTTGCTACCAGTACCAATCTGTTTTGGTTACGGTAGCCTTGTAGTATAGTTTGAGGTCAGATAGCATGATGCCTCCAGCTTTTGCTTAGGATTGTCTTGGCTATATGGGCTCTTTTTTGGTTCCATATGAAATGTAAAGTAATTTGTTCTATTTCTGTGAAGAAAGTCAGTGGTAGCTTGATGGAAGTAGCATTGAATCTATAAATTGCTTTGGGCACTATGGCCACTTTCATGATATTGATTCTTCCTTTCCATAAGCTTGGAATGTTTTTCCGTTTGTTTGGGTCCTCTCTTATTTCCTTGAGCAGTTGTTTGTCGTTCTCCTTGAAGAGGTCCTTCACTTCCCTGGTAAGTTGTATTCCTAGATATTTTATTCTCTTTGTAGCAATTTTAAATAGGAGTTCTCTCGTTATTTGGCTATCTCTTTGTCTGTTACTGGTGTATAGGAATGCTTGTGATTTTTGCACATTGATTTTGTATCCTGAGACTTTGCTAAAGTTGCTTATCAGCTTAAAGAGTCTTTGGACTGAGACAATGGGGTTTTCTGAATATACAATCATGTCATCTGCAAACAGAGACAATTTGACTTCCTATCTTCCTATTTGAATATCTTTATTTCTTTCTCTTTCCTGATTGCCCTGGCCAGAACTTCCAATACTATGTTGAATAGGAGTGGTGAGAGAGGGCATCCTTGTCTTGTGCCAGTTTTCAAAGGGAATGCTTCCAGCTTTTGCCCATTCAGTATGATACTGGCTGTGGGTTTGTCATAAATAGCTGTTAATATTTTGAGATTTGTTCCATCAATAACTAGTTTATTGAGTGTTTTTAATATGAAGGGGTGTTAGCTTTTATTGAAGGCCTTTTCTGCGTCTATTGAGATAAACATGTGTGTTTTTTTGTCATTGGTTCTGTTTATGTGATGGATTACATTTGTTGATTTGTGTATGTTGAACCAGGCTTGCATCACAGGAATGAAGTCTACTCATTTGTGGTGGATATGCTTTTTAATGTGCTACTGGATTTGGTTTGTCAGTATTTTATTGAGCATTTTCTTTTTTTGTTGTTGTGTCTGTGCCAGGCTTTGGTGTCAGGATGCTGCTGGCCTCATAAAAAGAGTTGGGGAGGAGGCCCTTTTTTTTTTTTTTTTTCTATTGCTTGGAATAGTTTTAGAAGGAATGGTAC
Organism: Trachypithecus francoisi; assembly: GCF_009764315.1. NCBI lineage: Eukaryota > Metazoa > Chordata > Mammalia > Primates > Cercopithecidae > Trachypithecus > Trachypithecus francoisi. The sequence goes on from NW_022681471.1 coordinate 105,521,082, forward strand.
CAGCTCCTCTTTGTACCTCTGGTAGAATTCAGCTGTGAATCTGTCTGGTCCTGGGCCTTTTTTTTTTTTTTGGTTGGTAGGCTATTAATTACTGCCTCAATTTCAGAACCTGTTATTGGTCTATTCAGAGATTCAACTTCTTCCTGGTTTAGTCTTGGGAGAGTGTATGTGTCCAGGTTTTTATCCGTTTCTTCTAGATTTTCTAGTTTATTTGTGTTTATAGTAATCTCTGATGGTAGTTTCTATTTCTGTGGGATCAGTGGTGATATCCCATTTATCATTTTTTATTGTGTCTATTTGATTCTTTTATCTTTTCTTCTTTGTTAGTCTGATTAGTGGTCTATCTATTTTGTTAATCTTTTCAGAAAACCAGCTCCTGGATTCATTGGTAAATCTCATTTTTATTTAAAGTTCCTTTATTCAAATGCCAAAGTCGTCAAAATTTGGGTTTGAGATTTTGTTTAAGGAAGTTAAATACAAGTTAGCAAACAAAAGTGAGTGTATTTTGAGGGTCTTTTCTTTATTGTATATGACCATACAGCTAAGTTTCTTGCTATACTATATTTATTAAGCACCAATATGAATTTAAGGTAGCTGAGAGCATCTCAAATGAAAGTAATGAAGACTGAGAAAACTACATATCAAAGAAGAATCAGAAAATAGATATAAAGATCTTAGAATTATTTTTCTTTTAAGAAAAAATGATGAGGACATGCATCAAAACTTTTTTGAATTCCAACTTCTTTTTTAAGGCCACCCAGATTTTTTTCTAAATATTTTCAAGATATGTCCAATTCTGAAACAATTCCCTTTATTAAACAACAAAATAAATAAATAAATAAATAAATAAATGAATAAATAAATAAATGAAAAACTACAACTTGTCCTCTACTTACTCCGTTCCTGATAACAAAAACCTTTGTTTTCCAAAAACTTAAAGGCATAAAATGTATATCATTAAAAGCAAATATAATTGCACCATTAAATAAGTATTATAAGAAATATGCTTGCTTTAGATGATGTGAAGCTGTCTTTACTGCAGGAGTTAAAGCAACTAATGCGAATAAGACAAGCTTATTAACTTGTGAATTTTATTAAGAACAACATAATGGTCGTCAACCAATGTAATGCATGCAAAACACAAGCTTGTGTTACTTGTGCTGTTGATTCTACTAAGTGTTTAATGAGTCAGTGACAATTTCACATTCAAATAGCCAGCTGAGTTATTTTTCTTTTAAATGGGTAAAATGCTTCTTATGAAATAGAGAAATTAAGAATTTCTTAAGAAATCTGTTAAATTCTGAATTTGATTTATCAAACTCTGGCTCAAGTTTCTAATATCCTTTTAAATGTAAATGAGAAATATATGTACATTATTCCATTGATCATGAAGGAATGTGTGCCATGGGTTTGGTCAAGATATACACAATGAAATGTTGTAAAAGGTTTATTTATTTAAAAGCTAATTTGTGCAACTCTGTGAATTTGCTATATCACAAGTAGATGAGATATCTAAATTAGAATTATTTCATTTTTTGTATCATTTAAGAATTGAGTATGAAAATCCTAGGTCAGAGAAATTAAAACATAAAGTGATGAGCTTATACATTTCACTCATCTTTGTGTGGGGTTCAGTGTAGGATCCCCAAAGTCCAGTTTATTACATTACTGCAGAAATGAGTATCGTGTTGTCATAAAAGGCTGTGCAGTAATAAATGGCTATTTTAGCATGCTTATCATCTGAACTTCCCCAGAGACCCTACCACTGAAACCCTCAGGTGACCTCGTCAACAGGCAGGTGGCAGTTGATCAATTCTAGACAAAGTTACTGGGAGAATAATTTGAATTACAAGAATTTTGCTGCCTGTAGTGTAGACAGTAGAGAGTAGAGGTCATCCATCTTTCTGAATTTGCGTGCCAAGTAGTATTTATTTTTTGCTCTTATAAGGAATAGGGAAAGAGGCATTACTGGGAAACTCCAAAAGGACTCTGGAGCTGGAAATTCTCATCGTGTCTAGCACTTGGTTCCCAGTCAGAAAAGTGTAGGTGCAAGAGAAGAGGCTAGTGCTCTCGTGTATCTCAGGACATCCTGGAGTTCTTTTTAAAATATAAATTCCACAGTCAGCTCTGCTCATATAGCACCTTAATTAGCAGCTTAACTTAGCAAGAGACTAGCAACAAAAGCAGGAGCTAATGTCTAGAATTTGGAGAAGAGGGCTTAATGCAGTTACATACCAGTCTAACTACTTAGTATCTGTTGTATCTCAATGAAGATTGGGGGAAAATGTATAGGAAAGTTGCCTTTGTTACCAATAAAACAGATATGAACCCCCCTCACCCAGTCCCATACCTGGATTTCTAGGAAAATTAGAATTTTAAATGCCAGTTGCAAATTAGAATTAGAAATTTAAATGCCGGTTGCAAAAATCATCGTTTTCTTAGGATAAAACTACTCTCCTTATGACCTCATGGTCTTTCATCTTATATTCATGGTGCTAATATGTGTGTATTGCTTATTATAAAATGCTTCTAACACTTTTTGGAAGAAGCAGGTATATAATTAATAAATAACCTTTTTACTAGACTTATCATCATGAGGTTTTGAATCCAGTTTCAGCCCAGTTTGTAGATTCACTTGTCAGCTGTAGAATGAGAGCTATATAAACTGAATAGAGGAGTTTTCACCGTTAGGAAGCTAAAAGAATTGTTCTTTTGTATATCTATACCAGCACACTGTCCGTGAAGAAACGATGATGGTGATGACTGAAGACATGCCTTTGGAAATTTCTTATGTGCCTTCTACTTACCTGACTGAAATCACTCATGTCTCACAAACCCTATCAGAAGTGGAACAACTTCTCAATGCTCCTGACCTCTGTGCTAAGGACTTTGAAGATCTCTTTAAGCAAGAGGAGTCTCTGAAGGTAAAAGCAAAGCACTTTCATTCAGATTTTACAAGGTGATCATACCAATCATTCATAATGCCAGAACAATTGACTTATATTGTATACATCATGATGGCATTTTGACTTACATATAGAATTCTCAAAAATACTTTATAGTGTGATTAGCTTCAGAAATCTTGGGTAGAAACACCTAAGTTAGAAGATATATTTTACAATATTTAGTGTTGAGAGACATCCTAAAATGAAGAAATGCATGAAAATAATCATTTTATACATGCAGTACAGATAGAAAGGAACCCCCAGAAAATAAACTTAGATGGAGGAACAGTTTATTCCTAGCTAATGGATTATTTTCCTTTCATTTTCCAAAAAGGGAAATAGATTTTTCATTTATGTCTAATATAGATTGTTTTTGTTTTATATTTTTTGTATACATATTCAATTTCAAATTAATGTCAATGCCTATGCTATAATATATGGAATAAAATTGAATAGAAATCAATAAAATATTTTCTTTATAACTGCCAGCGAAAGGCTACCAACAAAATCCATCTGTTTTCAAACCACCAGCAGCAAGTTACTGCATTCTGAAGTAAGACAAGTCATGATAAGGAAGTAGGCTATGAATTTTAGAAGGCAGTATCTGAAGATAAATGAATGTAGAATCAAGAAAATGTACATAATAATGTGTCTCCAGATAATTTCGTGATCGTACATTTTATACTCGAAATATTATAGTATATCCAGAGCTTGGTATTTTCCAATGGAAACAGCATGCGATTATAGGCAAAAGATGAGTTTGCTATCAGCAGCACATATTAGCTAAAGTATTTTATACTCAAATGATTTCCTGGAAGCTCATTCTATGTCACACATTTGCCTGTATGAATATACAAATGGATAAAGCTATTTGTTTGTTTTGGAAATCGGTGTTGCAGTGTCTTCAGTGACTTGACTTTAATATCTTACATTATATCAAATAAGCTATAAAATTACACAGTAAAATAAGAGCTTCACAGATCTCTGGAACCATTCCATCCATGTCAGTATGGCACTGTTTCTTACTCTGTTTGAAGTAAAAGTCAAAATCACTTATTGGTACAATGAAGAAAAAAAAACCTAATCGGTTAGTAAAATAAAGCTGACATGCCAGAATTCCTGTCATTATTTCTATTAACTAAGTTCTCATGGCAGCAGAGTTTGTAAGTTCATCATTGTCATTCAACATGTAAATTACTGCGAATGAGCTAATATTAATTCCTTCCCAGGATCATGGACATTTGATTCAGGAGAGCAGTGACCCTGATCTTATTAAGTTGCCCATTGAATAGCTGTCTCCATACCTCTTAACCTGGCATGCTCAGAATGGTAGACCCTTGGCTACACTCATAGTGAATCATTTGTTCATCCTGATCTATTTAATATTATTATAGCTGACATCAATCATAATGGTATTGATTACTGTGGTTTATAATATGGTATTATTGCAGGTTTAATTTAGCTAAATGGTTGAATCCCCATAAGATGCAGCTGTGGGCGTGATTTCTTCTCTCTCCCAACAAATCTCCAGCAGGTGAATGGGCTTCCTACCTTCATTGACTTTTTGAAGAGGGATAGTTTTGAGCTCAGACTTTTCAATGAATATGTATTTCCTGTTAAAGGCATTCATCATTGTCATTATCCAGTAGTAAAAATAGAAAAGCAGTGCATAAATTGTACAGCTGCTGGTTGGAAAGGTTTGAAATTAAATTGTGGTTGATTTTATTCCTGACAGATTTGCATGAATCAAATTACGGAACTATAGTAGGTATTGCTGTGCTTTAACATACATATTTTTTTGAAAGTGCAGTATAACACGAATAATATGTAATAAGTTAAAAGAATTTCTAAACAAAAAACAACTAAAATAGCACATATGGTTTCAATAGATGTATTGAATTGGAAAGCTACCTAATCGTGTTGACAGAGACTATGCAGAAAAACACCAACTTATATATGGAAATTTGCATTTAATAGCAAAAACACTAGCTAAGGCAGAGCTAGAGAGGAATGAGAAACATACACATAAGTAATATTTTCGTTCTTATTTCAGAGCCAATATTAGCAGTTAATTGATTGTGATTGTTTATATGTACAAAGTTAATAATGCTCATAACAGACAAGAGTACATAATTTTAGAAGAATTGCAATTTTTGGAAGTTTAGAACAATATTAAGTTGCATTTTATTTTTAAGAAAAAATCATTTTCATGATAAAATTTTCCAAAATATAATTACTGTGTTAAACCATCAAATCCTGCTTTAAAGTATCTCATATGAAAGGATGAACATAGAATTTCTTAGCATCATAAGTTTTAAGTTACCAAAAGGTTTTCTCTTGAGAGAGTTAAGTATTTGAAAGCTGATCCTAAAAGCAGAAATGATCCACTTAGAAGACTTGACCGAAAGGATTTATCATCATGTGTCCATATGCCTAATTTTACTGAAAGTGTCAGTTTTATTGGAGTATGAAACACGCTTGGGACATCACCCATATCATTTCCTGACTCAGCATGCCTTGTACTCTGACTGGCAGCTGTCAGGTCCAACTGTCTCTGATTGTTTGCCTTAGGGCTCCCTCTAGTAATCAAAGCTCATGAGTGTCAGGTAGTTAAAGCTCTGCATCCCCAATGTTCCCCAGCAAACCTCAACCAATAACAGATAACTTTTGGTGGATAAACACCACTACTCACTCGCTCTTCAGTTAGGGTAACTCTGAAGCATGATTTATGCTCTGACCCACAATTCTGTTCCAGGATTAAGACCCCATCGCACACAGTAAAAACCTGCCTCATAGGATACTTTTTACTTGCTCCCTGTCCTACCTTACACACACTTACCAGCACCTCCTTGGATCATTCCCAAATATATCCCTTATCTTAGAATCTGCTTTTAGGGGAACTCTAGGACATTTTTGAAATAAATAATGACATATTTACTGTGTAGTTAGCATCTACATAGAGAAATTCTTAGAAATAGTTCATGCCTTTCGTGTGGAATTCTTCAAGTGATTCTGCTGCTCCCTCATTCAGGGAATCCTTAGCTGTTCAGTTAGGCCTTGGTATCAATAAATGTGAATTTTTAGGACAAAAATAAGAACATAACTTATAATAAGAATGACAACTATGCTTTACCTTTTGCAATAATAAGAATCAATTTACAGCTAATATTATTCTTTATGGTGGAGTAGAATGTTTTCACCCTAAGATCATGAGCAAGACAAGGATATCTGCCTACATCCCTTCAGTATTCAACATTGTACTGGAGTTTCAAACCATTGAAAGGAGGAGGAAGGAAGGGAGGAAGTAGGAAAGAAAGAGAATGAGGAAAGGAGGGAGGGAGAATCGAAGAAAAGAAATAAGAAAATAAGGAGAAAAAGAAGGAGGAAATAAATGGAAGGAAAGAAAAAATATCAGGCACACATAATTTCAATTGTCTCGTCAAAACCAATTATAGTGCAGATGCCTTGTTTGGAATGAATAAAATGTGCTATACTTTGGGTAACCAAGAGGATGATGAAAAATGTGGCCATATGAAGAAAGCTCACAGGTAGGAGACATGGTGGTCCTAATGTAGATTTTAAATAGGATCAAGAAATAGAGACAACCCTTGTTCAACTTCAACACTGCAGGGGAAAGCTGGTAGTGAGCTTATAAGCCAAAGATAATGTGAAGCAAAGTCGTTCAAGCCCTCTTGAGTTCAGGTTTTTTGCATTGCTCTTGAGAAATAAAAAACTGTTAGCACAAATATATCTAAGGAATGCAGATTCGTTCATTCCAAAAATATTTATTGAGCTCTTAGTATGTACCACACACTATTCTAAGTGCTTATAAAACAGTGAAGGAGACTAATGAGTCTTTGCCCTCATACAGCTTTTATTATAACATTGAGAGACAGAATAGAAGCAAGCAAACAAAGAAAAATGATAAGTAAATATCGTGTATTGCTAGGTGATACGTATTTTGGGGGAAAAAACAAAACAGAATCTGTTAAGGGGATATAGGACCACTACAGGGGTAGATGTAGGTATAATTGAAAGTGGTGGGACTGCAATTTCAAATAGGGTAGAAATGACCTTTAAGCAAAGATTGGAAGAAGGTAAGGGAGTCAGCCATGGAGTCTGAGTAGAGGAAATAGAGTAAAGGCCCAAATGTGGGACTGAGCTTTTCTTAATCAAACACCAACAAGAAGGCCAAAGTGGCTGAAGCAAAACAAGCCAGCGGAAGAGTAGAAAGAGATGAGGTTATGGGAGTTGTGAGTGTCCAGATGGTGGAGGGCCTTTGGGGCCATTGTAAAGAAGATTCTAAATGAGATGAGAGCAGTTGTTAAGTTTTTGAGCAGTTTAGTGGCACGATCTCAATTATGTTTTAAAAGGATCACACTGGCTTCTGGGTTGAGAGTAGAACTGTAGGGGGCCAGTAGTAGAAGCCACAAGAGTTGAAAAAGATAGATGCTGGTGGCTTGGACTCGGTCGGTAGTGAGAGAATGTCAGATTCTGGAAATATTTTCAAATTAGAGATAGTAGATTTATTTCGCTGGTCACACAGAAACTTAAGCATGTGTCTATGAAAACCCATTCTCAGCAGACTTGGAACCGAGTTAGAATTTCGGTGTCGTAAAACTTAGCAGAAGATCAGCCGAGTTAGAATTTCGGTGTCGTAAAACTTAGCAGAAGATCCCTAGAGAGATGTACGATTCTTCTCGTGTTTTAGTCTTCGATACTTCAGTCTTGCATTGAAGTAGGGACAAAAGTACTGACAACAGAGATTTTTAATACACTGGTTAAGATCTTTCTCCTCTGGAATCTGTTCATAGCACATAAGCACAAATTTAATAATACCGATTACTTAAATGAAGCAAAATTATGCCATGGGCAAAGTGACTGCTTTTCTATTCTGGTATTAGGAGAATCAGATAATAGCAAAAGGCACCATATGTACAAATCCAAACAACAAATCTGAAGGAAAATAAAAGAATGATTGTTTATATGCATATTTTAATAGAGGGGCATATTAGATAAACTTGAAATTTCACCAATTTAATAATATTAGAATAAAAGAATATTGCAGTTACTCTAAATAATCATGGATCATATAAAATTTCAAAGCAAAATTTCCTCGCAAATGCTTTTTGAATTCTACTTGAAATTTCTAATAGAATAGTTTAATGCATGAAAAAGATGATTTTTATTAATATATTGTGACTGTAGAAACTGATCTTTTGGACTCTACATAAACATTCGCAATAATGTGATCAGTGGTTTCTCTTAGAAAAATGAGTTTTTCAACACTTATTCAGTTATAAATATAATTTGTTTCTTCAACAGCTTATATGACTCGGGATTTATTTGATTTGCTGTATATAAATGTTTGTATTTTCAAATATTAATCATTAACTGTAATTTAAGTCATGCTTAAGTTATTTCTATAGTACATTATTATTCATTTGTATTATATAAAAAGATTTGTATTACAGAGAAGAGATTATGGATATTTACTGCATTTCATTTATGCTCAGCTCATATTTATATGTGCTTTGGTACAGTTTTCTTTTATGTTTTATACAAATCTCTCTTTTGTAGGAAATTATCCATTCTTTTCCCCCCACCATTATTTTATCAAGCCTAGCAGTTGCCCTACCTTGACTATTATGCTGCAATTTACTCCCAACTCTGCTAAAATGCACTTTAAGAACGGACTCTTACTCCCTCCATTCTCCCAGCAACACTATTTTCATAATCCCCATCTTGTAAAGTGTAGAAAGCAGAAACTTCCATATTAAAACTTACAAATCATGAGGCTGGTAGAAGTTTTGAAGTTGTAATTAAGTTGTGGGGAGGTTTTCCTTTTATTCACAAATGATTGAAGCTGTGCTTCGACCAATTACATCATTTTTAATGTGTGATATATAATTACCGATTCGTTAATCATGCAAAGACAATGTGTCATCCTTTGAAGAACATTTTGGTCCAAATACATAGTTGTGTTTAGAAAGTGTTTTCTCACATGGGGACAATAAACCATGAAGAAAAATTAAAAGATCAATTTACCATAGAGCCACCAAAAATAACTTTTTAACTTTTTTTAGAAGCTCCATAAAACCTAGTTAATAAGTACTTTAATGTCTTTTGATTGAACACAGTTCCCAATTCGATATTTCATTAATGTAGTGCCTGGTAGCTGGATGGGATGTAAAGAGTGTAAGAATTAGATTTATATAGGGTGTTGCCTTTATCTGTCAGATAAAGACAAATTCCAGAGAGTGAAAATGAACTGGAGTTTGAGTCTTTGGTTCTCTTATTTCTCATTTTCAATTTTAAGATAGATCTACTCCCCAACGGCTGCTGTCACAACAGCTACTAATGGTTTTTCTAATCCTTTTTTCTTAGAAATGAAAGTTATATGCTCCTCTGCTAACCAAGTTACAAAGTGTCTCAAGGCATTTCTGATGCCTAAAACTGCTTAAAGCTATTATTTTCACCTTCCCAAAATATGAGGACAATAGTGCCTAGGGTTTTGTAAGTCTATAAACACATATACCTGCATTTAAGTATGTGTATAACCTATTTAACTGCAGTACTACATTTTTCAAGAAGGTGATACATACACACAACCACCAGGAAGAAAAAATAGTATCTCATTTGTTGTTTTTGTTTTTGTTTTTCTCCACCACTGTATCTGGAACTCCTAGAACAGCACCTAGCACTTAATAGGTACTGAATATACATCTGTTGAATTAGTGAGTGATGGTCTGATACATGTAGGTGTGGACTCTGAGACAGAAGAAGACAGGGCAATTTTAATCAATGCCAGTACTAAAAGAGATAACCACATTTACTTCTTTTTACATTGTATCCTAACTCACTGAGTTAAATCATCTCGGCATGTGAATTCTACAAATCTATACATATATAAGCATGAAGAAATTGTTCTAGGTTTGTATATACTGAATCTAAATCAATCATTTATGAAAATGTGTGACAGGGAACCCACATATAATTAAAACATTACTAACATTTTTCCGCATAATTGAGCTTTCATTATGTGGTTTTGACAAGCAGTAGAGTAGAGAGTTTAGCAAAGCACTGTATTGGAACCTAAAAAACTTAGAAGGATTTAACCTGATTGTTGATACTTGTACCCTTGGGCAAGTAACATAAAATAATTAGGCCTGTTTTTTACCGCCCCTGCCTACTCAACTGTACTATTGTGAAGATACAGTGAAATCATGTAGGACTATGTAGGAGAATTCCTGTTAAAATGTATAATTATATAAATTTCAAGATTTGTAAAATGCGTATTGCTTTGTCAAGCACCCCAAATTCTAAGAAAGTTATAAATTTCCATGTAAAGTATCCTAAAAACAAATTACCTTTAAGAATGTGTTAAACTTTATAAAATTATATATTTATATATTTTAAAAACTGTAAATAAAATGTTAACCACATGAAATATACGTAAAGTTGTTTCCAGATTTGGCAAATATTCTAAAGCTAAAAAACGTTAAAAGAAGAGAATACATACACGTTAAAACATGTTTGCTTTTGACAAAATCTTCCTTAGAGGATCTTATAAACTTAATTCTTTTATTGTACAGATGTTCCTTGACTTATGTTGGGGTTATATCCGGATAAACCATTGTAAGTTGATAATTTTGTCTGTGGAAATGCATTCAATACACTCAACCTACCAATATCATGGTTTAGCCTAGCTTACTTTAAACATGCTCTGAGCAACTATGTTAACCTACAGTTGCGCAAAGTCATAGAACACAAGGTCTATTGTATAATAAAGTGTTGAATGCCTCATTCAATTTATTGAATACTATACTGAAGTATGGTTTCTAATGAATGTATATCCCTTTCGCACCACCCTAAAGCTGAAAAATCATTAAGTAGAACCATTACAAGACAGTGACCATGTGTATTTCCAAGACTAGTTGTTACTTGTTCAGGAGTAATTTTTTAATTCTATTTATGTAAGGTATAAAACAAGTAACACTTTATTGTATATTTATCTTGAGGTACTGTAATGCAACTCTAAATTATTTCAAGATTCTTTGTACCATAACTTCTACCAAGAAGAGGATGCTGTTTTCTAGCTTGTTTTTAATTGTTGTTTTATTTTGTGCTTTAGGTTTTTTTATGAAATGTGTTGATTTTTTTCCATTTCTATTTCAGTAACTTAAAACCCGTCGTTCTAATTGTGAGTTAAGAACCATAACAAAAACTACTGAAAAACATTGAAACTCTAAGCAAAGAATGATTTAATCAGTATTTTTTTGTGTGTGTCTTCTTTTTCCTTGGAGTCTTTACATTTGTTTTTGTTGTTTGTTTTTTTGTCGTCTTTCCTTTGCCATTAAAAACGCTAGTTTGTATTTATTTTTTTCCTGGTTAAATTTGAAACCATGAACATATTAAAATTGTAATACTATTACATTGAACCTTATGAATTGCCATCATGCCTTTCAAGATGTTTAAATATTGGCAATATCATATAGTTTAATACAATGACTTGTACCCAAGTCTGCTTGTTTCTGAATATTAATATATATCATTCAACATCCTGAGGGAAAAAAAAATCAAGAACTTTGTGTTGTAAATCACAAATGATTAACACACCAATTCCCAAATTTAATTTGCCAAACCACAGGCAAAAGAGTAAAGAGTGTTATCAATAAGGAAATCCATGGAGCTTCCAAAAAGGTAAAAAAATTGAGTGTTAGCTTCCTGCTCCCTTATCATGTTTTTTGCTAATTTTTCTTTTTTTCTTTTTTTTTTTTTTTTATAAGAATGCATTTGGGTACAGAACGATCGTGTGAAAGAGCGATTTTGCTTTTCTGTCCCCTGTGTAAAACACTATGATGGAATGCACATTTCCCCAACATCAGTAGCATTAGTTATATATAAGATGGGTGTAATATTACCAAATATGTTTTCTATTCTATCAAAATAGTTTACTGTCATCAATATTAATTTTTACAAGTTTGATTATATTTTATCACATATGGTAGCTACCTATGAAGTTGCTTAATCATTTATACTAAATTTTCATTTATCAAAATAATAAGATGCTCATGATTGCATATTTCAATAGAATTAAAAAGTATAACATGTAGTTTTAAAAAACATATTCCATTCATCGTTGATAATCAGTTTTTGAGGTTTTCTTGGATTGTTGTATTGCCTTGGAATTTTTCCTCCATAAGCCCTACCTGCCCCTCCTCTGCTGAGTCACACAACACTAAAAGCATATCCTGACTCTAAGAAATTTGGAATCAGAGACTGCCATATATTTTTAACGAAGAGAAAAGTACTTACTTCTATACAACCCTCCTTTGCCATGCGTGTGAGCCAATTTTTCTATTTGGATTTTCTGTAAAATGATTTAGGCGATGTGTACAACTTAACACAAGATGTACATATCATAAAAGGACTGGTAAAATTGTTTTCAGTTTACTTAGTGCTGATGGACTAGTAAAGTGATGATTGGATCAGTGAAGTGCAGGGTTGTTTGTTTGTTTGTTTGTTTTTCTTTTTGTTCTTGTTGATGCTCTGTGGCATCTGGAGAAATGGGCAGACATAATTCTGAATAAAGGACTTATTTGTTAGATACCTAATGTGCTGTGAGGAAACCATAAGGAAGCTCAGCCAGGAAATGCATATGGACTTCCATATCACTGTTTAACAGCGAATGACCAGTAAAAGTAAAGTAGAATAAACAAGGAATTACCCGAATAGCTCACATCTGACCAGACCTGAATACCTATCTACAATGGTTGAACAGAGTAACAAATCTTAGAGGTTCAATGATTCAATTCAAACTGGATTTTCATAAGCAAGTTCAACTCAACTTTTTACTTCAAGTCAACAGGTATTTATTAAGACCCCAAGTGCTATGCTTAACACTCTAAAAGATAAGAAAGAAATATTAAGGAATAATCATTGTACTCTAGTAATTTATAACATTATTGAATATACATATTATAGTTATACAAACAAGTTAGAAAGTAATAAAGACATTAAGGACATAATCCAAGCAAAAATATATAAGACATGAGTGTAACTGAAATCATGAAAAGAAGAAAGCAGCGCAAAAAGCAGAAACTGGGAAGAATTTTATAGAGGAGAAATCCTTAGGCTAAGGTGAATATAATTGGAATCTGGACTAATCTTGAATCGGATAGCTGACAGTTATTATTTATGTGCCAGGACACATTCTAAACACTTATAGTAACTTGAATGGTCATCATAACAGCCTTATGAGGGAAGCTCTATTATTATTACCCATACTCTGAGAAAAGGAGGTCCCAAGCAGTTAAGTGACTTGCTCAGGTGAGATCGTTTTTAAATATCATAGTTGAAGTCCCACTCTGGATGTTCAAGCTCCAGAGTTTCTGCTCTTAAGCACTACACTATACAGTTTCTTGATGCAGAAAATGTTTTCAAAGTTAAACATACGAAGTGAGTAAGGGTAAAACAATTGTATCAGAAGGACGTGTCCGAAGAATAACAAAGAGATTATCCTTCACTTTGTTATTCACTTTGATTATCCTTCCAAGTGTCTCTGCTGGCAAAGCACTAGGAAATCAAGCTGGATAAAACTGTGAATCCAGTTTTTTCTTTTTCTTTTTCCCTGGAGTCTTGATTGCCTAAAAGATGGACTTGAAAGTGTCCAAAAAGCTATATGTCATCATGGATGGATTTTGGACAGGGATAATCCTTAAAATGGCAGGATAAATTGGACACAAGAAAAAATAAAGAGATAAAAAATAAGTAAGGAGATATTTGTGTTCAGCATAGCTGGACCAACTTAGAAACCATACCCTTAATTCAGGTAGCTGTACCAGGACTCTCATTATTAAAGTTCACTCAGGAGATGTTCAACATCCTAGATTACCCATTTTCCTGTGTTAGTGCAAAATGGTTAAATAAATCTATCTGGTTAAATAAATACTCTGATTGGTTGAGGAAAAGTTTTCTAGGTGTAAATAATCCCACCATGGCAACAGAACCAAGAGTCTCTGACTGTCTACCAATCTATAGACTTAAATTTTTTTCCCTGTACTTTCTTCTTGCTCCTTCTATTTCTGTTATCCCCAAAACACCTTGATATAGCCTTAAGCAGAATCAACCATTAAAGGGCTAACTCCCTCCTCCTGCTGGGTGCCTTCTCTGTTGGACCCTACTAGCAGTGCGTCTATGCTCCCATCTTGACATTTTATTTATCCCCTTTCCCACCACCCTTAAATAAAATTCTTTTGTGTCAAAGTTTTATTTAAGTGATGGAAATGGCTAAGATTGTCTACAGGGCTGGGTTTGGAAGAAAAGAGGTCTGGAAAGGGAATATAGCAAAATACCAGTATTTTCTGAGCAAGTGTGGAAGAGATTAAAAGTTACCCCTAGTGACTTTCAAATTTTTATCTCTAGTAAAGATTTCTCTCCTAAATCATTTAATATGTTTACTATATTTCTAAGTGAATATATAAAATGCATATATAGTAAACATATTAAATTTAGCATGTCAAAATCTTACACCCTAACCTTATCCTCCTGCAATTTTCCAGATTATAGTTAATGGCAGCTCCATCATTCCACTTGTCTGTGCCAAAATTCTTCGTGTTATCCTTGAATCCTTTCTCTACCAACACACATGTAATTGGGGGGCACCAAATCCTAAGGACTCTCGCCCTTTACAATGTATCCAGAATTCACCCCTGCCGCCACTCTGATCCAAACCACCATTATCTCCAGCATGGATGATTGCTATTGTCTCTTAACAACTTCCCCCTCCTTCCTTTCTCCCATGTAGACTCTAGTCTCAACATATTAGCCAGAGATACCTATTTAAATGAAAAGTCAGATTATATCCTCCACTTCTGTTCAAAACCCCCAATGCTCCCCATCCCCCTCAAAGTAAACAGGGAAGTCCTTATGTTCATAAGTCCCTCCATGGGTTACCCACCCCATTCTCTCTGATATTTCTCTGATAGTCGCTGACTCATACACTGCAGCCACAATAACTTCCTCCAGGTTTCTTGACCAATCCTCCCAGCACATTCCAGTGTCAGGGCCCTTATACTTGCTTTACCCGCCTGGAATATTATTTTCATGATTTTTCTGTAAATGGTTAATTTCTGCATTTCCTTCAGATCTTTACTTCAAAACTGCCTTCTTGATAAGGTCTTCCCTGACCCCTCCTATCTAAAATTCTGACCCCCACTTTATCCTTCATTTCTTCCTTACCTGCTTTCGTTTTGCTCCTCAGCACTGAACTACTATCTAATTGAGTATATAGTTTAGCCTTTTCTCTATTTGTTTACTTTATTCTCCTGTAGAAGGTGAGATTCCAGAGAGCGGGACTTTTTCTTTCTGGGTCACTACTATATCCCCAAGATATAAAATATGGCGGTCTCAGGCCGGGCGCAGTGGCTCAAGCCTGTAATCCCAGCACTTTGGGAGGCCGAGGTGGGAGGATCACAAGGTCAGGAGTTCAAGGCCAACCTCGCCAACATAGTGAGACCCCCATCTCTACTAAAAATACAAAAAATTAGCTGGGCGTGGTGGCGTGCACCTGTAATCCCAGCTACTTGGGAGGCAGAGGCAGGTGAATTGCTTGAACCTGGGAGGCAGAGGTTGCAGTGAGCAGAGATTGCACCACTGCAGTCCAGCCTGGGCGACAGTGTGAGACTCTGTCTCAAAAATAAATAAATAATAAATAAATAAAGACTGTCTCATGGTAGGTTTTCAACAATATTTCTTGAGTTAATGAATGAGTACAGAGATGTAGCTGTTAGACACACAGAAACCTAGAAGATAATATTACTAGTTAAAACTAGAGACGCTAGGGCCATGGGATGAAAACTGTGCCTAACTGTACTGAATCCTGCCAAGGAGGGAAAGATGCAATAGGGAAGCTATTGGAATTTCCTTCAGGAAATAAATATGGTTAAAAATGTGAATTATAAGTGCTTCCAGCTATCTGCTAATGTTAGTCCTTCAGAGAAATGAAAACTGAGAAATCATTAGAAAGCAATTTTATCATTTCTTTTAAAAAATAAAGTTCGATATATTTCAAACCAGAATATCATTGAAACACTGAAGTCATTTTTAGGGGAAAATGCACTAAAACAACAATTGATTTCATATTACCTTATATTTTAACTTATGCTTTTATATATTTGTAATTTTATCATTTCATTCGAAAACTTTTTTCTAATTGAAACTTTTTGACTGAGAGAACACTGACAAATTCTGATGTAAAATTTTATTACTGAGGACAAACTTTTAAACAGAAGACAAATTAGCCAATTAATGTTTCTATATACATCCCACAGTGGACATATTATTTAAAATCTTAGCTTGGAAAGAGTTATAGATTTATGAAGGTATATGTCAACTTATTTCTAGGTATGAAATACAGGAGCAAAGACACTTGTAAATTATAGCCATCCTTATTTAGTAATTGGATGTTGAAGATTAAGAAATGACTAAATTGAATGACCACAGAAATGAGACAGAGGAAATGATGTTTGTTTGTTTGTTTGCTTGCTTGCTTGTTTGTTTGTTTATTGAGATGGAGTTTCACTCTTGTTGCCCAGGCTGGAATTCAGTGGCACAGTCTCGGCTCACTGCAACCGCCACTTCCGAGGTTCAAGCGATTCTCCTACCTCAGCCTCCTGAGTAGCTGGGATTACAGGCACCCACTGCCGCACCTGGTGAATTTTGTATTTTTGATAGAGACGGGGTTTAATATGTTGGTCAGGCTGGTCTCGAACTCCTGACCTCAAGTAATCCACCTACCTCGGTCTCCCAAAGTTTTGGGATTATAGGCGTGAGCCACCATGCCTGGCCACTATTTTAAATAATAGAAGTTACACTGGCACTTTTCACAGTATTTGGGAGGCAATGAGCTTTGCTATAGGTTAAAAAAAAAAGATATTTAAAACTTTAGTAAATTATTTTAAGTTTACTTTCATCAAAAGTGATTAACAGTGAGTTCAATTTGTCAGATATTACTCTCCCCTACTCTAGTTCTGTTCAGGTTCTGCAATATCTACTTTGACATTTATACACATAAGTTTACCATTTAGATGGCAAAGGCAAGCTCTGAAATGAAAATCTCTGACAGCAAGGGAGTAGTTGTCACTTTACATTAAATGGAAGAAAAACTAAACAGTAGAAGTCTATCCCTTATGATAAAGAATGGAGCATAGTTAAGGGTTGCTTGAGACCTTTATCTTAAACTGATTAGTTGACAAATAGGTCCCTTGTTTGTTTCCTAGATAAATTATCTGTATTCTCTGGCTTCTCCTTTTATACTGTTAAAGACACATACTCCGCAACACTTGAAGAAACAAAGCATTTTTATGTCCAAATTATTTCTGTATGTGTCTCCTTTAAAAATCGATTATCTTCTTAAGGGAGAGACTCACATTTTAAAGTCTTTATTTTCATATCTCACATTTGAGGCTGATACTGTGTGTTGTCAATAAACACTTATTTAAACAATAAGCTTTTCAAATAGATAAATGAACTGAAGCCACATGGCTTATAGATAATCTGCTTTTCCTTTAGGTATCTGGATTTCATCTGCCAGTTGTAAAAGTTACTGTGCTATCTAATTTTTCTCTATTCACAGTATATATTCAGGGTCTTATTTAATTTATTGAAGACTGAGAACCAGAGATGCAAATATCCTATTTTAAAATATTGAGGACTCGAGTTGTATAAATTCATGTACAGATGCCTTTCAGAAATTAAAATTTCTTTTTTATGTATATTTAGAATTTCCTTTTGCAGAAAGATTGGCTAAAAATGAGTATCTTACAGAATTTCAGTGGAGTAGTGAAGTGGTCAAGTCATGGGGCATGTCAAAATTAAGAAGGGAGTTGACTAAAAAGTTGGTACTTTATCATTCTGACATCATGTTTTCAGATAAGGAACTATTCAGGGGGAGAAATAGAAATGCTATATTCTATAGTGATTCTAGGGATTTTTATATCACCATAGCAACTACAAGGGACTATGGCTTCATTTTTAGAGAGTCAGAAACTATAAAGATCACTTATTTCTAGACAAACGAAAATAGTAAAATGCTATCAGAGATCTCATCTCTGACTTTAAACTATGGAAAGTGCTACAAAATTTTCTTCGGTGCACATACCATTTTTCGGTGTGCAATGCCTTGGGGACACAAATATGTGCAGGGACTTTAAAAAGGATTTGTTTCCTGGACTCCAGCCAATTTTGACAGCATTCTCTGAGAATGCACCAAGGAGCTAATATCTAGATATCCAGGGAGTATGACATCCCTTGCCCCAGTTTTTGCTTTTTGCTTTTCTCATTTAAGATGAAAAGTTTTCCTGCATTTGCAACATGCTGCTCAGCATTGATAAAACCGTTCATAACTTGATGCTGAGCAATCCTACAGCATTCCAAAGAATGATAGCTCTCCAGAGACTCAAATTAAAATCAGGAAGCTTTGCAAGCTCAAATCCTCAGAGTATACATACACACACACATACACGCACAAACACAAACGATATCAAAGCCATAACTGTACAACTTTTATATGCTGATGGGGAAGATTCTTTGTCTCTTCCCTTGAATTTTTTCTCCAAGGGTGCTTACAGCTATGCATTTAAAGGGTTTGGGCCGTCTGTGTCCTAACAAATGTGATTGGTTGCCCACTCTGAATTTAAGTAATCAGCCTTTCATTCAGCTGGCTGCTTGGTATCAAGTGGAGAACTTTGCAGCCTTATGGATCTTTGTCATTGGACTGGCAGCCAAGCAAGAATGATGGAGTCAGTGACTTAAAGAATTCAGAGTTGAATCAAATCAAGTACTTGTGAAATCAGGCTTCTCAGGTCAGGCGAGTTAACAGAAGCAGCCAAGAAGATATGTTGGTGCATGGTTCTGGCACCTGACCTAATCAGGGTAGTGGAACAACCCTAAACATTCCACCCAAGACTCTAGGCTTGGAGCCATCAGAAGATGGTAGTAAAATTCTACCAGGTAAATAAAAGTAAAGAAATAATACTAGAGATATGCTTGAGTTCAATGACTTTTAGGGCATTAACCATAGGTATTAAATCCAATGTATCTCTTACTATAATTTCAACTATATTTTAGATTCAGGAATACATGTGCAGGTTTGTTACATGGATATATTGTTTGATGCTGAGATTTGGGATATGAATGACCCTGTCACGCAGATAGTGAGCATAGTACCCAACAGTTTCTGTTTTATTATGAGTTTTGTTTTTATCAGTAGTAAACTTTTCTTCAATAAACAAGTCTCTGATGTCAAATACGGCATACTGCAATGTCGTACTAAGCTATTTTCTATTTTGTAGTGAAAGAGAATGACAGCAAAAGACAGTCTGGTCTGCCTACATTTATGTTTTCCACTTCCAACATGCTGTTGTTGCTCTTGATAAGATCACCAATGGCCTCCTAAATTGCCCAAGTGACTTTTCCCTCCTGGTCCTAGCTGCATCTGACTGGTTGACAACTCTCTCCCTCTTTGTGGTTCTCCTCCTGCGTCTGATGACTATTATTCTTTAGGGATACTCATCTCCTTCCTCTGCCCATGCTTTCCACAGAGGTTCATCTTTATGCCACATTTCTTCTCACTCTTTTCACTCTCAACACCTTTCCTGAGCACTCTGACCACCCCTAGTCTTATTCAACATCATACATATTCCAATGACTCAATTCTCTATGTGAAATTGCTAAAAGACAGTTTTACCTGCATTCCTCCAGATAAGTAAATTCTCAAACTGTTTCTGTGTTGGCTTGTTCTTTCTTTTGTGTGGTAATACTTGACCTATCAGATAAGTACTTTTTCCACAGAGTTAAATTGAGGTGCTAAACAAAAGAAATAGTGAAAGCTTTCCATCACAAGATGTACATAGACTTGAAGAGAATGCCTTGAAATTTTATTTTAAAAACACCTTCTTTATCTGAAATTCACTCACATCACTCATAACTGTTGTATCTTATCCTGTTGCTGAGCTGATATATAAGACATGAGAACACAGTTGCCTTTTTTAAGGTTCCCATTGTAAGCATTGGCTTTTATCTTTTACAACTGATATTGTCCATAGTCTCACCTGCCTCTACAGCTTAGTTATTGTTCAAGGCAAGTCCTCATGCACCATAAACATGAAATCTTAGAATAAAGCAGAAAATCCTCTAAGTTTTATTGTTAACTTCTCTCCTGTTTCCCTCTCTAATTGTGAAGTTTTCTTCAGAGCCCATCATCAGGAAAGCTGTACAATCAGCAGCAGTCACTCCCTATTTAACCCAGTCTCCAACTTACAAATGATTAAAATCCTTCCCAATTTTGACTGAAGATAGGCAAGAATATTCCCTTTGTTTTGGGAGGCCGAGGCAGGCAGATCACGAGGTCAGGAGATTGAGACCATCCTGGCTAACACGGTGAAACGCCATCTCTATTAAAAATACAAAAAATTAGCTGGGCATGGTGGTGGGCGCCTGTAGTCCCAGCTACTCGGGAGGCTGAGGCAGGAGAATGGTGTAAGTAAACTGGGGAGGTGGAGGTTGCAGTGAGCCTATATCACGCCACTGCACTCCAGTCTGGGCAACAGAGCAAGACTCCGTCTCAAAAAAAAAAAAAAAAAAAAAGAAGAAGAAGATTCCCTTTGTTGATACTTGTTAACATTTATATTTAGTCAGGAAACACAAGATCTCTGGATGAGAGAATATATCATTAATTACTCAAAAGCATCTTAGGGCAAGATGTTTATTTGTAAGTGCAGGGGTTATAGTACAGGAGAGAAACCCCAACATTGTGGATCTCAGAGCTTATATACAACACCTGATGCATCAGGAGGAGAGACAGAGAGACAGACATACAGAAAGACAGAGACTTTGCTCTGGGATATAATCCAAAGATCTAGGTCTATTATTTTTGGAATATAAGTTGAAATGTAATCAAGGGCTCTTGGAGATAAAAGTTTTTAAGTCTCTCCAGAGCAATGCACTAAATTCCAAGGTACGCTTGCCATTCAGTCATCCTTTAAGTCAGTTACCAGAACTCTTTGCTCAGAAAGCCTAGTCCATGTATCCAAATGTGAAAATATGTATGGCTCAGCAATCCTTGCCATCTTATTCCTCAAAATCTGATTTCAACTGCCTATGGAACATCTACAGTTTGATGCCTCAAAGGCTTTTCAATATGACCAAGTCCAAAATTGAACTAATCACTTAAGCACACATGCACAAGCATGCACCCAAGGAACCTATTCATCCATCTGAAATCCTTTTACCCAATGACACCACAACTCATGTGGATGCCCAGACCAGATACGTAAGAGTCATTCAAGTTCTTCCTCTTCTTCACCCAACACACAGCCACTGAATTCTGCTGAGTTGTTTTCCTAAACTTCCTTCCCACTTCAACTCAAATGTGAATAACAGCTAGATATTTGATTCAATTAATGAACTTTTGTTAATATTGTAGGTGTGGTAATGGTATTATATGTACTTTCTGAAAAAAGAGTTATCATGAGAGAATATTTCAGCAAGAGAAAAATGCTGAAGTATTTATGGATAAAATAATATATCAATTTGTTTCAGAATAATCTAGTTGAAGAGGTGAGTGGGTGGGGTGATACATAAAATAAGGTTGTCCATGGAGTCATAACAGTTGGCACTGGATATTAGGGTTATGGGAGCTATTTGTATTATTTTCCTACTTTCATGTATATTTGAAATCTTACATAATGATACATTTTAAAAATCATACTTCCCCATTAGCTACTGAAGTACAGGCAGAATTTTCTGTTGAGTTTCAAAGTACATTATTGAACATCCTCAGCCTCTGTTTCCTGGCCCATCTTCCCCTAAGCTTCTATACTACCAAAAAGGCAGCCAAATATGACTGCACTTGTTACCTAGCTTTGCATGTGTGTTACCTACTAGCTCTAATGTTCTTCCCACTTCTACTAGTCAGATACGTCTACTGCAGATTGCGCCTTCTTCATGAATTCTTTCCTGAGCCTATGACCAAATATGATATATGATACATTTTTTCTCTGAACTTCTAGAAAATGTTTAGTACCACTAAGAACACTCATCTATTCCTTCTTCTCATCTAGCTAAGGCTTCTATACTTCCATTTTGTTCTTCAATTCTTCAAACCATACCCTTTCTTATTACTACAATAAAACCCACTTAAAACGTCTTAAAAGCAAACTAAACTGTGTTTCACCCACCTTTGTTTCTGCTATATTGCTCCTTACACATGGGAAGAACTCAATACATTTTATTCAGTGGACCCTATATACAATTTAGATGATCAAAATAACCAAATTCATACTAGCAAGAATAGCTAGAATGTAGTTTTTAGCAAATTTATTTGAGAATAGATATGTTTAGATTTCTCTTTCTTCTTATATAACACATTTGTGGTTTGTGATTTCTCCATTAAATAGAATATAAATAAAGCATGGATTCAGTTTATGGGATCATCTATTCATTTATTCAACAAAAAGCATTTGCCATCTATCATGTGCCAAGCACAGGTTTGAGCTTTGGAAGCCCAACAGATAACAACGTCCCTATACTCATAGATTTCAGTCTAATGGTATATGCAGGCCACTTGTTATATATTTTAATGTTAGAAATAAGTACTATAAAGAAAAGGGAAGAGTAATGCAAGGAATAAAGAGTGATTGCTGATGCTATTTAAAATAGGTTAGTAGAGAAGGCCCCTTTAACACAAGAAAGAAGTAAGGAACTAGTGATATAAATGTTGGTTAGGAAAACTAATTTTGGCAGGGAGAACAGCAGGGCGAAAATCTTGAAGCAAGAATGTAGTTGGTATACTCAAGTAATGCAGTAAAGCTAATGAGGGTGGAGTGTTGTGGACTATGAAGAGACTGGGAAGAGATGAAGTTGGAATGGTAGGTAGTATACAACCAAGTTGTAGAGAGATGTCTAGGTCATAGTAAAGATTATGCTTTTTTTTAAAAAAAAAAAAGGTCAAAGCAAGTTTATTAAGAAAGTGAAGGAATAAAGAATGGCCACTCCATAGGCAGTGCAGTGGCATGGGCTGCTCGACTCAGGATACTTTTAGTTATTTCTTGATTATATGCTAAACAAGGGGTGAATTATTCATGAGGTTTCTGGAAAAAGAGTGAGCAATTCCCAGAACTGAGGGTTCCTCCCATTTTAGACAATATTGGGTAACTTCTTGACACTTCCATGGAATTTGTAAACTGTCACGACGCTGGTAGGAGTGTCTTTTAGCCTGCTAATGCATTATAATTAGTGTATAATGAGCAGTGAGAAGGACCAGAGATCACTTTTTCACCATATTGGTTTTGGTGGGTTTTGACTGGCTTATTTACAGCAACTTTATCAGCAAGGTCTTTGTGACCTGTATCTTGTGCTGGCCACCTGTCTCATCCTGTGACCTTGAATGCCTAACTTCCTGGGAATGCAGCCCAGTAGGTCTCAGCCTTATTTTACCCAGCCCCTATTCAAGATGGAGTCGCTCTGGTTCGAATGCCTCTGACCATATTTCCCCCCTTTCTTTTACAAGGGAACCCTTAATCCTAAGGGTAGTAGAGGGATGAAGATATATCTTCTGTGACTTCTTCAGGCTGAATATGGGTCATGATATTTCTGCCTAACTATTAGGGTCTCTTGTATTCAGGGTAGAGAGGAGCTCAGTCAGCAATTATCAGTTTGGTGAGGGCCATTCATAACTGATAAACGGTGGTATCTGGAAGATTAGTAAGTTTTCAATTTAAGAAAACATTGACTAAGCTTATACTGCATTCCGGAACACAGAGTACAACAGCAGATATATTCCACAACCGTAAAACAAAAGAAGTAAAATTATCCCAAGTAAACTAAATTAGAAGGCTTTTCATGAACTGGGCAACTGTTGGAACCAAAGTGATATGGGGTTGCTAGCTGATTCCAATACATGTCCAGAATTAGAATACTGATCCAGGTTTTTACATTACCCACCCTTCTTGTTTCTTCTGAGGTGTAGTCAGAGATCACTGGCAGGTTCACAGGAATAAGCAAGGTCAGTCTATATTGCAGGAAAAATCTCAAACAACTGATGAGACTAATAACAGGTGTACCATAGTTCTTAAAATATAATTTCTTTTTCTCTCTTCCGTCTCCCATTTTTACTAAAGACAAATCATCATAGGACTGCTTTGCTTTATTATACTCGGTCTGATCATTTGTATAAAGTGCAGCAAGAATAATTATTTTTCATGTAGGCTTTTGAAATTGGCTGTGATTGAACTCTGTGATGAAGAGACACTGGAAGATTTTGAGCAGAGGAGTGATATGATCCCAATTATGTTTTGAAAGAATCTTTTCAGCTCTTATGTGGAGAATTATCCACTAGAAGGGAAAGACTGGAGGCAAGAGGACCATTTAGATAGATATTTCTGTAATTCAGATGAGAGACAATGATAGCTTATATCAGAGCTGTAGCAAGAAAGGTAGTGAGAAGTGGTCAAATTCTGGATATGTCCTGAAAATCAAGCCAGAACAATTGTCCAGTAATTCGAATACTGGAGACTGAAAAAATTAAGGATGGCTCCAAAGTTGTCAATCTGAGTAATTGTTAATTGAATTACTGTAATTCAGTTGAAATCAGTAATTGCCATTTACTGAAATGAGGGAATCTATGGGAGGAGAAGGATTAGGAAATGCAGATCAGAATTCCGTTTGCGTCATATTAAGTTTGAAAGTCTCGTGAGACCTCCAAGTGTTGAGAAAGTACTAGCATTTGTTAGAATGGAGTTCGGAGAAGATGTCCAGGCTTGAGATATACATTTGGGTGTCATTGTCTTATACAGGATATTTAAAATTATGAGAACAAATGGGAGGGATTATGGACAGAGAAGAAAAGAAATGCAAATACTGAGTCAGAGCACTCTAAGATCAGGACGAGAAGGATCCAGCAAAGGAAACTGAGAAGCAGTGGATATAAAGGTAGAAGAAAAACCAGAAGAGGTTAGGATACAGAAGCCAAATGAAGGCAGTTTTAAGATGTAGGGAGTGATCCAGTCTCTCAGGATGAGGTCTATGATTTACCTATTGAATTTGAGCATGTCAAAGTCACTGGACTTCATGGTTATTAACTTTAAAAAGTCAATAATTAAGAATTGCAACACCATTTGTTACCTTTGGGATTTATACATATTTTTTCTCTTTCTATAGACAGCTAATTCATTTTTTTACTTGTTTTAAAATTTTTATATTACAGAATATAAAAGATATTCTACAACAAAGCTCAGGTCGAATTGACATTATTCACAGCAAGAAGACAGCAGCATTGCAAAGTGCAATGCCTGTGGAAAGGGTGAAGCTACAGGAAGCTCTCTCCCAGCTTGATTTCCAATGGGAAAAAGTTAACAAAATGTACAAGGACCGACAAGGGTAGGTAACACATATATTTTGCTTGATACTTACAGAAATGATTTGTTTTCAGGGAACTGTAGAATTTATTTCAGTACCCTCCAAGGAAAAAAGGGAAAAAGAAGTATCACTGTCATTGAAAAATGGTAAGTAAAATGAGAACAAATAATGATGAACAATTCAGAAAAATGAGCTGAATTGTAGAAATTATTCAGTATTAAATTTAGCATTATGTTGAAGCATTGTATCTTCTAAAATTTCAGGTAATCGTAAATCAGATTGGGTCATTAAATTGAGGTGCTATAAACAGTTGTTCGATATAACATATTTATCTTTAGTCAAATCTGTGTCCAAAAATGTATAAGAGTTTGATACTTAGATTAACATGTTTAAAATATTGCCTATCAATGAAAAATTGATTTTCATTTATTTCTATTTTGAAAGGCAACACTTTACACTTTGCATAACCCTCCCTCACATTTTTCTTTTGCCATGGGGAATTTGTTAATTTAAAATCATGTTTCTTTCAAAGGGAATTTTTCCAGTTTTTGCCCATTCAGTATGATATTGGCTGTGGGTTTGTCATAAATAGCTCTTATTATTTTGAGATACGTTCCATCAACACCGAATTTATTGAGCATTTTTAGCATGAAGGGCTGTTGAATTTTCTCAAAGGCCTTTTCTGCATCTATTGAGATAATCATGTGTTTTTTGTCTTTGGTTCTGTTTATATGCTGGATTACGTTTATTGATTTGCGAATGTTGAACCAGCCTTGCATCCCAGGGATGAAGCCCACTTGATCATGGTGGATAAGCTTTTTGATGTGCTGCTGGATTTAGTTTGCCAGTATTTTACTGAGGATTTTTGCATGGATGTTCATCAGGGATATTGGTCTAAAATTCTTTTTGTTGTGTCTCTGCCAGGCTTTGGTATCAGGATGATGTTGGCCTCATAAAATGAGTTAGGGAGGATTCCCTCTTTTTCTATTGAATGGAATAGTTTCAGAAGGAATGGTACCAGCTCCTCCTTGTACCTCTGGTAGAATTCAGCTGTGAATCCATCTGGTCCTGGACTTTTTTTGGTTGGTAGGCTATTAATTATTGCCTCCATTTCAGAGCCTGCTATTGGTCTATTCAGGGATTCAGCTTCTTCCTGTTTAGTCTTGGGAGAGTGTAAGTGTCCAGGAAATCATCCATTTCTTCTAGATTTTCTAGTTGATTTGTGTAGAGGTGTTTATAGTATTCTCTGATGGTAGTTTGTATTTCTGTGGGGTCGGCACTAGCCATCAGAGAAATGCAAATCAAAACCACAATGAGATACCATCTCACACCAGTTAGAATGGCAATCATTCAAAAGTCAGGAAACAACAGGTGCTGGAGAGGATGTGGAGAATAGAACACTTTTACACTGTTGGTGGGATTGTAAACTAGTTCAACCATTATGGAAAACAGTATGGTGATTCCTCAAGCATCTAGAACTAGAAGTACCATAGGACCCAGCCATCCCATTACTGGGTATATACCCAAAGAATTACAAATCATGCTGCTATAAAGACACATGCACACGTACGTTTATTGCGGCACTATTCACAATAGCAAAGACTTGGAATCAACCCAAATGTCCATCTGTGACAGACTGGATTAAGAAAATGTGGCACATATACACCATGGAATACTATGCAGCCATACAAAAGGATGAGTTTGCGTCCTTTGTAGGGACATGGATGCAGCTGGAAACCATCATTCTCAGCAAACTATCGCAAGAACAGAAAACCAAACACCGCATGTTCTCACTCATAGGTGGGAACTGAACAATGAGATCACTTGGACTCGAGAAGGGAACATCACACACCGGGGCCTATCACGGGGAAGTGGGAGGAGGGAGGGATTGCACTGGGAGTTATACCTGATGTAAATGATGAGTTGATGGGTCCTGACGAGTTGATGGGTGCAGCACACCAACATGGCACAAGTATACATATGTAACAACCCTGCACGTTATTCACATGTACCCTAGAACTTAAAGTATAATAAAAATAAAAAATAAAAAAATAAAATCATGTTTCTTTTTATCTTAATTGAAATATTTAGCTGTTGACTTAATTGGAGGGGGCGCAGAAATTCAGTTACATTATTTAGCCTCACATCACAAGAAGTGGAATACTTTTTCTTTTACATTTTGAGATTAAAAGTAATAAAGTTATCTAACAGCTTAAAGTGATTCATTTCAAAGTTCTTTATTCTCAAGGTAGGCTTCTTAATTATTCTCAGAGGAAATCAAATCATTTGTCTAATAATTACAGGAATCTCCATGGTATCTCTTACATCTGTCCATTTCTAACCATCTTTACTCCTATTTTAGTTCTTGGTTTACTACATCAGGCACCTAAAGAGATTTCTAGCATTAATCTCAGTTGTCTCAAATGATTGTCTCTACTTTGTTCTCAATGATCTTTCAGTGGTCATCATTTTTCTAAAGTGTAAGAGCTTCGGTACTAAAATCTCATTCCCTTGAGAATGACACCCTGACTCCTTAATTGCTTATAATTATCTGGTCAGCCTCAGTGTTTATTTCTTCCTGCCTGCCCTACAGCCAGCCCCTCCGAATTATGTTCTAGCGATATTAAATCAATTTGTGGATGCCCAAGTGTTTTGTTCTCCCTCTGACCTACCTGTTCTCCAGGTCTCACTTCAGATGTTGTCTTTTTCTAGAAATCCTAAAATGATTACTTGCTCATAACATCTGGAAACTCGGATATTGTTTCATCATTTAATGTAATATGATATCAATAAGTCATTTATGTATTTGTAAATTTTTCAGACTTGGTGGCTACCCTGTAGAATATAAGATCTGATGTGCCTACTCCTAGAACTTAACACATAGTAATCAATTGATTTACTTTTCTGCCTCCCGCACAAGCTCCTTATAGAAAAGGGCTATGTTTTATTTGTGTTATATGCTCAGGACTGATATAGTGTTGAGCACAGAGTGGGTGTTCAATGTGTCTGGACTCAAGCCTCCTCTCAGAAACCTGAGAATATTTCCCCTTTGGATAGTCTAACAGATTTATCTCAACTTCCAGTCCAGGTGCAGTGGCTCATGTCTATAATCCCAGCCCTTTGGGAGTCCAAGGCAGGCAGATCATTTGAGGTCAGGAGTCCAAGACCAGCCTGGCCAACATAGTGAAACCCTATCTCCATTAAAAATACAAAACTTACCTGTGCATGGTGGCATGCGCTTGTAGTGCCAGCTACTTGGGAGGCTGAGGCAGGAGAATCCCTTGAACCCAGGAGGCAGAGGCTGCAGTGAGCCAAAATCTGCCACTGCATTCCAACCTGGGTGACAGAGCAAGGCTCTGTCTCAAACAAAACAAAACAAAAAACAAAACAAAAAAAAACAGCAACAAAAAAAGAGAGATTTATCTCAACTTCCTTGAAAATAGCTGGTCCCACAGTATCCAAAGCCAGACTTGATAAAGGAAAAGAAATTCAGCCACTCTGTGTATATGCTACAAATACAAACTTAAACTTATAATATGGTGGCTCATGCCTGTAATCCCAGTGCTTTGGGAGGCTGAGGCAGGAGGATCCCCTGAGCCCAGGAATTCAAGGCTACCATGAGCCATGATTGTGCCATTGTACTCCAGCCTGAATAACAGACTGTCTCTAAAATGAACAAATAAAAATATTTAAATAAACTTCTATTGCCGCCATGGTGTACTTTCTCCCAGCATTTCACATTGAGTCATTATGAGGCTCTGCAGGCTACTCCAGTGATGTCAGTTTCATTACCATCTTTTGGATGTTCATTCCACTGTTGGGAAGTTCTTCCCCCTCTGGTTTATCTTCTTATAGTCAGTGTTTTCTCCAAGCATTCTAGGCCACCCACACCATCCCCTAAGGACCTTTGAGGCTTCTTGGGTGGCTAGTGATTACTGTGCTTCTGTACACACCTACCAGTTTTGCACTAAAGTAGAAATAACACTTTCTGCTTTTTGAGGTTTCTCCTCCACTTTAATTATAAGTAATTTTTGGCAAATGATCCAGGTATTCCCTTCTCACTGGGTCATATGGACATTTCCCTTTCAGTTTACCTTCACCTTAGACTTAAAAATAAACAGAAACACCAATGTCATTCCACAGAGAGGGTAGCTACAATCGCACCCCAACTCTGAGAACTTTTCTGGTTTTGACAAAGGATAGAGTTTCTCTAACCCCAGTAGATTCACCCTTTCCTTATCCAGAGGTTGAAATTGTACTTCCGTTGACATTCTATAGGGATTGTCAAGAGCTGTTAAATTTCCTATGACTTTCAGTAAAATCTCAGATAAAAACTGTCTTAAGTAATTGCTTATGATCGCAGGCTGTAGAGTTCCAACCTGTTTTGGAATTCTGACTTTGCTGCTGACTCTCTATGTGCCCTTGAGCAAGTTTCTTAAATCTTCTGCTCCATACATTTCTTATGTATAAAATAGGATAAGAATAGTGTCTATGTCACAGGGTTGTTATGAGGATTATCTGACACAATATATATGGAGAACTTAGTGGATTGCTTAAACACAATAATGGCTCAGTTAAGGTTAACAATTTTGATGATGAAAATGGTGATCTTATGGCTCTGATAGTCATGACATCTGTCAATTCATTCTGAAACGCTTTCAAATTTCCCTGAGAACTACAGAGAGAAGAATTAAACTCAGTCCCCACTTTGAAGAGCTTCACAGTCTTGGA
This sequence comes from Trachypithecus francoisi, assembly GCF_009764315.1. Taxonomy (NCBI): domain Eukaryota; kingdom Metazoa; phylum Chordata; class Mammalia; order Primates; family Cercopithecidae; genus Trachypithecus; species Trachypithecus francoisi. Next base: position 105,551,177 of record NW_022681471.1, read on the forward strand.
GATAAAATGGACAACCAGCCAGTAAAATAAGGGTGGATAGATTGGAGCTATACAAGAGGGCAAGAAAAAGATCCCTGGATAATGGAATGAAAACATCTTACTAATAATTAGCAATAAATCAAGGTCTATAGACCATTCAAGGTTCTGAGTTGCAACTAACAGAAAGTGACTCTAGTTACTTTAGGTAGAATTATATAAATTACTAGAAGGATATCAGATACCTCATGGAATCAATAGGAAAGCCTGAGAGCTAGGTTTAGCAATGAACAGAAAGTATAAAAGAAGAGCAGGCTAGGCATCCAGAATATATCCAGTATCAAGCTATGAGGTAAATCTGAATTATTTTGCTGTCATGCCAGAGTCCACTGCTTTACCAGGAGCACCATTGCATTGGACATTGCTCGCTATCATCACTGCCAAAGAAAAGTATCTAAAGTATTTTTTCTTGTTGTATGTGACTCATTCCACAATTAGGGTCTCTGGCAGAAGCATCTGATAAATTAGAGGATGGATTTTTTTCTGTAAAGGGGCAGTTAGTAGATATTTTTGTCCCCGCAGGTCATGTAGTCTCTGTCACAACTACACAACTCTGCTGTTTTAGGGTAAAAGAAACCATATATAATATATAAATGGATAGCCATGTTGTGTTCAAAGAAAACTTTATTTACCAAGACAGATGGCAGGCTGGATTTTGCTGATGGGCCATAAATTGATGACTGCTGTTATAAGACAGGTTTAGGCCACAGAACTAGGTTCTTATTGCCAGAAGTCAGGGAAAATAAATAGCCGAATGTGTTCTTCATTGTAGTGGCAGTGAACGCCTTGTGTCCTAGTAAGTCCCATACAATGGTAGATTCTTGAATCCTTGGAGAGATTTAGAAGCTATGCATTCATAAATATACAAATGTTCAGTACAGCCTTCATGTGGTGTTGTCAACAAAAATCTGCTGAATTTTTTAGTAAGCCAACTTGGGTTTAAGTCAAAATAAATTTGAGCTAGTAAGAAGGGCTATATTGGTATTTTTCTTATATGGTACTTGTATGGTAGTATTAGCTATGACTGCAATAATGCTGTGGTACAAATCACCCTAGAACTTGCTGACTGAAAACAAAAGGCATTTCTGGCTGTTTAGGTTACTTGTACCTTGACTGACTCAGCTGGTCTTGGCCAGGAAGCTCTGCTTCAAGATGTGGATTAACTTGAGATAGGCTCTATGATGCATGTTGGATTAAGGTCTGCTATATATGTCTTTGCTCTGGACCGAAGATGAAGAGTTAGTGACATATTTTCATGACAAGTCACCAAAGTATAAACCTAACCTCCCAAGAACACTCATGGCCTATGCTCCTGTGAAGTTCACTGACATTTGATTGGCCAAAGCAAGTTACATTGGCAAATCTGACATCAATAGAATGAGAAAGTAGACTCTTCCTACAATGGAAGGGGGAGAGATGTTAATGTCACTATTTGCTGAACCATAATTCAAATGATTAGAGATAGTTAGTAATTTATAACAGGATTGTTTTACAGCTAGAAAATGCCTTAGTGGTTTTGCCCTGCTTCATTATTTTACAAGGGAGAAGACTATATTTTATGTTGTGTGACTTGCCTAAGCACATACTAAATAGTACATCTGCGTGTTTCTCTTTCACCAAAATATTTAGGTCCAATAAGTTTGCATATTTTACTCAAAATAAGTTACAAGAAAATGCATGCATTAGATTCTCAGCATTCCCAAGCATAAGTTCTGAGACCATTATTAAACATCAAATTCATGAATGTTATAACTGCAAAACTCATCTCTATTAAATGTCATAAAGTAAAACAGACATTACTCTTTAGGTGAGAATAGGAAGATATTTAAAAAGTCAGACTAATTTATGACTACTCATTCATTATCTAACATACCTGCTTCCATACATTGTCTTCAGCAAATAGAATTTCAGCATGTATCTCAACAAGTTACACATCATCAAAGTATTAAAAGCCTTATTTTCATGGACATTCTGATTGTTCACAAACAGTCAACACAGTCAACAGTAAATCCACAAGCGCCATCAACATATGGATAGATATGCCTGTATGTAAGATTACTAGTTAATTTTTTGGGAAATTAATATTACTGCTAAATTCAGTTTTCATTGATTTTCGCATAACTGCTTATAAAATATACCTATAGGAAACATGTAAAGACAAAGAATTTGCATAAGATCTGTCTAGGACTAGAGAAACAAAGCTCTTCTTTCAACAAACACTTAAGAAGGGACTACTAAATGCCAGATGCTATACTCTGGTGTCCTTAGTTTCTATCTGATACCATCTTTACTATCCTGCAAGCCATTAGTGAATGTTTCCCACTTTTAGAAAATGACTTCCCAAAGACTAAAAGGATAGAACCGTTCAAATGGTATCATCAAAATGAAAGCAGTTTCTAGACTACAAATTGCTGTACAGCCATAAGATGGCATTATTGTGTTACAACAAGGTCCCTGTCAAGAAAGTAATGCTTTAAAATCAGTATTTCCTTCTTGGCATTCTACTTATTCAGATATGTCAGGTTGACTTACCCACCCATATAAGTAGTTAAATTCAGATGGTTCTGATCTTAAGATATGATGTAAAATAGACATGAGAGTAGGAGTATTTATTTCTATATTATTACAGTTCTATAGCAAAAAAGAAACCTAAAAAAATTAGAGAAAGCAATATAAGGGCATTTAATTAATCTAATGCTCATAATATTTCATAAAATAAATGAAATGTTGAAAAATAAAATATGAACAGTGTTGTATAAAATAAGTCAGAAATAAGAAAATACTGTATACATCTATCATATGAAATGAAGAAATAGGCACTTTGGAGTTTAGAGATCACAACTTTGTGAGTTGTGGTTAACAAGGGCTGAAGCAGGCTTCTAGGAACTGGGTAATGTTTTGTTTCTTGATCTGGATGCTACTTGCATTGATGTGTTTCCTTTAGGAAAGTTTATGGAACCATACATTTGTGATGTGTACATATTTCTGTGTGAGTGATGGACTGGACTAAAATTTATACTTACATTTTAAAAATAATAAAGATGTACTTTAAGCACAGGAGGGACATAAATCATTTAAAGAAGGTAGAGCTTTAGGAAAACATACTACATTGTTCTTTTTTTGCCATTTCACCATGGACCCCTGAACATTTTATAATTGGCCAGTACAGCCTGTCAAATATGTGGGCACTGCTGCTTTAGAGAAAGTATTTTCCAAATTTATCACCACCATTCTGGAATCACAGTTCCACAGGTCATTAGGATGCTGAGGGTGGGACAGTTGGAAGCTGCTTCCCCAGGGATTTCTCCATTGTTCAGTTCTCATAGCACTAAGCCTGCCGCATTAAAGCACTCACAGGCTCTGGCTGCCATGTGTGCTACATGAAGAAAAATGAGACAATGAAATAAATGAAAGGAGAGAAAACAGGAGTAGAAACCAAATAAATCAGATTTGAAGAGAAAGTCCCTAATCATCTCTGTATTCAGACAGTAGGGAATGAGCATGCAATTCTGCAAGCCCATTCCTCATGCAAGTTTCTGATAAGAATTTGCTATCTCAGTTGTAATCTTTCTACTGAGACATTCAATAAATATTTTTCTTTCATGTCAATGTAAGGAAATAACCTCACTTTACCCATATAAGGAAATAATAGTATAGTAATCCTCACGTTATCACCATACAATTTTATCTTTTAAAGTGGAAGCTAGAGGGACAGATGCATAATCTGGGAGCTTTTCCAGAATTGTTTGTTCCTAAATGAGACATTCAGCTATAGCAGCATTAGCAGCCTCTTCTATTTGTCACAATGCCATATGTAGTTCGGAAGATACATGATAAGCACATACCGGATGCTGACAACTCAGGAAGGATTATCATTGCAGTCTTAGCATTAATCTCTACCATATTTGAAGATTTTTATGCAAGACTGGATCTTCATTCCACAAGCCGGGTATAGGTATATGTGCCAACACAAAATTCTTACTGTTGTTTCTGAGCTTGGTAGAATTAGGAAGTAAGGGGTAAAAAATAAGCATGTCCTGAACTTAAGAAAGTTGTTCATATCCTATTCTATAGCCATTTTTTACTTACTGGAAGAAACGAAACCCATGGATTCAGTCATGGGGACAATGCAGAGGAAGATACAGCAGACTGATGGAGAAGTACAAATTTCCATTTATGTTCCACTTTTCAAAATTTTTTCTTTAAATGTTATTTTTAACATTTGTGGGTACATAGTATATATTTATATATGTACATAGTATATATACATGTGGGTACATAGTATTATATATTTACTATGTATAGATATGTAAACATATCTATACATAGTGTGTGTGTGTATATATATATATATATATGGGGTACATGAGAAGTTTTGGTACAGGCATGCAAGTATGGAAAATGGGGTGTTCATCTCCTCAAGCAATTATTCTTTGTGTTACAAACAGTAAAATTGTATTTTTTTAGTTATTTAAAAATGTAAAATTTAATTATTTTTACTATAGTCACCCTGTTGTGCTAGCAAATACTAGGTGTTGTTCATTCTTTCTATTTTTTGTACCGATTAACCATTTCAACCTCCTCCTCAACCCCTTACTACCCTTCACAGCCTCTGGTAACCATCCTTCTACCCTCTGTCTCCATGTGTTCAATTGTTTTAATTTTTACCTCCCACAAATAAGTGAGAACGTGTGATGTTTGTCTTTCTGTGCCTGGCTTACTTCATTTAACACAATGACCTCCAGTTCAATCCATGATGTTGCAAATGACAGGATCTCATTCTTTTTATGGCTGAATAGTACTCCACTATGTATATGTATCATATTTTCTTTGTCCATTCATCTGTTGATGGATGCTTAGGTTGCTTCCAAATCTTGGCTGTTATGACAGTGCTTCAACAAATGTGGGAGTACAGATATCTCTTTGATATACTGATTTGTTTTCTTTTGGCTACATACCCAGCAGTGGGATTGCTGGATCATATAGTAACCCTATTTTTAGTTTTTTGAGGAACCTTCAAACTCTTCTCCATTTTGGTTGTACTAATTTACATTCCTACCAACAGTGTACAGGAGTCCCCTTTTCTTCACACTCTCTCCAGCATTCATAACTGCCTGTCTTTTGGATACAAGTCATTTTAACTGGGGTGAGAGAATATCCCATTGTAGTTTTGCTTTGCATTTCTCTAATGATCAGTGATGCTGAGCATATTTTCATACACCTGTTTGCCATTTGTGTGTCTTCTTTTGAGAAATACCTATTCAAATCTTTTGTTTATTTTCTGATCTAATTATTAGACTTTTTCCTATAGAGTTTAACTCCTCATATATTCTGGTTATTAATCCCTTGTCAGATGGGTAATTTGCAAATATTTTCTCCCTTTCTGTTGCTTGTCTCTTCACTTTATTGATTGTTTCACTGTGCAGAAGCTTTTTAACTTGATGTGATCCCATTTGTCTATTTTTGCTTTTTTTGTCTGTGCTTGTAGGATATTACTTAAAATTTGTTTTACTCAGACAAATGTCCTGGAGAGTTTCTCCAATGTTTCCTTGTAGTAGTTTCATAGTTTGAGGTCTTAGATTTTAGTCTTTAATCCATTTTGATTTGACTTTTGTATACGCCAAGAGATAGGAGTCCAGTTTCATTCTTCTGCATGGGGATATACAGTTTTCCCTGTTCCATTTATTGAATAAACTGTCCTTTCTTCAATGTGCGTTTTTGGAAACCTTGTCAAAAATAAGGTCACTGTACATATATATTCTGGGTCTTTTGTGGTTCCATATAACTTTTAGAATTGGTTTTACTATTTCTGTGAAGAATTCCATTAGTATTTTGATAGGGATTGCATTGATTCTGTAGATTGCTTTGGGTAGTGTGGACTTTTTAAAAATATGGTTCTTCCAATCCATGAGCATGTAATACAATGATATTTTGTGTATCCTCTTCAATTTCTTTTATTAGTGTTTCATAGTTTTCATTGTAGAGATCTTTCACTTAATTGGTTAAGTAAATGCCTAGGTATTTCGTTTTATTTGTGGCTATTGTAAATGGAAAATTACTTTTTTATATCTTATTCAGATCAGGTTGTTCACTGTTGGCATATAGAAATGCTACTCATTTTTGTATGTTGATCTTGTATCCTGCAAATTTACTGAATTTGTTTATTGGTTCTAATCGTTTTTTGGTGGAGTCCTTAGCCTTTTCCAAATATAAGATCTTAGCCTCAGCAAACAAGGATCATTTGACTTCTTCCTTTCCAATTTGGATACTCTCTGATCTGTTTCTTTGTCTTGTCTAATTGCTCTATCTAGGACTTACAGTACCATGTTGAATAACAGTGGTGAAAGTGGCATTCTTGTCATGTTCCAGATCTTAGAGGAAAGGCTTTCAGTTTTTCCCCATTCAGAATGATACTAGCTATGGGTCTGTCATATATGGCTTTTATTATGTTAAGGTATGTTCCTTTTATGCCCAGAGTTTTGAGACTTTTTATCATTAAAGCAATGTTGAAGTTTAATCAAAAGCTTTTTCAGCATCAATTGAAATGACCATATGGCTTTGTCCTTCAATTTTGTTGATAGGATGTATCACATTGATTGATTTGCATATGTTGAACCATGGTTGTATCTCTGGGATAAATCCCACTTGCTCATGATGAATGGTCTTTCTAATGTATTGTTCAATTCAGTTTGCTACTATTTTTTGAGGAATTTTGCATCAATATTCATCACATACTATCCTGTAGTTTTCTTTATTTGATACGTCTTTTTCTGGTGTTGGGGTCAGGGTAATACTGGCCTCATAGAATGAACTAGGAAGTATTCCCTCGTCCTCTATTTATTTTGGAATAGTCTGTGTAGGATTGGTATGAGTTCTTTTTAAAATGTTTGGTAGAATTCAGCAATGCAGCCATCGGGTTCCAAGCTTTTCTTTACTGGGAGACTTTACTAAGGCTTCTCTTATGTTACTCGTTACTGGCCCGTTCAGGTTTTGGATTTCTTTATGGTTTAATCTTGGTAGGTTGTACGTGTCTAGGAATTTATCCATTACCTCTAGATTTTTCAGTTTGTTGGCATATAGTTGCTCATAGTAGCCACTAATGAGCCTTTGAATTTATCTGGTGTTGCGGGAAGTCAGGGACCCCGAACAGAGGGACCAGCTGAAGCCATGGCAGAAGAACATAAATTGTGAAGATTTCATGGACATTTATTAGTTCCCCAAATTAATACTTTTATAATTTCTTACACCTGTCTTTATTACAGTCTCTGAACATAAATTGTGAAGATTTCATGGACACTTATCACTTCCCCAGTCAATACTCTTGTGATTTCCTATGCCTGTCTTTACTTTAATCTCTTAATCCCATCATCTTCGTAAGCTAAGGAGGATGTATGTCACCTCAGGACCCTGTGATGATCGCATTAACTGCACAAGTTGTTTGTAGAGCACGTGTGTTTGAACAATATGAAATCTGGGCACCTTGAAAAAAGAACAGGGTAACAGCAGTGTTCAGGAAACAAGAGAGATAACCTTAAACTCTGACTGCTGGTGAGCTAGGAGGAACACAGCCGTATTTCTCTTCTTTCAAAAGCAAATAGGATAAATATCACTGATTTCTTTTTCTCAGCAAGGAACATCCCAGAGAAAGAGAATGTGCCCCTGAGGGTAGGCCTCTAAACGGCCCCCTTGGGGGCAGCTGTCTTTTATGGTCAAAGCCAAAGGGGTGAAATAAACCCCGGTCTCCCGTAGTGCTCCCAGGCTTATTAGGACGAAGAAATTCCCGCCTAATAAATTTTGGTCATACAGGTTGTCTGCTCTCAAACCCTGTCTCCTGATAAGATGTTATCAATGACAATGCATGCCCGAAACTTCATTAGCAATTTTAATTTTGCCCCGTCCTATGGTCCTGTGATCTCGCCCTGCCTCCATTTGCTTTGTGATATTTTATTACCTTGTGAAGCATGTGATCTCTGTGACCCACACCCTATTCACACACTCCCTCCCCTTTTGAAAATCGCTAATAAAAACTTGCTGGTTTACGGCTCAGGGGCATCATGGAACCTGCTGACATGTGATGTCTCCCCCAGACACCCAGCTTTGAAATTTCTCTCTTTTGTACTCTTTCCCTTTGTTTCTCAACCAGCCGACACTTAGGGAAATAGAAAAGAACCCACGTTAACAATCGGGGGCAGGTTGCCTCAATAAACTGGTATTAATTGTAATATCTCCTTTCTCATTTCTGATTTTATTTATTTGGGTCTTCTCCCTTTTTTCTTCATTAGTCTGGCTAAAGATTTGTCAATTTTGTTTACCTTTTCAATAAACCGACTTGTCATTTTTTTTGACTTTTTCTATGTTTTCTTTACTACAAAGTCATTTATTTCTCCTCTGATCTTTATTATTTCTTTCTTCTACTAATTTTGGGTTTGATTTTCTCTGCTTGTCTAGGTATTTAAGATGCATTGTTAGGTGATTTATGTGAAGTTTTTTCTTTGTTGATGTAGACACCTACAGCTATAATTTCCCTCTTAGTACTACTTTTGCTGTGTCCCATAGGTTTTGGTATGTGGTGTTTCTTTCATTTTTTTAAAGACATTTTTCAATTTTCTTCTTAATTTCTTCATAGACCCAGTGGTCATTTAGTAGCATATTGTTTAACTTCCGTGTGTTTGTATTGCTTCCAAAATTCCTTGTTGTTGATTTCTAGTCTTATTCCATTGTGTTAGAGAACATGCTTGATATTATTTCATTTGTATTGAATTTTTAAGACTTGTTTTGTGAACTACTATGTGGTCTATCTTTGACAATAATCTGTGTGCTGAGGAGAAGAATGTATATTCTATAGTCATTGAATTAAATGTTCTGTAAATATCTATTAGGTCAATTTATTCTATAGTATAGATTAAGTTCAATGTTACTTTGGTTGAGCTTCTATCTGGGAGATCTGCCTAATGCTGCAAGTGGGGGTGTTGAAGGCTCCAGCTGTTATTGTATTGAGGCCTATCTCTCTCCTGAGCTCTAATAATATTTGCTTTATATATCTGGGTACTCCAGTGTTGAGTGCATACATATTTATAATAGTTACATCCTGTTGCTGGATTGACCCTTTTGTCATTATATAATGACCTTCTTTATCTCTTCTTACAGTTTTTGTCCTGTTGTCAATATTTTTGTCCTGATATCAATGTTTTTGTCTGATATAAGTATAGCTACTCCTGCTCTTTTTGGGTTTCCATTGGCATGGAATATCTTTTTCCATCCCTTTATTTCCAGTCTATGTGTATCTTTATAGATGAAGAGTGCTTCTTGTGGTCAACACAAAATTGGGTCTTATTTGTTCATCCATTCAGACACTGTATCTGTTTTTTCTTTTCTTTCCTTTCCTTTTCTTTTATTTCTTTCTGTCTTTTCTTTTCTTTTCTTTCTTTCTTTCTTTTTTTTTTTTTTTTCTTGAGACAGCATCTCGCTCTGTTGCCCAGGCTGGAGTGCAGTGGCAGGATCTCAGTTCACTGCAACCTCTGCCTCCTGGGTTCAAGAGATTATTGTGCCTTAGCCACCCAAGTAGCTGACATTACAGTCACCCACCATCATGCATGGCTAATTTTTGTATTTTTAGTAGAGATGGGGTTTCATCATGTTGGCCAGGCTGGTCTCGACTCCTGACCTCAAGTCACCCACCCACTTCAGCCTCCCAAAGTGCTAGGATTACAGATATGAGCCACCATGCCTGGTCGAGACATTGTATCTCTTTTGATTGGAGAGTGTTGTCCAGGATCTGAGCCTAGAAAGGGGTCCTCACAACTCTGTCCAGTGCCCTATCCTGCTGTCACTAAGCTGGTATCCAAGATGCAAGACAAAATCCTCTTTACTTTTCACTCTCCTCTCCTTAAGCAAAAGTAAGGAGTCACTTCTGTTACTGCAGCCTGCACTGCTTGGCGTGGGGGAGGAATGGTGCAAGCACTCGCTTAGCCCTGCCAGCTGGTGTCTCCCTAGATCACATGCCACCCTAGTCCTCTAGCTCTTAGCCCGGGCTATGACTAGGAGTTACTTAGGAATTGCTGTTCGTGTGTCCCAGACTGCCTCTCAAGTTTTCCTGGGACCCCAGAGCACTTTGGCCCACAACGGTGAGGCTTGCCAAGAAACTCGAGTTCTGACTGCTGGGATGGGCAATTCCCTTCTGGCTGGGGCTGGTTCAAATATTCCCTCTGTGCACAGGCACTAGCTGAGCCCAGCATGACTTTTTCTCTACTGTGACAGCACAGCACTTAGTTCAATGTAAAGTTCCCCAGTAGCTGTATTGTCCCAAAAGTACAAAGATTCCATCTCTGCACTGTACATCCAGTGCTGGGTGATTGGGAAGGGGTGGTGTTGGTGATTCAGGACTGTCTCTCCTGCCTTTTCTCAATGCCTGTTTTAGCAAGATGAAGTTAAAACCAAGTACAGTTTAATTAGATCCCATTTGTCAATTTTGGCTTTTGCTGCCGTTGCTTTTGGTGTTTTAGACATGAAGTCCTTGCCCATGCCTATGTCCTGAATGATACTACCTAGGCACATATACACCATGGAATATTATGCAGCCATAAAAAAGGATGAGTTTGCGTCCTTTGTAGGGACATGGATGCAGCTGGAAACCATCATTCTTAGCAAACTATCACAAGAAGAGAAAACCAAACACCGCATGTTCTCACTCATAGGTGGGAACTGAACAATGAGATCACTTGGACTCGGGAAGGGGAACATCACACACCGGGAGCTATCATGGGGAGGGGGGAGGGGGGAGGGATTGCATTGGGAGTTATACCTGATATAAATGATGAATTGATGGGTTCTGATGAGTTGATGGGTGCAGCACACCAACATGGCACAAGTATACATATGTAACAACCCTGCACGTTATGCACATGTACCCTAGAACTTAACGTATAAAAAAAAACAGGTACAGTGATTGCTTACCAGGTTTTTGGTTCTGGTGACAGTGCTTTTCTGTGTGCACATAGTTGTTAAAATGTGATGTTTAAGTGAGGGAGATGAATTGTATAGGCTTCTATTCTGCCATCTTGAACCACCTTGTCCCACTTTTTTGAATTGTTGAAACCATGGTTTATGGGGAAAGGTTCTGTTTTGGTTTTTACCCTAAAGATCTTCTTTGAAAACCATGATTTACTAAGTAACTAGTTTGATATAGTTCATTTTTAAAATTTAGCTATCTATGAATAGAAAAGGATGAATAAGTTATTCCCTTAGATACAGCAATCAATATTATTATAAACTGACACACGAAGACACTTACCAGTTCACCTAAACACTGAAATTATTTAAAATTTATTTTTAAACTTTTAAGTTTTTCTCGATTTAAGTATCTTGTTCACTATATGCTCTCCTACATATGTCTACAGTGTTTGGTCTGATTTATTTTATTGGTTGTTGAATGTCAGAAACCACATTAATTTTGCTTGTATATATAATGCCCAGTAGAGTGCACACTGGTAATCAACACTACTTGATGACAATAATGGCGATGAACACTATAATTTGATAACATCAACTTGGCATATATGCCAGAAATAAACCATCATAAACTTCAAGAAAACAAGTCTCATTAATCTGTCATTTATTATAATCTCCCTCCATCAATTGTAGCCTCTATATACTGTCTTTTTTGCCATATCTAAGTTTCTTCTTGTGTATTTCAGATTAGAGCTTGCCTCCTCCCACACACTATCTTCCATTTCATGCTGCTCTGTTCAAGTGTTTATGTTTCTGCTGAAGGCTGTATAATCTAAGATAATCCCTAGCTATTGTCAATATCATTCACTGGCCAGTCATTGCATTTTGCATACCACTGAGAGAGTGATTGTGAGCCAAATAGAGGAGCTTTTGTTTCCACCCAGCAGTCCAAAATGAATTGTATGATTTGACTGTTGATGCCAATTACATGGAAGTTTTACTACCAGAGGCAAAGCTTTAAACTGCAAAAGATTAACCCCATTTAGTTGGTGTCTTGAGGTATTTAGTGTATATTGGACTATCAAAGGGTCTCCTTACAACAAACCAATTATCAATGAGTAATATTCTTATCTTATTGTGACTTCTTGAAACCTTTAAAACATGAACCATTCAGCACAGTATACCATCTAAATTAGATATCTAAACTAGCCTTGATTTACATTTCCTTGTTTAGTTTTAAATAGACTTTCTTCTGAATTCTTAGTTGTTAAGAGCAGGTGGTGAAAGAATTTAAAGAAGAAAATCTGTTATATTTATTAAGTGAAAGAGCTTTTTGAAATGCATTAAATGGAAGTTTGTTTCTGCCCATCAGCTTATCTTCTGCATATTCCTATTTATAGTTCAAAGCACTTAAGAGTTGCAGAGTGATTTGCTTTTTATGATCACCACTTCATCCAGGATCATTTGCTTTGTATCTTCAACATTTTCAGATTCTTATAAATCTTCACAGTTCACTTAGAGGTTAGTTTAAAACTTGCTTCAGATAAGAAATTGACTAGATATAAAATTCACATAATCTCAGAGATAGCCATAGATCAATATCCCCAGTCTTTTTCTCAAAGTAATTGAACATTTTTGTTTCCCAGGATAGTTGTATACAAGCATTTTCATCCATACCATAGATGATTCTAGTTCTTCAGTATATGAGGGGACTATATTTGCTTGTTTGTTATCTAAATAAACATTTTTGTTATTGTCAAAGGAAAAAGACTCTAATATAGAAAAAAAATTGTGTCCATAGGACTAGCCTCATTTTGGAGGCTAATATTAATATTTGACTTTATTCATTGTGTATTTATTGGTTTTGTCATGTCACAAATTTCCCTTCTCTAAATATGCATTTTTTCTCTACCTGGAAGAGATGAGTTTTAAAAGAAATTACTGTAAAATAAAACTGTGTTGAATGTAGTTTTCCCAGAAACTCTCTTTATTTATTTATCAGTTATAATTTGCTTTGGCTAACTGTTACAGAAGCTCAAGGTAGCAATAACTTAAATAAAAGAGAAGCATATTTCTTTCTCGTGAAAAACCCTGGAGGTTTGCAGCCAAGGCAGATATGTTGGCCCCACTCATTTCTGTTTTCTACCAAATCTTTATGTGGTGGAATTTCATCCACATGTTGCAAGATGGAGCTCTCACCGCATCCACATTCCAAGAAGGATGTAAGAAGGCCACAAGAAGGGACAAAGGGTGCATACCAATTGTCTTTTAGGAAAATTTCCTGGGAGCTACCATGTTATATTTCCATTTATATTTCATTGGCCAGAAGTTAGTCACATGGCCACATCTAAGCTGCAAGTGGGACTGGGAAATGTTGTGTTTATTTCACATGTGCTCTGCTAAAATCACTCATGAAAAAAAAAAAGAAAAGAATATTGGAAGATAACTAACAGTCTTCATCATGTATATTTAAAAAGAGTGTATATTCTTTTTCTTTCTTTCTTTCTTTCTTTCTTTCTTCTTTCTTTCTTTCTTTCATTCTTTTTTTTTTTTTTTTTTGAGTGAGATGGTTGCTGGGGCTGGTCTCAAACTCCCTGGATGAAGTAATCCTCCCACCTCAGCCTTCTGAGTAGATGGGATTACAGTTGCGCACCACTGCAACCGGCTCCTGTTTTGTTTTGTTTTATTTTGTTTTGTTTTGTTTTGTTTTGTTTTGTTTAAGGAGCCGTAAGAAGAATGTAAAAAGGGCAATTTTGTCTTTGGTTAATCCTTCCCCTGTTCTTTTTTTTCATAATTTTATGAACTCTGATTCAGCCTGCATCTTACTGTGGCTTACTAAATTCTGCCAATATAAAAGTAGAAGTTTTCATCATTTCCCTAGGTACCTACTTTTCTGTTTCTCCATATTCTCAAAGTAATTTCTCATTCATCAACTTTTGTCTGACTTAGATTTAAGCTACTGCTTAGGAAATGTGAGAAATGGAGAATTTGGTTGTCATAGTGCTCCTACTTACAGGCCTAATGCTTTCCTAAATTTTACTAAAGTTAGATCCTAAGTTATATTAGTTATATAAAGTTAATTAGTAAATTTTGCTTACTAATTCACTGACCAACCACTATAAAACAAGGATCTAAGTTTAAAGCTAAAATTATGACAGTGTACTGAATTTTCATGATGTTACTTTTTCTGGACATGCAAGATAGACCTTGCATAAGATAAAAGAGCTTATTTTTAGGCACACCTATGTGCCAGGCATGGGTTCAGAGCCCTAGATATATCATTTCATTCTCAAGAGAACCTTATTTTGGCGATGAGTAAGTTGAGTTTTAGAATAAATAATTTTCTTAAGCTCACATGTGAATTATGTGCCAGAGTCTATGTCTTGACCCCAGTTATGAATTCTTTTCCGCTACATAGCCTGCCTCCATGGCATTTCACATAGAATTTCTTATGCTCAAGGATTATGTTCTTCCTTCCAGATGTATAGATATCAGTAGAAACAACACAAATATGTATAATGACTTTTTAAACTCTCATGTACAAAACCAAAGTACTTTAAAAATATGTTTAAATTTTTGAAGGTGATATCTTTATGTTCGAGATCAGTAGCAGAAATGGATTGTCACTGATTGCAATATGTTTAGCAAAGCCAACTGGTAAAGGATTTTCTGATGTGCTTGAGGTAGTCCTGACTTGCTCTTTAGCAAATTCCTACACACCATTCAGCACTCAGTGCAACTACCACCACTTGGAATCCTTCTCTGTTCTTGATCAATTATTCCATTATCTGGATTCGTAGAACTCTCTGTTTACCTATTTATCTTACAGGTTATTATCATGAGTTTATGTGTCTTACATAGATGTTTGCAACACATTACCATTCAGTGGAGTACTTTTTCCTACAGGAAGAAGTTGTACTATACACCTTTTGTCACCCCTAAGTGTAATGCAGTATGGTTTCATGTTAGATGTTTAATACATGTTAATGTTTTATTGATGAGCCCTTAAAATATATAATAAGTTTCTCACTCAGAAGCTGTAATATTCTAGAATGAATAAGTTTCTTGAGAAATTCTTTGGTTAACAGATTCTCCATTTCCATC
Organism: Trachypithecus francoisi; assembly: GCF_009764315.1. Taxonomy (NCBI): domain Eukaryota; kingdom Metazoa; phylum Chordata; class Mammalia; order Primates; family Cercopithecidae; genus Trachypithecus; species Trachypithecus francoisi. The sequence goes on from NW_022681471.1 coordinate 105,566,264, forward strand.
ATAGTTTATTCAATAAATTATTAATGCAGGATAATTTCCTCATATTTACTTTCATTTTGCTATAATAAGGTCAATTATGACTTTTAGGTGTGGATACAGCAATATATAAAATAATCTAAGACCTGGATATGTTTTTCTAATTAGGGAGTTAGAGATACATGAACAATCTCTCATAGAGAAAAATATATCCATTAGTCTCTAAAGTCAGTATAACATTCTGGTGAAAGGTTTGCTTGCTTGCTTGTCTGCTTGCTTGTTTTACCTTCTATTCTAGGAGGATGTTTGTCACAATTATGAAATTCTAACACTTTAAAAATCTGTTTACTCTATGAAAGTTGCAAATTCTTGCTTGTAAGACAGTTTTCACAAGAATTATTTTCATATTAGTTTTAGTTTATCCGTGGATAGTCTCAAATTCCTCTTGAAAAATACCAGTTTTCTCAAGGGAAAACTGCCCATTACAAGCCAAAGATGTAGTTTTTGAGAGATTTCTGCCTGAAATACGGGTTTTAAAATATTCTTTGTAGTTTCCTAGTATGGCTAGATACTTGTAAGAAATGACAATTCAGATGCCTTTGAGTAATTTATATGCTTGAATAAATTTGAAGGATCTTTGTTCATAAAAAGGCAAATTTTGTCTGTTTAGTTTGTCTTGAAATGCTTTTTTAATTTTTTTTCAATTTTTTCATTTGTCTTTCTCTAATATTCAAAATTATAACATAGTACTTGAAAACCAAGGATGGTTCCTTCTGTGTCCTTTGTTTTGAAGGAATTTCGGGATCATCAGAGATACAATTCTGTAATCTCTATGGGTACCTTCCATAAAATAGTAGCATCCTGATAAGGACGTAGATGCTAACTTTTATTTTTATCTCATATTCTTTCCCCTATCTCTCCGTAATGTAGGAGTGACCCAAGGTAGCTGTTTATTGGGATGTTACCAATGTCAACCAATATTAGTCAGCTACAACCACAATAAAGCTGTGTGACAAGCATACCCCAAAAGAACAATAAGCAATAATCCTCATATTCACGGGGTTATGTTGAGTAATCTCTGATTCAGAATCTGATTGTAGGTTGACCAAACATATCTGATCTATGTGTCTCATTCTGGGGCACAAGCTGGAATGGCAGTAGATACTTGAGGCACATTCTTCCATGGCAGAGTTCTAAAGATCTCAGAAGGGTAAGCAGAAACACATGATGGTTCTTAAGACCTAGATTTATAACCAGCATACTCTCTTCCATCCATAGTCAATTGTCAAAACAAGTCACATGGCATATCCAAACACCAGGGTTAGAGAAATACACTCGCAGTTAGTGAACCCATTTCAAGAGTGTGGATGTATAACACTACTACAAAGCAGAACTGAGACTTGCAACTTGAAATACTACACTATTCTAGTAGAATTTTATTACAGTATTAGACATTTTTGATAAAACATATACAACTCTATTAGAAAGCCTAACTTACAATTTGTTGATCCCACTTGGAAATGTATTCTGAATCCATTTTTTCACAAGTTTTCTCTCTAATTCAATGTATTGGGGTACTTTTACCCAAAAAAATAATATTATAAAGCATAAAGTTTATGCCCCCCATAAAAATAGAATACTGAAACAAACTTTAAGTCACAGTTTTATTTACCGACTTGAGAATCTCCTTGTGCTTCAGTACACTTGGTAGTTGGATTTCCAAATAGCATCATGACTTTCCATACCCAGCTGTCTGCTGCTCAAAACTACCATAAGCTGACTATCACAGCTCACAGGATACCCTTGAAGAAGACCATCTGGTTTATGTCTCTTGGCAAAATTTGTTTAAAAACAAGCAGCTGCATGACAAAGTAAGAAAGAGTCTCTGTCTAGCTGTGGTAAATAAGTAGCTTTGCAATACTCATAATAAAGCATTTTTCTAATCCAAGCCAACATCTTCAAAAGGAAAGCATTATTTTCTTACAACTGAAAGAAAAATCTACAGAATTCAGTGATGAAGGAAGGACTCCATTAAATTTGTTTCAGCAGCTTGAGATTATGAGAAAAACAAAACAAAATGAAAACCTGTTTGTGATTAGATACAGTCTTCTTGTAATAACTATTTTTAAAAGTATTTATTTAGAATCCAATACTTGGATATCATTTTAATTATTTATACTAAGAGATTTACATTTCATGAAAGCTTATCCTGTGAACCCTAATACTCGTATTGTGATGGTGAGCCAGAATGAGTAAGGTCACTTACTATACAGTTGGTATATAATAATTTGTTGAATAACTCTCTCCTCCTGTTACTGGCAGTGAATCCATACGAGTCTTCAGTAACCTTAATTCATGCCTCCTCAGAAGAAAGAATTCGACCAAGTAGGCATAAGGCAGAAGAAGAGACTGTGGCAAGTGTTAGAGCAGGAATGAAAGTTTATTTAAAAACTTTAGAGCAGAAATGAAAGGAAATAAAGTACGTTTGGAAAAGGACCAAGTGGGCGACTTGAGAGATTAAGTGTCCTGTTTGATCTTTGATTTATGGTTTTGTATTCTGGCATTCTTCCATGGTCTTATATCCCTTCTCCCCGATTCTTCCCTTAGGGTAGGGGACTATCTGCATGCACAGTGGTCTACTGACACTTGGGAGGGGAGCACACACCGTATGTTTATCCGAGTTGTATTCAAGAGGTGTTCCCTTACCAGTCGAGTGTTTCTAGAGGAAGACCGTACCAGTTACGCTCTGACATTTTGCCTCTTAGTGTGCATGCAGGAGCCCATTTGCCCAAATCCTGGGATCTTATCAGGAAGCTGCTGATCACTAATTTCAGGTTTTTTTTATCTATTGGGAGACTGCCTTTCCCTGGTACTGGCTGTGACCAATTATTATTTTAAAGACACAGTTTAATAACCACCTGACCATCACTTGATGGTTGCCTGGCGTTCCTGGTTGGGGTGGGGGGTCTACTACCCTGCTCGTATCTGACTAGCTACCTACTGTAACACTACTATTAGGTATATCTGTATCCTATTACACTCACTGTCTATTACACAAAAGGGTACATTATTCATTTTTCAAAAGAATGAGTGAATTTTCTGCTCCAATTAAGTGCTTTTCTTACCTCTACGTAGAGGATGAGACTAGCCATGCTTTAAGATTGATTCTGGTCTTAATAAAATAAATTCTTGCATTGTGAGTGTCTCAGTTTGGGTTCTTACATAAGCAATTCCTGAGACAAGGGTTTGAGTTCAAATACTTTCTTTGGGCAGTGATTCTAGGAAGCTGCGGTAGGATAGTGGAGTTGTGAGAAAAGTAAGAGAAAGCAACCTGTAAACAGTATGTTATCAAGCCAAACACCACTGTGGGAACTAGGGCTTAATTCCCTGGAGAAAGTCTGGGAAAGTATAAAACACTTGTCTCGGAGTTATCTTAGACAAGGTGCAAGAGCTGAGGTGTTTATATTTCAACTCTTGTTAGTCACTTTTAAAGGGTCGCTCAGGGTGTCAGGGTATTCATTTCCTTTTGCAAGTACTTCCAGCCTGTTTTTGCATGTGGTTATAGCTACTTTTTCTGCTTCAAAGATAGACTTTAGACTAAGACATGCAGTTTCTGGCTATAGGACATCAACCAGAGTACCCTGGAGTGTCCAGGCCCAAGATAATGGGTGAGCTCCACCTGGATCTATGGCAATGTGGGGGAGGGGCATTATTACCCTAGCAAGGGCCACTGTACTTCCCTACCCAGCTGGTCACTCTTCTGCTTATTTGTGTTACTTTTCTGACTCCTGCATTCCCCTGGATCCTGATTCACCATAAGCTTTTGTATTCTGAGTCTTGTATGGCTGTGTCTTTCTATTTCTTCCTTGTTGACTTACTTGTTTAATCTTTTGCTAATGTTTACCTTTGTTATTCCTATGTACTCACTTTTGGTTAGCTCTGTGTATTACTGAGTCTTGCTTTACAACTTTAAAAAGATCATAGCCATGGTTTGTTTTTAAAGTGTGATTCATAACAGTGACAAAATTAGAAGTGGAAATTAAAGGTCATATACATAATCCTACATAAACCAATTTCTTGAACGGCATAAAATACTTGAATTTGTCTTTTACTATCACCAATATAGAAATAATTTGGGGATATTTCTCAAAGTATTGATTTAACAAAATTTTATTTTTGTGCCAAGATTTTTTCAATTCTCCTGGAAATTATTTAAATTATTATCGTTAAAGTCAAAGGAAAAGTTAATATTATGGTTACTTTTCTTTGGTCACAGAATTGCTGGAGGCTTCTATGACTCGCTTGAACCAGCTGACTTTATGCACAGTGTTGGTTAGAATTCACTACTAATTCCAACATTTTCAAAGTAAAGTCCTAAAAGACCAAAAATACAGTTCTTGAAATATACCTAGAGAAGGCAAGAATAAATTGGTTTTCACTAGAAATGAAGACAAATTTTTCTTATTAGTTCATTTTGCCTCATGATCAGAATTCTTTGCCGCATGAAAATATTTTGGTTTATAGGTGATAACATAAAGAGTAATATGAATAGAGATCTGGACAACCCACTTAGATGACAGAAAAAGAAGGAGCAAAGCTTTTGAAATGTATAAAGAAGAAAGTTTAAGAGAGACATGAACAAGGCTGGAAGTACTTTAAGGTTGAAGAACACATAAAAATGAGATAAGTGAAGTTAAGTGAAAATCTTTCGTTTACTGAGAAGCAAGAGAACTGAAAACTGTGTGAAGGTTTTTGTTTTACTTTGTTTTGCTTTGGTTTGCTTCTTAAAAGGAAACAACAGTGGCAAATCTGGGGCATTAGGAATGGTGGAACTTTTGTAACAGTGATGTTTCAAAGGTCACAAAGGAAATCAAATTGTAGATTGGGTTTAAAAGCACTGGAATTACTTCCAGCCTCATTTTTTCAACATATTGTATGTAACAAGAAATAGATCACCGCATAGCTAAAGGGGGGAGAATTTAGGTTTTAACTGGTCTCAGTGCAAACTGCTTCATAGTTCCTTTGCATTTGGTGGTGTATGTAAATCATGAAAAGTATAAACATTTATTATAACGTTATAATCATTATTATATTATGCATCTATTTATTGGCTGCATAGGGCCATGTGTCTTCCCGCAGGTATAATAATAAATAAAGAAAAGACAGAAGTATATCTTATATGAAGGCCGCCATTATCACTATTATCAATGGCCATAAAATTAGATTTCTTATATGTAAAACATATGTGAAAACTGGAAAATATATTAAATATGAAATGTTTTCCATTAAATAGTTCTCTAAATGATTTTCATAACATTTCTGTCCATGATGTGTAAATCTTTAGATCAAAGACTACGAGTGTACAGAACTTAAAATACTTTGGTCAAAAAAATTATCTTATTAATATGACAATGACGTTCAAAAGTAAAAAGGTAAAAATATAGCTTAGCATTAATAAGTAAACTCAGAAAGTAAAATATGTTGATCATGCTGCCTGTATTAGTCTGTTCTCATACTGCTCAAAAGAACTGCCCAAGACTGAGTAATTTATAAAGGAAAGAGGTTTAATTGACTCACAGTTCCACATGGCTGGGGAGGCTTCAGGAAAAACTTATAACCATGCCAGAAGAGGAAGCAAACACATCCTTCTTCATATGGCGGCAGGAAGGAGAAGTGCTGAGCAAAGGAGGAAAAATCCCTTATAAAACCATCAGATCTCATGAGAACTCACTATCACGAGAACAGCACCATGGAGGGGGGATAACCGCCCCCATAATTCAATTACTTCCAAATGGGTCCCTCACATGACACATGGGAATTATGGGAACTACAATTCAAAATTCAATTTGGGTGGAGACACAGCCAAACCATATCATTTCATCCCTGGCCCCTCCCAAATGGCATGTCTTCACATTTCAAAACACAATAATGCCTTCCCAACAGTCACCCAAAGTCTTAACTCATTCTAGCATTAACCCAAAAGTCCAAGCCCAAAGTCTCATCTGAGACAAGGCAAGTCACTTCTGCCTAGGAGCCATAAAATCAAAAGCAAGTTAGTTACTTCCTAGGTTCAATGGAGGTACCAGCATTGGGTAAATACACCCATTCCAAAAGGGAGAAATTGGCCCAAACAAAGGGGCTTCAGGCTTCATGCAAATCAAATCCAATGAGGCAGTAATTAAATCTTAAAGCTCCAAAATAATCTCCTTTGACTCTGTGTCTCACATCCAGGTCATGAAGATGTGGGCTCCCACAGTCTTGGGTAGCTCCACCCCTGTGGCTTTACAGGGTACAGCCCCCTTCCTGGCTGCTTTCACAGGCTAGCATTGAGTGCCAAGGCTTGGGTCTTGCACCCTCTGTAGCCATGGGCTGAGCTGTGTCTTCGCCCCTTTTAACCATGGCTGGAGTGGCTGGGATGCAGGGCACCTAGTCCCTAGGCTGCACATAGCAGAGGGGCTCTGGGCCCAGCCCAGGAAACCGTTGTTTCTTCCTAGGCCTCTGGTCCTGTGATGAGAGGGGCTGCCATGAAAACCTCTGACATTTCCTGGATACAATTTTCCCATTGTCTTGGTGATTAACATTTGGCTCCTTGTTACATATGCAAATTTCTGTAGCTGACTTAAATTTCTCCTCAGAAAATGGGTTTTTCTTTTCTATCGCATCCTCAGGCGTCAAATTTTCTGAACTTCTATGCTCTGCTTCCCTTTTAAACATAATTTCCAATTCCAAACCACATCTTTGTGGATACATAAAACTGAATGCTTTTAACAGCACCCAAGTCACATCTTGAACACTTTGCTGCTTAGAAATTCCTGCCACCAGATACCCTATATCATCTCTCTCAAGTTCAAAATTCCAAAGATCTCTAGGACTGGGGCAAAAAGCCACCAGTCTATTTGCTAAAGTGTAGCAAAAGTGACCTTTACTACAGTTCCCAACAGGTTTCTCATCTCCATCTGAGACCACCTCAGTCTGGACTTTATTATCCATATCACTATCAGCATTTGGGTCAAAGCCATTCAACAAGTCTCTAGGAAATTCCAAACTTTCCCACATCTTCCTGTCTTCTGATCCCTCCAATTCTCTAGAAAGTTCCAAACTTTCCTATACTTTCCTGTCTTCTTCTGAGTCCTCCAAACTGTTTGAACCCCTGCCTTTTACTCAGTTCCAAAGTTGCTTCCACATTTTTGGCTTTCTTTATAGTAGTATCCCACTCTCCGTGGTACCAATTTACTGTATTAGTCTGCTCTCATGCTGTTATAAAGAATCGCCTGAGACTGGGTAATTTATAAAGGAAAGAGGTTTAATTAACTCACAGTTTTGCACGGCTGGGGAAACCTCAGGAAACTTACAATCACTGTGGAAGCAGAAGCAAACACATCCTTCATCACATGATGGCAAGAAGGAAAAGTGCTGAGCAAAGGGGGGAAGCCCCATATAAAACCATCAGCTCTCATGAGAACTCGCTATCATAAGAACAGCGGCACGGGGATAACCATCCCCATGATTCAGTTACCTCCCACCGGATCCCTCCCATGACATCTGGGGATTATGGGAACTACAATTCAAGAGGAGATTTGGATGGAGACACAGCTAAACCCTATCACTGCCTTTAAGATACATGAATTGTTTTTCTACGTTAAATAAATTTGTAGATATTTGTTTTTTATTCTCTTTTCAGTCTGCTGAGAGCAGTAGTCTCTTGGAAGTGAGTTTCATTTACATTTTTTCCTTTGGATGCCATATATATAATATATATTATAATATATAATAATTTTTAAAATCAATGGCTGAGGGATAAACGAGGGTTGGTAAAAAAGGGAAAGGATAAGTGTTATAGCTAATGGACCATGTTTTAATGCATCTATAATTAGATGGAAGTTGTCTCTTACCATTCAACATCCTGGATGGCCTTCCTATAGAGGACATTTTCATCTTCTTTCATCTTCCAGAGCTGGCACATGTGTTTCATGTCTTTAGATAGTGAAAATCCATTCAAAATTTCATGGAAAATGCTCTTTCTTCATCCTAAAGAAAGAATTATCATGGCTATTTCATTTATTGAAAAGTGGAACGTGTTACAGTTAGCATGTAGTTAATTCCATATATGTTAATGGTATTATTTTATACATTCACAAAGTAAAAGACAACATTTTGCCAAGTTCTTGATAGTAGCAATAGTAAAATGGAATTTCTATTGGCATATTTTCATATTATTCTGAAATGTTGAATGAATTTATTAAGATTGATAACAATATGTTGTACCTTTATGTTCTAGAATTTAATAACAGTTATTCTTCCAAACATGCCAGTGTCCTCAATAGTTGACAGTGCAAAATATTCTGTTATCACATGCAATCGGTTGTATCTCCTCCTTGAGCTTTCTTTAAGCACTTGTATCCTGTATTTTTTCCCAGGAACCTAGTAATAATTTGAAGAAATGATAAAATATTATCATTGTATATAATGGATATTTATAAATACTGATATACATTTTCATAATGTTATTTAAATGATTACTTCAAATATGTATTTCTGTTTTCTGCATTTTAACTTCTCAACATATTAGGTTGTTATCTTAGATTGGATTTTCTAAGAAATAGACTCTAAGATAGAGATTTCCATGCAGATGATTTCTTAGTGAGTGCTCTTGAGAAAAATTCCTGGGCAGGAGGATTGAGCAGAGAGAGGAGTTGAATAATGATGCAGTTAAATGAAAGATCTTATCTGATCCCATATGGGCTTGAGATGACCATTCAGAGTATTACTGTATGAAGCAAGCAAGGAGGGTGGACCGTTGTATCCCTAATCCATTAGTCATTAGATGTGAGCCTCCCAGCTACCAGCTTCCGGGCAATATCATCTTGGTCAAAGAAGTGCCTGTCTGCTGAGAGAAATTTCTTGGAAGAACTTAGCTATACTCTGTTAGTAGGTAACAATCCCAGCAACTGGGAGAATGAATGATTCATTTGTAATTGGTGAATCTGGGTGGCACACCACAGTGTTTACTACAGTAATATTTATCCTTATTGAGACATACATTGTTTTTAAGTAAAACTTTTATACTTAGTAATGCTTTTAGGTAGTGTTTTGGCCAAGCTAGTTCTTTTTGGAAACAATTTCATTGTGGTATAAATAATATACAATAAACTACACATTTAAACAGTACAATTTGATACATTTTGACATATGCAAATACCAGTGAAACTGTTACCACAGTCAAGATAATGAATATATCCAACATCCTCACAAGTCTGTTTTTGGTAATCACTCTCTCCTACCCCACACTTCATTCTCAGGTTACCACTGATGCTGACTAGCATTAGAGATAAGTTTGCATTTTCTAGAATTTTATAAAAGTAGAATCGTCAAGTATGTACCTTATTTCTGGTCTATTTTCTTTCACTCACAAACTGCTAACTTTCATTTTGTGAATAATATCTCTGTGTGAGTACACACGTTAAGAAAGTCAATAAAAACATTGTACTTTGATTCTCATACTAGTTTATGGGTCTGCATTATATATTTAAAGATACCATCATGTTAGGATTAGCCCTTAGGTATCAAGTAACCCTGGTGTTTAGGCAATTATTGTTTTATTTGCTATCAATCTTTTTATAAGCTCACCTTCCACTAATTACCTAAAAATATTTGATTTAACATCTGAGTACAGAAAAAACATATTCACAATGTTTAAATTTTATAATTTAATATTACAATTTACAACAGTTTAGTCCTGAAATTGAGTATTTCTCACCTACTATTCTGCTCTATTTATTACCCAGTCCATGAAAAAATTTCCCAGAGAAATCACAAACATGCTCTCTTGAGTGTATTATTACCCACCCCACAGAAGAATTTCCAAAAACAATCACAAATGTTCTCTCCTGGGGGCAACCATTTTCTTGGGCCAGCCATTCATTAAAACAAAATACTCTGTATATTCATGTGGGTAGACATTTGTCGGTTGTTCTTTTGAGGCGTTAGTGCCATAGCATTTAAGATAAAGAAATAATGAATTCACAAATTTTATAAAGTCCTCTTAAAGTTACGAAGTCAATAGCACCACCACTTTGATTCCTGTACCATGCAACTTAGGCTTCACAATTCCAAGAACCTACTACCATTATTTCTTATAATGTCCTCAGATTAAAACATGTATTGTCCTTTCTTTATACCTCCCTACACTTTAATTGAATATGTTGCCATTTACTGGATTCTGTACACTCTTTTTGTTTTCATGTCCTCCCTTTTCATTCTTCTGGACATGAATCTCAAGTCAATAGATACCTTGTAAGAGATCTCTCTCAACCCAAATCACTGTTTATTTTGAAGGAGTTAACCTTTCTGAAGCAGTACTTCCTGCTTCACATTTCCCAGCACAAAAACTTTCAGTGTTTCTCTATTGATAGCTTTGATTTCAAACTGGTAGCCCCAGGGGAAAAGAGAGCTGAAGGATATGTTTTGCTTGGCTGTTTTGTTTGACCTGCAAGGAACTTTAAAAGGCAATGAAACAGGGCAGAGGTTGGACTGATCAACACCATCAGTTTAGCACTTATTGCTGTACTTTATAAGGCTTTACAATTTTATGTGTCCCACATGTCCCCTGAAGGCATTTGATTTTCTAACCTCCTAGGCCAGAGGCTAACATCCAGAATTCATAGTCTGGCACTTATAAACCCTAACATAGCTTCTGTAACTTGTATCTCTATGCAACTCTACAGCAAAATGTGCTTATTTATCTAAAATACCCTTACTCCATACTTCTTTGGAGTGTAATTTTATATATAAAAGTCCTCACCACCTATAACCATTAGGAAGCTTTGATTCTAAGAAGCAGAAACCATCTCCATTTAACTGAAGTGAAATGAAACTTATTGGAGGGATAATGTATAGTTCTTGGAAATGAAGGGAAAGAAGGCAACTGTGGCACAGGGCAGCACTGAGGGGCAGGAACTCCAGGGAAGTTACTTTTTGGGTGCTGGCATTAAAGTGGTTCAGCTTCAAGTTGTACTGACTCTCCTTTTCTCAATTCCAGATTCGAATTTCTAAATCTAATTGGCCCAATTTATAGCCTTTACAGAGCACTATGATTATAGGTTCCCCTAAGATCATGCAGAATGAGGGAGGAGTAATTTCATCCAAGGAAAAGCAGGGTACCATTCACAAAAGAGCAGATACTTATTCAGAACAATTAATGTTACATGCCACAAAAAAACTAACCCTGAAATCTCAGCGGCCTAATGAATGTGTATTTACTGCTCATATAAAGTCTGATATAAATCAGGTAACATTCCTTCACAGTGACTCAGGGACCTAAATTGCTTTCATCTTGTGGCTCTGCCATATCAACATTGAAACTTCAGAGGTATTGACAAAGGAGAGCTGAGAAATTGACACTAACTATTAAGGGCCTCAGGCAAGAAGTGATGCATCACTTCCTACACATTCCTATTTTCCAAGATTCAGTCACATTGGCCCTCATGAAATCTCAAAGGAACATGAGAAACATAATGAAATAAATACCAAGATTTCCAAAGAGTACTAATTTTCTTCACCACAGACAGAATATTGGACAGACAAAAAATTTTGGGAGGGAGGAATATCCATTAAATGATCCTTCAATGCCCTGCTCAGATGCTACATTTTCCATCAAGGCTCTCTTGACCAACCCATAAGGAGATGATTCTCCAACTCCTCTGAACATCTGGAACATTGCATTCTACTTATTTTTACCGTCTCCTATTGTAATAATTGTTGGCTATTCCTTATTAGACAGATTATAAGCTTTTATGGAACAGTGATCAAGAGTCCTAATTTATCTTGTCTTCCTACAGCATTCAAAGCATTGTAGACTTTCAATATATAGCAATCTTTGAAGCCAGAGTGTTAGTATTTTTTCTAAAACTGTATTCATCACAATGAACTTGATGGATGTTCAATAAAAATGTATTGAATAGTCATTCATGCAGATAGCACATTTCTTAAAACATTTACTCAATGTTTATTTACTTATATCATCATGAATGTAAATTTAATGTAATAATATCAAATCCCATTATATTTAGTACAAAGTAAGTAAAATAATTATAGTTTTATACAATTATATTTTATACAATTATACAATTATATTTTATATAATTATACCAATAATTTTATATATTTAAGTAAATTTTTATATTTCATATTGTGAATGATATACATAGTCATAGAAAATTTATAACATTGAAGTAAATTATACAATATACGGTATTTGTATTAAAATACATTTCATAGAAGGTGCTTTAAATTTGAAAAGTTAGCATGAATGCATATTAAATGTGGAGGAGTCTTCCAAATAAAAATATTTCACATTTGTGGGTTTCATCTAAAAATGTCAGTCACTATATGATATGGCTAGTTAGATTTGAATAGGCATAATTTTAATGAATAATATTGTGTGATATTTTTGGGTCCTAAAATTGAATGTTTCTATTAAGTAACAGATATTTAAATGCCAAGCAGAACCTACACTGGCAAAACAAACAAGATTTACTATGTTATCTTAAGTGTATCCTAAATCCTCTTTCATCTTATGGAGAAGAAATATATGCTTTTAGCTTCCAGCCACTTCTGTCTATATTCATTTAAAATAAACTATTATTTATATCAAATATGATGCCATGTGAGTCCACAGTTTGTAGTATAGATAAATAATTTCATTGAATTATTTTGGTTGTTTGTACCTGAGACCTATTTCTGAATCATTTATTTTTCTATTTATATAAGTTGTGCTATTTTATGATCCTACCTATGGCTGTGTTCAATGAGAAGAAATATTTTACCCTGATCTCTTTTTCATTATTATTCTTTAACTTCTGGGATAAATGTGCAGAACGTGCAGGTTTGTTACATAGGTATACACGTGCCATGGTGGTTTGCTGCACCCATCAACCCATCATCTACATTAGGTATTTCTCATAATGCTATCCCTCCCCTTGCCCCCCCATCCCCTGACAGGCCCCAGTGTGTGATGTTTCCCGCCCTGTGTCCATGTGTTCTTATTGCTCAACTCCCACTTATGAGTGAGAACATGCGGTGTTTGGTTTTCTGTTCCTGTGTTAGTTTGCTGAAAATGATGGTTTCCAGCTTCATCTATGTCCATGCAAAGGACATGAACTCATTCTTTTTTATGGCTGCATAGTACTCCATGGTGTATGTGTGCCAATTTTATTTATCCAGCCTATCATTGATGGGCATTTGGGTTGGTTCCAAGTCTTTGCTATTGTGAATAGTGCTGCAATAAACATACATGTGCATATGTCTTTATAACAGAATGATTTATAATACTTTGGATATATATGCAGTAATGGGATATAACCAGAGATACCAAATGGTGTCTCTGGTTCTAGATCCTTGAGGAATCACCACACTGTCTTCCACAATGGTTGAACTAATTCACACTGCCACCAACAGTGTAAAAGCATTCCTATTTCTCCACATTCTCTCCAGCATCTGTTGTTGCCTGACTTTTTCATGATCGCCATTCTAATTAGCATGAGATGGTATCTCATTGTGGTTTTGATTTGCATTTCTCTAATGACCAGTGATGATGAGCTTTTTTACATATGTTTGTTGGCCACATAAATGTCTTCTCTTGAGAAGTGTCATTTCATATCCTTTGCCCACTTTTTGACGGGGTTGTTATTTTTCCTGTAAATTTGTCCAAGTTTCTTGTAGATTCTGGATATTAGCCCTTTGTCAGATGGATAGATTGCAAAAATCTCCTCCCATCCTGTAGGTTGCCTGTTCGCTCTGATGATAGTTTCTTTTGCTGTGCAGAAGCTCTTTAGTTTAATTAGATCCCATTTGTCAGTTTTGGCTTTTGTTGCCATTGCTTTTGGTGTTTTAGTCATGAAGTCTTTGCCCATGCCTGTATCCTAAATGGTATTGCCTAGGTTTTTTCTAGGGCTTTCATGGTTTTAGGTTTTAGGTTGAAGTCTTTAATGCATCTTGAGTTAATTTTTGTATAATGTGTAAGAAACGGGAGCAGTTTCCGTTTTCTGCACATGGCTAGCCAGTTTTTCCAGCATCATTTATTAAATAGGGAATCCTTTCCCCATTGCTTGTTTTCATCAAGTTTGTCAAATATCAGGTGGTTGTATATATGTGACATTATTTCTGTGGCCTCTGTTCTGTTCCATTGGTCTATATATCTGTTTTGCTACCAGTACCAATCTGTTTTGGTTACTGTAGCCATGTAGTATAGTTTGAAGTCAGGTAGCGTGATGCCTCCAGTTTTGTTCTTTTTGCTTAGGATTGTCTTGGCTATACAACCTCTTTTTTGGTTCCATATGAAATGTAAAGTAATTTTTCCTAATTCTGTAAAGGAAGCCAATGGTAGCTTGATGGGGATAGCATTGAATCTATAAATTACTTAGGACAGTATGGCCATTTTCATGACACTGATTCTTCCTAACCATGAGCATGGAATGTTTTTCCATTTGTTTGTGTCCTTCCTTATTTTCTTGAGCAGTGGCTTGTAGTTCTCCTTGAAGAGGCCCTTCATATCCCTTGTAAGTTGTATTCCTAGGTATTTTATTCTCTTTGTAGCAATTGTGAATGGGAGTTCACTCACAATTTGGCTCTCTGTGTTTTATTGGTGTATAGGAATGCTTGTGATCTTTGCACATTGATTTTGTATTCTGAGACTTGGCTGAAGTTGCTCATAGTGTTAAGGGCAGCCAGAGAGAATGGCTGAGTTACCCACAAAGGGAAGCCCATAAAACTAACAGCAGATCTCTCTGCAGAAACCCTATAAGCTAGGAGAGAGTGGGGGCCAATATTCAACATTCTTCAATAAGATAATTTTCAACCCAGAATTTCATATCCAGCCAAACTAAGCTTCATAAGCAAAAGACAAATAAAATCCTTTACAGACAAGCAAATGCTGAGAGCTTTTGTCACCACCAGGCCTGGCTTACAAGAGCTCCTGAAGGAATCACTAAATATGGAAAGGAAAGACCAGTACCAGCCACTGAGAAAAACATATCAAATTGTAAAGACCATTGACCCTATGAAGAAACTGCATCAACTAACAGGCAAAATAACCAACTAACATCATAATTACAAGATCACATTCACACATGATAATATTAACCTTAAATGTAAATGGACTAAATGCCCCAATTAAAAGACACGGACTGGCAAATTGGATAAAGAGTCAGGACCTATCGGTGTGGTGTATTCAGGAGTCCCATCTCACAGGCACACACACGCATAGACTCAAAGGGATGGCGGAATATTTTCCAAACAAATGGAAAGAAAAACAAACAAACAAACAAAAAAAAAAGTGTTGCAATCCTAGTCTCTGATAAAACAGACTTTAAATCAACAAAAATCAAAAAAGACAAAGAAGTGCATTACATAATGGTAAAGGGATCAACGCAACAAGAAGAGCCAACTATTCTAAATATATATATATATATGCACCCAATACAGGAGCACCCAAATTCATAAAACAAGTTCTTAGAGACCTACAAACAGACTTAGACTCCCACACAATTATAGTGGGAGACTTTAACACTCCACTGTCAATATTAGATCAACGAGACAGAAAATTACCCTGATCTTTAACATTCCAGGGAAGTATGTTTTCAGTCATACATTGCATATGAATCTGATATATTTTTAAATCCGAGCTTTTGAAGGACAAATTATTTCACAGTTATACGAGTCAGCCTCTCTCAGACTCAAGTACTTTCACTTGATGCAGTATTCCCACCCTATCTTCAATAAAAGAAGAAAACAAAAAACATTGCATTGATACAGGAAATGTATATCTGAATTTTCTATATAGCATATAAAGAAGTAAAATAACTCTGTGATTTGTGATGAGGTAGATTTAGCTGCAACAATGGAGTCTGGGTATTAATATTGGATTAACTTCCTTTGAGATTGCAACTTCCATGTGGCATTCAGCACTTTCCTTGGTTTCTCATCTGTAGGCTGAGAATAAAATTATCCTCTTTCTATTTCCCAACATGAAAGGTCTTTTAACTGTTTGAAGACATATGTTTCATGTGAAACCAAGGAATTGCTACTGCAATTTTGTAAGACAGGAGTTAGCAAACTTATTCTGTAAGGAACAAGATAGTAAATATTTTAGGCTTTGTGGGCCATATGGTCTATCTCACAGCTATTAAACTCTGCCTTTTTTTTTTTTTTTTTTTTGCAAAAGCAACCGTAGACAATATGTAAATGAATGAGTGTAAGTATATTCCAATAAAACTTTATTTTTAAACTACAAGACTAGTTCCTAAAAAAATTTTAACAAAGAACTATTATATGATCCAGTAATTCCACTTCTGGGTATATACCCAAAATAATGGAAAAATGAGTATTCACACAGATATTTGTACACCCATGTTTTGGGTGCAGCATATTTTACTATAGCCAAAAGGTAGAAACAAATGTACACTGTGTACAGTGACAAAGAATGGAGACACAAAACGTGGTGTATCCATACAGCAGAACAGTATTCTGCTTTAAAAAGGAATGAAATTCTGTCACATGCTAAAGTAGGGATGAACTTTGAAGATAATCCACCTAGAGTAGTTAAATTCTTAAACAACAAGTTAAATGGTTGCCAGGGACCAGGGAGGGGTAGGGGAAGTGAGAAGCTCTGGTGTCATTGGTATAGAGTTTCAGTTTAGAAAGATGAAGAATTTTGGAGATAGATGGTGTTGATGGTTACATATCCATGTGAATGTATCTAATGCCGCTGAACTGTATACACTTAAAATGGTTGAAATGTTTTGTATATTTTCCCATAATTAAAGACAAGTCCATGTGCCCAAATTGCTGATATCAATCTATATACATATTGGTCAGCAGTAATGAGCCATGTTTAGTGCAGCTGATATGGTTAAGATGGTAGAACAATTGCATATAATGCAATAGTGGGTACCATCTAATAAAAATTGGTACCCACCCATTTCCGTTTCCATTGTGGATATAAACACCCTTCATATGATGAATCATTATTTGTTATTTGTGTACTTAATAAAACAAATCCCTTTTCTCCATCTCTGTCACCTCTATGATTCTATACATATACAAACACACACACTGTGAACTTCTTAAGAATGACAATTATATCTTCATTACTTGATTCATTGTTTGGCAAAGTAGATACTCAGTAAGCGTAATTAGCAAGTGAATAACGTATATGTGATCATTTTCCTTTTCAAAAACCGCTTCTCATCTCTACCACACCACTACATATTATTATATGCTACGCTTCTTATATAAAACAAAAAAGAATAGGCTGGGTGCAGTGGCTCATGCCTGTAATCCCAGCACTTTGGGAGGCCGAGGTGGGCAGATCACTTGAGGCCAGGAATTCGAGTCCAGCCCAGCCAACATGGTGAAACCCCCATCTCTACTAAATATACAAAAATTACCAAGCGTGGTGGGGCATGCTTGTAATCCCAGCTACTTGGGAGGCTGAGGCAGGAGAATCATTGGAACCCAGGAGGTAGAGGTTGTGGTGAGCCAAGATCATGCCACTGCCCTCCAGCCTGGGCAACAGAGCAAGACTGTCTCAAAAACAAACAAAAAAAAGAATAAGTTTTAATAAACTCTTTTGCAGAAGAGTTTTCATTTTTAAATGTAGAGGAAAAAGAAGCAGAGGATGAATGATAGTGATGCCCAGAAGAGAAAATTGTGTAAGATAAAATCAATTGGCCAGGCACGGTGGCTCATGCCTGTAATCCCAGCACTTTGGGAGGCTGAGCGGGCAGATCAAAAGGTCAGGAGTTTGAGACCAGCCTAGCCGATATGTTGAAACCCTGTCTCTACTAAAAATACAAAAATTAGCCAGGCTTGGTGGTGCACGCCTGTAGTCCCAGCTCCTTGGAGGCTGAGGCAGAAGAATATCTTGAAACCAGGAGGCGGAGGTTGCAGTGAGCCAAGATCATGCCACTGCACTCTAGCCTGGGTGACAGAGCGAGACCCCATCTCAAAAAAAAAAAAAAAAGGATAAAATCAATTTTAGATTGATAAAGAGATACATAATTCCCTCAGTATAATTAAGGCAAGGATCAAACCCAAATGAGTAAGAATGATATAACAAAGGGCTGACAGTATGAAGTGAATGTGATTGTCACCAAATATACATCTCCCAAGAGCTTTAGGACTATCTTCAGCTCATATTCTGCACTTTACATAGTTCTGCCATATGCCCTATATATCTTTTCATCCCCCAGATATTTGAATATCACATCGTATTTTTTGGCACTGAGTAATTGTGGAACTTGATTTAAACTTCCAACAAAGAGAGAAGCTGCTTCAGTCAGCTAAGTGACCAGTTAGTAAGCAATTTCTATTCTCTTAGTGTCGATAGGGTTAAAAACAAAGTCATAAGCTCCCCAAACCCTTGGCTTCCTCAATGTTTTTCATTTAAATAAAGGTCAGAGTCAGTGAATACTTATCTTCTTATCTTCATCCATCTATTTTTTAGAGTCGCACATAAACTCTTTGTCTATGAGGTTCTTAAAGACCTGGACAATATATTTAATCTCTGTATCCTTAAATCTCACCGTGATATCTCAAAGATGGTAGACCAAACTGTTTTCCCTCACTTCTCTGACTCCATACCAATACTTAATCAATTGGGAAAGTTTAATAAACCATTTACCATTGAATATATATGTATATACACACACATATATTTATATATTTGTGTATATTTGTATATTTATGTAATATGCATTTATATGTATATAATATATATTTATATATGTTTACATATTTATATAATATATATTTTTATATATCAGGCACTATATATCAGTGAGCAAAGGCATGATAATCTTCATTTTTACTCCTGTACTCATTTATTCAACATATAGTAATTCTGATTCTGTCTCAAAAACTCTACAGAAATTAACAAAGCACACATTGTTTCTGCCTTTTTGGAGCTTAAAGTTTAGTGGGGGAAAATGTATTTTAAGGCAATAATCATATTTACAAGCCATAGTAAGTGCTATGAATGAAAAGTATAAGGAGCTATGAGATATTTTAACAACAAGAAATGCTGCAGTCTACAGACTGAGAGGAATCATCTGTGAGGAAAAGTACTGAAGCAGAGACATGCAACTCAGTCAAGAGTGTAGGGAATCACATGAACAAAGTCTTGAGATGTTGGGAGAGATCTTGGAATGTTTGAAAATCTGAAAGAAAGCCTATGTACATGGAGTATGGTGAGAGAGGGAGAGCATGGCAAGGTTTAGATTGTACAAGTCATTGTAGGCCACAAGAATAAGTATAGATTTTATCTAAGTGCAATGGAAAACCATTAAAAGTTTGTTTTTTTATTCTTAAATTTTGTTTTACTTAATTTCAAGACACAATCTCACTCTGTTGCCCAGGCTGGAGTGCAGTGACATGATCACAGCTCACTGCAGCCTTGAAACCCTGGGCTCAAGCAATCCTCTCACGTCACCCTCCTGCCTCACCTTCCTAAGTAGCTGGGACTACTACAGTCATGTGCCACTATGCCTGGCTAACGTTAAACAATTATTTTGAAGAGACAGGGTGTCGTTATGTTTCTAAGGCTGATCTTGGACTACTGGGCCCAAGCAATCCTCCCGCCTCATCCTCTTAAAATGGTGGGATTACAGACATGAGCCACCTCACCCAGCCTGTTAAAGGTTTTAAGCAAGGTAGTGACATAATCATTCCTTTTGCTGAAAACAATGCACTTCAGGGAACCTCCATGAAAACAGAATGGCCACTTAGAATACCAAAGCATAGACCAAGCCTTGAGATGTCAATGGAAGTGGAAATGAACATGTCTTTGATACTTATGTTAATGGAGCTATTACTAGTAACTTTGGACAGATTTGAAAGCGGAGGTGAAAGAAAGTGAAGTGTCAGGGATGATCCCTGAGAATATTAGATAATACTGAGCTGGAGAACAGAAAAGAAGGGGCAGATTTGGAGGTGGAGACATTTCCAGATTTCTATTAAATTTGAGGTACATCTGAAACATCTACTTGAAACATGGATGAAATATCTGTGATCAAGATACATATGTGGGATGCCTAGGCATGTAAATACTATTTAAAGTTATGTGAATGGGTACAATAACCTGAAGAGAGACTGTAGATAGAAGGGAAGATTGATCGAGACAAATCTTTGAGGAACTTTTTATTATTATTATTATACTTTAAGTTCTGGGATACATGTGCAGAATGTGCAGGTGTGTTACATAGGTATACATGTGCCATGGTGGTTTGCTGCACCCATCAACCCATCATCTACATTAGGTATTTCTCCTAATGCTCTCCCTCCCCTAACCCCCACCCCATGACAGGCTCTAGTGTGTGATGTTCCCCTCCCTGTGTCCGTGTGTTTTCATTGTTCAACTCCCACTTACGAGTGAGAACATGTGGTATTTGGTTTTCTGTTCTTGTGTTAGTTTGCTGAGAATGATGGTTTCCAGCTTCATCCATGTCCCTGCAAAGGACATAAACTCATCCTTTTTTATGAGGAACTTTTAATGTGTTTAATGACTGGCTAAGGAATAACCCTGAAAAGGAGCACAAAAAACATCGAGGTATGAAGAAAGCCAGTAAGTGTAGTCTGACAAAGTAGTCAGTGGACAGTAATGGGCACCAGCATAAGTTTAAGGCAGCAGTGATAGTGTTCGTCAGTGCTGAAAACTCATTGGAAGTGGCTGACCATATGTTGATTGTGAATGCAATGCCTTCTCCTATCTCCTATTGCTTTTCACTCTTTCCATCATGTCCAGAGTGAAAACACTGGGGAGGTAGAACTATGTACCAAGAGAAATGTTTTGTGTCAGAGGAAACAAGAGCTCATTAATTTCCTCTTGACTCACATGGATAGGAATACGATAAGCAGGAGAAAAATAAAACCTGCTAAACTAGGCAAATAAAACTTAATAGAAAAGAGAGAAAATATTGCTTACAGAGGGAAGACATTTGCAACAATATTAACTAAAGAGAGAGTGAGGAAAATTCACATTTACTATTTTTATTATGTGTTTCCGAAGTCGACATTAAACGAATATTATCACTTTGAAGAGAGAGAATAGATTGTAAGCAGAAGAGGAAGTGGGGTTTTTTAAATGGCATATATTTAAATGTTGAAAAACCCATTTCCAATACCCCCACTGAGATATATGCAATAAAAACACTCCACAATAAGTAATATACATGTGAAGCACCTATAAATCCTCCATTTACAAGATTCTATAGAACTATAAAGTATCATTATTTCTATTATCAAAAAAATAAATGCATACTTTCTAAGAACAAGATGAAGAGTTTAATTCATCTTCCCAGGAAAAGACTTGTGTACTTAATGGTTCAAGGCACTTTTGATGCAAAAAAGTGGGACATTATATACAAAATAGTTTTAATCAGAAAATGAAGGAAGTTTGGTGTGGCTCTAGGGTTACAAGTTTTCCTGCAAAAAGGGAGTACTAAGTGATGCTAAGTGATGCAGTCAAGGAAGCATCTCTGAGGACAGGTTATCCTGGCTCCCATTCCAAAATATTCAGGTCTCCTTGAGTGTTTGATCCTTGGACCAAGGACAAGAATAGAAAGAAAGAAAAGCAACTTGTATAAAGGTTGCCTTCATTTTGTGTCAAATATTGACAGGAGAAAGCCAGATTTGTAGCTTTTCCAGGAATAAGTGAGTCTCAGACACAGTTAAGAGCTTGGCTCTGGAATTAGATTGACCTGAGTTTGAATTGTGGCTCCATCGATCTCTGACTGTGTGAATTTTTGGCAAGTTTTAGCTGAGCCTCAGTTTTCTCATTAGTAAAATAGGCATCATATGGCTATGATTTTGACCCTTGCCATTAGCACTCTGAGATACTTGGTGGTGTATCCTGGTCTCTTCCTCAAGCACCTTTCCACTTTGTTATTTCAAGAGTCTTTGAAATTATGAACAGTAGCTCTTGATCACCAAATAAACAGGAGACTATAGATTCAAAGGAACATTTTAGTAGGATATTTGATAAACTTTGTATTTCTTTATGCTTTGAAAATTAGAGTAGATTTAGATTTAAGGAACTATAAAGCTATATGTTTACAAAACTTGATTCAATTGGGCGATTCTGACTTAGTAATTGAAATAAAATTGATGACAACAAAACATATGCTTTACTATTGTGTTCAAATGTAAAGATTATTCAATGCATAACCAAAATAGGTTCAGTAAATGTTTATATGTACATGTACTTAGATATTTGTAATTCTTATGGTAGAAGAGCATGGGAATGAATGAAAATTCTCCTAGGCTGAAATAAATTAATGTCTAAATAAGAATTGGCCTTTTACTTCACAAATATATATCATTATAGATAAAAGATTCATCCTTTTTAAACTTATTTGTTAAGCTTAGTACTTTCTAAGTACTTTTCTATCCTGTCTTAGTCCCTATGTAAGAATCATACTATTATAAAAATGAACATCCTATTATTTCATAATGATTAACATATCAGCATATTTAAGAGTAATGCGTACATCTTTACCTTCATTATTATTTTCATGTTTAAAATCATGTCAATTCTAGAATAACAAAGTTATAATTATCCATTCATAATAAAAGTCACACCAAGTTATTCTTGATAATTAACTTGGCGTAGTGGAGTGCACTGAGCAATTCAATTAATAATTATGTGGTTGCTAACTCAAATTGTATGGAGAACCAAGGAGTTAAAATTAATAGTATTGTATTTGCAATGAGTTAATTACTTTCTGTTTCTTTTTTTTGAGGGGAGGGGAATAGTGTCATAATTAGTATCCTAATAGAAACAGAATATAAAGTGGGTTTCTGGGTGCTTGCTTGTTGAGATGTGTAACAACATATATTTTAATTATAATTTGAGTGACTAATTGTTGTCAAATACAATTTTAATTTCTTAGTTCAGAGACTAAAAGATCTGTAAACAGTTCAAAAAAAGATTATGATAATATGGTTTATTCAACTAAATAAATCACTGTATGACTTCAGAAGTTTTATTTAACAACAGTTCTATAAATGTTTTTTTTTTTTTTTTTTTTTTGAGACGGAGTCTCGCTCTGTCACCCAGGCTGGCGTGCTGTGGCCGGATCTCAGCTCACTGCAAGCTCCGCCTCCCGGGTTCACGCCATTCTCCTGCCTCAGCTTCCCGGGTAGCTGGGACTACAGGCGCCGCCACCTCGCCCGGCTAGTTTTTTGTAGTTTTTTTTAGTAGAGACGGGGTTTCACCGTGTTAGCCAGGATGGTCTCGATCTCCTGACCTCGTGATCCGCCCGTCTCGGCCTCCCAAAGTGCTGGGATTACAGGCTTGAGCCACCGCGCCCGGCCATAAATGTTTTAACTAATGTTAACATTGCCTTTTTTTTGTAAATCTTCTCTACCACAAATATAAGATAAATTAAGAACAGCATTTTTACGAAATATTGATTATTAAAATTAATATATAAATATTAGCCAAGTATGAGCATTTACAGTGAAACCATAAAGGACTGGCAGGTTTGGGGGCTGTTTTATACTTACAATATCCTTCTTTAATGTTTCTTCATAGCATCTTTTGTTTAGTTTTGGCTAACCACAATCATTTATGAAAAGAAACAGCTAAAATAATTAGTATAACCTCTTTCTCTTCATAAAACCCTCAGATCAATGTGGTCATAATTATGACAGTGTAAGATTATAAAATCTTCTCATTTAAATATACATCTTCATATTTGCAGACTTGGCTAATTTCTTCATTTATCCTTGACATCAACACTTAAACTCAGTCAAAATGGTCATTCGTAGACTCATTATTCATTCAACAAAGATTAGTGTGACCCTACTATGATTCTGAGGGCTAGAAATACAAAACTGAATAAAATATAAACCCTGGTTTCTGTATTTATATATACAGAAAGGAATTGTGAACTCACAATTTTAATGCACATCGACAAGTCCTCAGTTCATGTCTGCATTGGGAACTATGCATATACAAAAGTAGGACTGTCTAACATAGTTTGAGGGTCTCGGTCTGGAAGGAACTGGGTGAGATGATCCTTGAATTGAGTTCTAAAAAATGAGGACGAATTATCCAGATGATGGAAAGTTTAGGAGGAATTAACCAGATAATAGAAAGTTTAGGAAAGAAACACTATTTATATGTCAAGGACTAAGTCTGACCAAACGTATCTCTGAATTGAACTGGCTTTATGTAAGCTAACATTTTTTTTTAAATTGTCACTAAGGTTTTTCACATCTGCAGCAACTACCATCATATCTGGCTCAATATTTACTAAAAGAAATATTTAATGACTTTTGGCATTTATTGCTACTATAATAGATTGCGCTATTTAAAGAGAAATTCTAGATACATGCCGAAGAATTTTCAGGTGAAGTAATGTGATTTGTGGGTTTTGTTTTGACAAACTTCCAAAGAAATTATTTTTAACATAAAGAGCAATGGAGGAAGATTAAACAAGATTGGCAAATGTCGATAATTGCTCAAGGTGGTGACAGGTGCCTGGGGGTCCATAATATGTTATTCTATTTACTTATATATGTCTTTGAAGATTTTCATGATGTAAAATTTTAAAATCAGAATTACAGTAATAACTCTTTGCCGATCGTTTTCAAACTTGGTTCAACAACTGAATTTAAATTACCTACATGGCTTTCAAAATAAATTGGATATCCTGGTTTAGTTGGTCTGGGGTGGGTCCTGGCCATATCTGTAGTGTGTGTGGATGTGTGTGCATTTAGCTTCACATTTGACTACATGGAAAACCAGTTCTGGGCTCTACATATGCAATTCCAATGCCTGACATTAGGTGGTGGTAGTTGTGAGCCATGATTTCAGGTTTAATTTGTAGAGTTAACAGAAGTTTATTCCTCTTGTCAGGATTTTCATACAACTGCAGGACTCCTTATTTTCAAAGATAAAATAAAATTTTATATGAATGAATGCCTTCAAAGAATAAGAAAAATTAATGATTGATGGGATAGGTACTGATAAGAACTTCTTTTAATGTATATTATGATAAACTAATGTTTAACTTGACTCGATGTGCTGGAAATACTTGTTAAATTTTCAAGAATTTTGAGATCTGTTAAACACAGCTATTATCAAAAATTAAATTATGTTAACTTACATTAAATGAAATATATTGTTCACAAATGTACTAGATGCACAAAACTCATCACTACCTAATTCTTTTATTATATTTCACTATTATCTATGATTTTGATACCTGTATAATGGAATGACTATATAATGGTGCAGTACCAACTTCATGTTCGGTGATATTATATTGATAGCTTGAAATTAAACATATTTGGAATATTCAAATATGTCCTTCCTCTCAGGGAAGCTGGTTGTTAGACATTTACCAGCATAGCACTATCTTAATTAACATCATATAATTGTCTTTTATCCATAACATGTTGAGCCAGTAAATATCACATGAGAGTTTGTTCCTTAGGTTTTAATACTTGCTTTACCAGTTTACTGTAGCATCATGTGAAACCAGCTTCTAGACCAGCTGTCTTTAATTGGTATGTAGCCAAGCTAATCCTTATCAGGCTATCATCAACCCAAGCACTTTTGAAATTATTTTTATTATTATGCTACAGAAAGATTGTATGGCTTTTTTACTCTTTTCTTTACCCTAGCCCCAGGATCATATAATTTCATCTCCTATTAATTCCTATTTATTTTCTTAACCAAAATCTTACTTAACTAGCTTGCTTGTCTGCCTGTCTGCCTGCTTGCTTGCTTTTTCTTTTTCTTTTCTTTTGCTTTCCTTTTCTTTTGCTTTGCTTTGCTTTTGCTTTGCTTTGCTTTTGCTTTGCTTTCCTTTCTGTTCTTTTCTTTTCTTCCTTCTTCCTTTCCTTTCTTTCCTTTTCCTTTTCCTTTGCTTTCCTTGCTTTCTTTGCTTTGCTTACTTGCTTGCTTGTTTTCTCCTTCCCCTCCCCTCCTCTCTCCTCCCCTCCCCTCTCCTCCCCTCTCCTCCCCTCTCTTCTCTTCTTTGCTCTTTGCTCTTTGCTTTTTGCTTTTTGCTTTTTGCTCTGCTCTGCTCTGCTCTGCTCTCCTCTGCTCTGCTCTGCTCTGCTCTTCTCTTCTCTTCTCTTCTCTTCTTTTCTCTTCTCTTTTCTTTCTCAGTGTCTGGCTCTGTCACCCAGGCTGGAGTGCAGTAGTGCAATCTTTGGCTCACTGAACCTCCACCTCCCAGGTTTAAGCGATTTCCCCACCTCAGGCTCCCATGTAGCTGTGACTACAGACATGCACCACCACACCCAGCTAATATTTTGTATTTTTGGTAGAGACGGGGTTTTGCCATGTTGCCCAGGCTTGTCCCAGACTCTTTGCCTCAAGTGGCCCTCCCACTTGAGCCTTTCAAAGTACTAGGATCACAGGCAAAGTCACTTCACCCTGCCTTAACTAGCTTTCATAATGTACATATCCCTTACTACCTTTTATTAAATGCAAAACTTTCATTAAAAGACTTTGCTTAGCTTAATTTAATAATTTATAATCCTTCTTGTTTTCTAGCCATAGTTTCAAAACTGCTTGTTTCCCACTAGAAGATAGCTTTAGAGACCAAATTGTTTCTTACAGATAAACGTTAATAAATTTTAATTAAAAATGAAATAAATATATAGCAGTATAATATCATAAAATAGAACATTGATCTATATCTACTTCATAAATTTAGAAATTGAGAAAACAGAGCTTAAAGGTAAGATGGAAAATATTTACCCAGAGTTCCACTGTTAATTGGCAGCAAAGCTGAAATTATCACAGGAATCTTCTGACCCCTATTCTAATGTCAATTTTAATAGCCCACTTGTTTTTAGGAATAGCTGTTTTTGCCTGTTTAGTACCACAAAAAAGCTAACAATAACAAAAATATTGCTACAAAAATTGTGACCTCCCAATTTTGTCCACATTTCACGGACCCATAAAATGATTATATACCTATGCCAATGCATTCTAACTAAATAATATTATTGATGATAAGATAATCCAACCCCCAAGAAATGAAGTATTATAACATTTTAGAACACGCAGAAGCATTTTTAACCAAAATGTTCCATGTGATGTTATAGGGTGCATGTTTTACCTTTTCTTATTTGGAAAAGTAACAAAAGTAGTAACAAACAAAATAAGTTACATACTCTTTGTACATAAATCTTTCGTGTAAGTAATAATGCCCTTTCCCTTCTAGTGTTTCCATTACTGAAAAAAAAAATAGACATATAGCAACGTGCTGGACATTGAAGTTAACTGTTAAAAAGTCATAAGAGGGTAATGTTAAAGGTGATATTTCAGGTAATAAAGCATATGCAGAATGATTCTATTGGCTTTATTTCCAACATGAGTGTTATTAGTACCAAGGACATTGAGGTTTAAAGAAGGGGAGTAATGAGACTGATCATTACTTTGTCTTCTGTAACAGGACTTAGGTGTCCCAGAGTGATCCTGGTTAGTTGATTAGTTAGTTGAACTTCTATTTTTGTTACTAGGCCTGCAGAACTGTGGAATCTCCAGAGTGCTGTGTAATGTTACATAGGCCACACACCAGACACTGTTCCCTGAAGAAATGAAGGTGGAATTGGAACAATATGTAGCCAGTTCTTATTACAGTTACCAAGGAAGTTTGGTTAGGATTCAGGTCTCCATGTCAGAAAAGGAAGTCCTTTTTATGTGCTAGAAAAATAACCCTCATCATCTTATCTTGGGTCTCTCTGGGAGGCATGATGATCTACCTGGTCTTGTAAACTGAATAGAACAGGCTGCGTTGAGACACATATGTCTCACAATAGAGCTTCCACTTAAGGCTATAAAATAGTGGTCCCTCTATTGGGTATATGTTATGCTGGTCCCTATTATAACAACCAATGCAAACTGATTAGAGATTTCTGATCCAAGTGTCATCCTCATCTGCTTTCAAAATACAGCAATGAAAAACTACAAAATAAAAAGATATATTTACAGAACTGTATTTACAGAAATATATATTGATGACAAGATATTCAAATACATATGAAATCATGATACGTATTTACAGAAATATATTTACAGAAATGTGAAGCAGAGAATGGGGCAGAAGTCCCTGCGAGGCTTGACGTTGAACCACAAAGCGATAGTGGAAGCCAGGAATTTGGATGCTGTGGGATAATAGGGATTAAAATTGCTTCAAGCCATGTATGAAACTGGAGACAAGCTCAGTGTTCAAAACCAGAGGCTGGGCTCTGGTGCTTGCATTCATGAAAGAAAACCTGGTGAAAAAGTGATGCTTCAGGCTATAGCCTGAGGCTACAGCTTGCATAAACTTATGGGCCTATGTAGGTGTAAGAATAAAGACACAGCCTTGCAGCTAGGAACTGTGTTGCATCTGTTCTCTTGCTTGATGAATGGATTGAAATTACCCCAGTAACACTGCAGAACTTTAAACCTTAAAGGGGTGGCTGGAGACCACGGGAGGCAATGCATATGCAACTACAAAATGCTAGATGAGGATACATGAGGAGGGAGAACAGGAGGCAAACGTAAACATGGACCTCCAATAGAAATGACAATTGAAAACATACATTTAACTTCTCTCTCTCTCTCTCAAATTGTTCAAAGATTACACTAAGGGAATAAAATACATAAAATACAGTCATAAAATGACAAATAAAATGGAAGAAGAGACATCTGCAAAGACATAACAAGTCTATAAGATGAAAATTAGGACAAGTAAGCCAATTTATTTTTCAGGATCCAGGAAAGATTTGTGGACTGAAGACGCTAGGTTTCTTAGAAGGCCGTATATTCTCAAGTGGGGCTGGAAATAAAGGGGTTGTTTTGAATCCCTTAAAAGGGGCAATTACATTTCATGTCGCCAGCTCAGGATAGTTAGGTAGACACTACTCCTCTTTCATCCCAGCAGACATGAGTGAGTAGTTTGCTTTCTGGTGAGGCTGAAACAACTTTTGGCATATGGACCACAGGATTAGTTGATGGAAGAGAGAGCCACCATACTGAAAATACAGCATTAGGTTAAAGTCAACATATTTAATGGTGAGATCAACAGTCCCTCTTCACCTTCTTGGCTCTTAAGTTTCTATTCTCTGAACAGTAGATTATAAATTTATTCTCCTGAGAGCCTAACTGGAATATGACAACTATTTTTAGTCAGGTTTTATTGCTGTAACAAAATACCATAGATTGGACACCTTATAAGCAGCAGGCCTTTATTTCTCACAGTTCTGGAGGCTGGGAAGTTCAAGATCAAGGCACTGGCTGGTTTGGTGTCTGGTGAAGGCTCATTTCCTGTCTTCTCACTGTAACCTCACAAGGCAGAAGGTCCAAGGGAACTGTCTTGGGCCTCTTTTACAAGGGTACTATTCTCATTCAGGATGGCTTTGGCCTTATGACCTAATTACCTTCCAAAGGCCCCACTTCCTAATATCATCACCTTGAGGGTAAGGATTTCAACATACAAATTTTGCAAGAACACAAACACTCAGATCATAATAACCTACAATTATATGTAATGATCCACCAGTGAAATTGACAGACCTGTGCCTGATCCACCAGTGAAATTGACAGACCTGTGCCTAATGACCATATATTGAAGCCCACCAAGTATAAGCCCTACATATGCACAAGGAATTTACAAAAGCACTTAATGCCTCAACTTTAAGAGACAATCAAGGATTTCCAGGTATTTGAACATGTCTCAAAGATGGAAGACAGAAACCAACATAAAATCAAAAAAGCAGAAATACTGGGAAAAAACAAGAGCCACATAAATGAAACAAAAATCTCTGCAGAAAGAGAGACAAGGCATAGACATTAAGAAAACTTTTTAAAGACAGCTATAAAGTTACTATCTCAGAGTGAGACTAGTCACTGTATTCATAAGAAAGAACAAGAGACTATAGAAAGTGATATTTCTGAGAAGAGAAGGGTTATTTAAATTAATGGTATAGCAGATTAATTTTTTAAATTTTTATTTGTATAAATGTATGGGTTACCAGTGTAATTTTGTTATAGGAATATATTTTATAGTGGTGAAGCCAGAACTTTTAGTATATCTACCACTGGAATAACATACATTGTATGTATAGCAGTTTTAGAGCAATGAAACTACTCTGTGTGATACTATCATGGTGGATACCTTTCATTATATATTTGTCCAAACCCATAGAAGATACAACATCACAAGCAAACTCTAATGTAAAGTATGGACTTTGGGTGTTAATGATGTATCAGTGTAGGTAAGTCAATTATAACAAATGTGCCACTCTGGTGTGGGATGTTGATAGTGAGGTAGGCTGTGTGTATGAGGAAGGGGGCCAGGGAGTATATGGGAAATCTCGGAACTTTCCCCTCGATTTTGCTGTAAATGTAAAACTGCTCTAAAAAATCAAGTCTATTAAAAATGAATAGCAGAAACAGCAAAAGAAACTACCATCAGAGTGAACAGGCAACCTACAGAATGGGAGAAAATGTTTGCAATCTACTCATCTGACAAAGGACTAATATCCAGAACCTATAAAGAACTCGATCAAATTTACAAGAAAAAAACAACCCCATCAAAAAGTGGGCAAAGGATATGAACAGACACTTCTCAAAAGAAGACATTCCTACAGCCAATAGACACATGAAAAAATGCTCATCATCACTGGCCATCAGAGAAATGCAAATCAAAACCACAATGAGATACCATCTCACACCAGTTAGAATGGCGATCATTAAAAAATCAGGAAACAACAGGTCCTGGAGAGGATGTGGAGAAATAGGAACACTTTTACACTGTTGGTGGGACTGTAAACAAGTTCAACCATTGTGGAAGACAGTGTGGCTATTCCTCAAGGATCTAGAACTAGAAATACCATTTAACCCAGCCATCCCATTACTGGGTATATACCCAAAGGATTATAAGTCATGCTGCTGTAAAGACACATGCACACGTATGTTTATTGCGGCACTATTCACAATAGCAAAGACTTGAAATCAACCCAAATGTCCATCTGTGACAGACTGGATTAAGAAAATGTGGCACATATACACCATGGAATACTATGCAGCCATAAAAAAGTATGAGTTTGTGTCCTTTGTAGGGACATGGATGCAGCTGGAAACCATCATTTTCAGCAAACTATCGCAAGAACACAAAACCAAGCACGACATGTTCTCACTCATAGGTGGGAATTGAACAATGAGATCACTTGGACACAGGAAGGAGATCATCACACACCGAGTCCTATTGTGGGAAGGGGGGGCAGGGTTAGCATTAGGAGATATACCTAATGTAAGTGATGAGTTAATGGGTACAGCACACCAACATGGCACATGTATACATATGTAACAAACCTGCATGTTGTGCACATGTACCCTAGACCTTAAAGTGTAGTGAAAAAAAAAATGAATAGCAGAAATAAAATTCAAAAGAAGAAGATAAATTTGAAGAAATATCTCATAAAACAGTATAAATAGGCAAAAACATGGAAAATGGGAAAGAGTATAAGAATCTTAGAAGATCATTCTAGGTAAGTGTTTCACAACTAGGGGTGATTTTGTCCTACAGAGGACATTTGACAATGTACAGAGACCTTTTTCGTTGTCACAAATCAGGAAGGATGTACTGCTGGCATCCTGTGAAGAGTGACACAAGAGGAATTGCACCATACAGCCATCCACAACAAATGATTACTCAAAGTGTCTATAGTGTTTATGTTTAGAAACTATGTTCTATGTAATCCAACATTCAAATAATAGATGTTAAAAATAGAAGAGAGGCAACTGTGGAGAGAAAATTATCAAAGAAAAGACAACATAAATTTTCTTAGAACTGAAGAAAATGAGTGTCCAGGTTTAAAGAGCTTACTAAATGCCCAGCACAGCAAGTAAGCTAAAAATCTACACCAAGGCTCATCATCATAATTTTGACCAAAACAAGGATAAAGAGAAGTTCACAGATCAGAAATCAGAATGACTTTGGACTTTTCAACAATAGCCATGGAAAATAGCAGAAAGGAACACTTCCTTTAAACTTCTAGGAATAATTAACTTTGGCTTTGATTTCATACCCTATATGAAATTGTGTTCACAATTCTTTGATCTCTTCTATTCAAGAGTTACAGCTAAATGTCTCTCTGATTGAGTGTGGACTAGATTCAATGACTCTCTTGTGATACGTCAATTCCAAGTGTAGGTTGTAGAAAGACTGGTTTATGTCTTCTGTTCTCCTTCCATATCTCTCTCTCTCTCTCTCTCTCTTCTCTCTCTCTCTCTCTCTCTCTCATGCATGCTGCTTCTGTGGCAAGACATGTCATGAGTAGCCCTATGGATATGCACATATGCTGAGAAACTAAGGCCTCCAGCAAAGAGCCATAAGCATGAGCTTAGAAGTGCATGATTCAACACCAGTCAAATCTTTAGAGACTGCAAGCATGGACAACAGCTTAACTACAACCTCGTAAAATAACCAATGCCAGTCCCACCCTGCTAAGCCACTCAGATTCTTGACCTTCAGAAACTGTCAAATAATAAACATTTTTGTTTTTAAGCTGCTAAATTTTGAAATGATTTGTTATTCAGCAATATATAAATTTTACACTCTGATAAACTATAGATTGAGTGTACAGAGAAAATAATTTTCAGAGAAAGCCTTAAGTACTCCCCTAAACCTTTTTTCCCAGAAATCTATTTTAAAAATATACTCTACCAAGTGAAGAAAGAAACCAAGAAGGAGAATGTTTATTTGTGATTGGAAATCAGAAGGAGAGTGTTTTAGGCGTGATTCGCCATGTTATGCTGCAATAATAAACAATTCCAAAATATTAGTGGCTAGAAACACAAAGGTTGATTTTTGTCTTTGCTACATATCCAACACAAGTCAGTTCAAGATCAGAACAAGAGTTCTGATCATTGTAGTCACTCAGGAATCTAAGCTGATTCAGTCTCTAATATTCTATCATTCTACCATAACAACAAGAAGCTTTAGGGTTCACCATGTCAGTCAAAAATGCACGGAAAATCTTAAACTGACTCTTACATGTCTCTGTGTAGGAGTGATATATGTCATTTTCATTTCACTTCATCATCCAAAGGAAGTCACATGGTCATGCCTAACTTTGAGGGGACAGGGGATTGTAATCACCAATATTTTTAAGAGAAGTAAGAGAATTAGGAAAATATTGGAGCATTAGCATTACCTACAAAGCATAGCATCCAGAAAACAATCAAACATGGGAGGAAGATGCAAAGTGGTGCCAGAAGGATGGTGGAGAAGATTCAGTAACAACAGCTGTATAACAGGTGTGGAGAGAACAGGTGTAGAGAGAAACCAGTACAGATTGGAGAAGAAAATAGTGCTCCAGGAATTTTGTTACCAAGAAAAAAAAATCTAATTTATTTGAATGTATTGAGAGGTGGCATTTTTACTGTGTAAGAGTATAATATATGAAATATATGACAGAAGTAGCATTTAAAATTTTATTAAACATAAGAGATCCCTATCTCACACTGTACATAAACATAAAAATGATAAATTGATTGATTGCCTAGACATGAAAAGCAAAGCATTAAAAAATATAAAAATATTTTGGGACTACTAGGGAAAAAGAGGTGTTCCTTAAGCAACAACACAAAGCAAAAATTATAAAGAAAAAGATTGATATATTTGATCATTTTAATTAAAAACCTGTACAATGCAAAGGCTTTATAAACAAAAGACATAGGCTCAGATAATATATTTGCAATACTAAAACAATAAAGGATTTATGTCATAATTTAAGAAAAATATTTACCTATCAATAGAACAAAATAAAAATAACCTAATAGGAAAACATTTTTAAAGTTTAAAAAATCATAGACAATTCACAGAACATCTGAATGTCAAATACACCTATGAGTAGATGCTAACTCTCATTTATTATTGGAAAAATTACTTTATATTAGTCCGTTTTCATGCTGCTGATAAAGACATATATGAGACTGTGTCATTTATACAGGAAAAAGCATTTAATGGACTTACAGTTCCACACGGCTGGGGAGGCCTCACAATCATGGCAGAAGGCAAGGAGGAGCAAGTCACATCTTACATGAATGGCAGAAGGCAAAGAAAGTCCCCTTTATAAAACCATCAGATCTCATGAGACTTATTTACTGTCATGAGAACAGCATGGGAAAGATCTGCCCGCATGATTCAATTACCTCCCACCAGGTCCCTCTCGCAACATGTAGGAATTCAAGATGAGATTTGGGTGGGGACACAGCCAAACTATATCGTGCTAAGTGAGATAACATACTCCCAGCAGACTGGAAAAAGTAAAAAATAAGAGGGTGAAAGGTCACAAACTCTCATTCCTGTAGAAATTTAGGTGGTACAACCAATTTAGAGTATAATTTAGCAATAATCTAGTTAAACTGAGGATGGCATGCCCTCCCAAACAGCATTCCAGTTAATCACATTGGAGATAGCATGATTGTTCTCAGGCTTCCATATTTTCTGTTCAAAAGTAAGTTGTCAGTCTAATTAGCATTCCTTTAAAATAGATGTGTTTCCTCTTGATGATTTTAACATTGTGATTTTATCTGATTTTCAGCACTCACCAGTCTTTAAATGATTATGTAAGATTTTCATTGCTGAGGAGGAAACCCTGTCACCTCAAATACTATCTTAGTTATATTTTCACTTTATTTTACCCTGATATTAAATGAATTCCTTAAAAATTTAGGTTAGAGAACTAATAAATGATAAAGAGAAAAATGATTCTTCATCCCGATAGCTGTTATGTGAGGGTAGAATCATATGACTGATTTTTTTCTCTGTCATTTTGTAACTTGGAAATTCTTATTTTTTAATACAATGAAAATATCTTTATAATTAAAAAACACTAAAAAACAATAGTCTGTTAATGACAAATCGAAGGACGATTTCATTAAGCTAAAAATCCATGTTAAGGTATTATAAGATGAATAGACACTCCAAATGAAAACAATTTGGAGTGTTTTATTTACCTTTTGTATGTGATACTTATTTTTCAGCAGTTGTCATGTTAGAAAAAGTTGAAAAAATTAAACAAGATACCCCCCTTTTGGCCTCTCACATTCTAAAATTGTAATGGATAGACTTCAAATTAAATATCTAATTTGACTCCTTTCCACTTCCACCCTCATAGCATTAGAGACATGTGGAAAAATGAAAATAAATATGGTATTTTATGGCAGGGGACCTCAACCCCCAGGCCACAGACCCATACCAATCCATTGCCTGTTAAGGACCTGAATCACAAAGCATTAGGTGAGCAGCAGCGGGCTAGGGAACGAAGCTTCATCTGTATTTACAGCTGCTCCTCATTACTCCATTTCTGCCTGAGCTCCACCTCCTGTCAGATCAGCAGCCACATTAAATTCTCATAGGAGCACAAACCCTACTGTGAACTACTCATGCAAGGGATCTAGGTTGCGTGCTCCTTATGAGAATCTAATGCTGGATGATCCGTCACTGTCTCCCATCACCCCCATATGGGACCATCTTGTTGCAGGAAAGCAAGCTCAAGGCTCTCATGAATCTACATTATGGCGAGTTGTATAATTATTTCATTATATATTACAATATGATAATATAAATCATGTGTACAATAACTGTAATGTACTTGAATCATATGGAAACCATCCCCCAACCCGGTCCATGGAAAAATTGTCTTCTACAAAACCAGTTCTTGGTATAAAAAGGGTCGGGGACCACTATTTTACGGGATAAGTGAAAGTTGGATTTGAATCCAACTCTACCTTTTACTTTCCATGTGAACATTAAAAAATGACTTAATGTCTCTGAATCTTTTTTTTTTCTTCTAAGTAATAACTACCTTGCAGAGTTATTACTTGAATTGGCCATAAGATAAAGAGGACACCAAATACAGTGAATAATAACATAATAATAAAGAATCCTTGTGAATTTTATTCAACAATATCCATACTGAGGTATTTAAGGTGAATGAAGTTGATGTCAGTAATTTACTTGGATATGCATCAAAAATATGATTGACGGATGGATAGAGGAAGGGAAAGATATGTGATCAAAATGAGTATAGTAAAATGTTCATGGTGGAATCTAGGTATATAGATATCACTTGTAATTTTTAAAAATGTTATTGTACGTTTGAAATTTTTTATGTTAAAATATTGGGTGAAAATTCTGATGCCCTGGCCGTGTCCCAAATCAGTTGAATCAGAATCTCTGGTGTATTTTTTTTAAAGATCCTTGGATGACTCCAATGTATGGCAAGGTTGCAAACCACTATTCTAACTTCTCACCACCCCCTTCTTTATAGCTTACAAAATTATATTTCTAAATGTCAAATGTCACAATTTCACTTTCCTTCTTCAAGAACTGATTAGACTTCTAGCTTCCCCTATGCTCTCATCTTGCATAACATTCATTTGCACATGGTTAAATCTGATAGGCAATAAATAATAACCTATCTGTCTTTTCCTGACCCAACATAGCTAAAAACCTTCATTTCAAGGCCAAAATGCAATATAATCTCACAGACGAGAGTAGCTATAGACAACTAATTCTTTCTGGTCTCTTGTGGTCATGGTACTATTCACCACTGCTGTCCCTGCTGTTTATTTGGTGGACCAGCCAGTTTTACTGTGACCCATACCATGGCCCATGAGAAGCATGAAGCTGCCAAAATTGCAATTGTAGGGTTAATGAAAAACACGGTGAAGTATAGCTTACATATATATACAATTCTGGCACAAAATAAAGCCTAAGAAATTGTACCGGGGCTGGGTGTGGTGGCTCAGGCCTGTAATCCCAGCACTTTGGGAGGCCAAGGTGGGCAGATCACCTGAGGTCGGGAGTTCGACACCAGACTGAGCAATGTGGAGAAACCCTGTCTCTACTAAAAATACAAAGTTAGCCAGGTATGGTGGCACATGCCTGTAATCCCAGCTACTCAGGAGGCTGAGGCAAGATAAGCCCTTCGACCCTGGAGGTGTAGGTTGCGGTGAGACAAGATCGCACCATTGCACTCCAGCCTGGGCAACAAGAGCAAAACTCCATCTCAAAAAAAAAAAAAAAAAAAAGAAAAGAAAAGAAAAAGAAGTTGTACCAGGAAGTGCATTGGGAATGCTCTATATATTCTCTCCCTCCAAGAAGTTTTTAATTTATTGTATTGTGAAAGATCTGCACCTATTTATTTTGCTTGGTACTGTTTTGCAATAAACTACTTTTGCATAAATAAACTCAAAAACTTTAAGGATATTCATGAGCCTTCATAATATTGATCTAGTACATCTTGCCCAATTAGCCCTTAGGCCATTCCCTCCATGCCACTGGTTGAAAAAGATGCTCCCCACCCCGGCAACATCAGCATCAGACCTCTGCAACCAGAAAGATTCCATAGGTAACGAAATTCAAATGCTGGCATTTGGAAGTCGAACCAGTGTGTTTTGAAATGGAAAGGCAAGGGGAAGTGCATAGAGCAAGTACAGCGTGTGCTACAACTTCAGTACATACCCTCCTTAAAATACTGTGCAGCTAAACTGTCAATTTCCCGTTGGTAGACATAGTATCTTTTTCAGCTTTATACCTTCCAAATTCAACACACTGCTAGCCTCAGGACTAAGCACTCAATAAATGTTTATCAAAAGAATGAGGAAATGAATTAATGGTGAAATAAAATGTACAAACACACATGCTTCATACACATTTAGGAAGCATTTCTAGTGAGCGTTGTTGATATTTTATTTCTTAAAGGTTCTTTTTCTTTCCATGTTCATGTTATGCTTTATTTTTTAAAAATGTTGCTTCTGCTTATTTCTCTTTCTACAACAGCTATATTTACTTGCCTGAGAGCACAGCATATACTGATGTTCATCAAACTTTAGATGAAACACCTAAAATGATAGAAAAGAATCTGCTCAAATTAAATAATAAAGTAACCCCTACAGGTTTAGACATGTGCCTTCAGGTGTGAGAAAGAAAAAAATTTAATGAATATGTAGTTTATGCCAAGAACATTTCCCTCATGCACTTGTGTTTTAATAAGATAGAATATAAAATAGCAAAAGGGGCCTGATTCTTGTGATGATATTTACTCATAAGGTAGTGAGTCAGATGTGATGAAATTTTCTTTGACTCAGAGCTGCTAGACTTGGGTCAGATTTCAGTTCAGTAAATTTGCAGTGAAGTTGTCTTTCTTACATGGTGTCATGCTGGAACTGGGCTGCTCCCACAGTTACATACAGGCTAGGGAGTAGGCAGGACGGGGGGAAATCCTCTTAATGTTTATGGTGGCAGTAGATTCAAACTAAAATTAGCATTACAGCCATACTCCTAATAAAGGGCCCCTGGCATTAACAAATTTATCAAAAATACATAAACTGAAATCTGCCTTGAAATTAATTACAGTTTCTCTAATTTTATAAGAAAATATTTTGGACCCTTCCCCTCTGCCTTATGGGTGCAACTCCCAGCAGAATAGGCCATGTCTCCTGAAAATAGTTCTTATTTCTTTACTACTTATGACCTCTTATAGCCTAGATGTTTTTCCTTGATATTTCTAATTGAAATGCTAATCTGGCATAATTTCAGAACTAATTTTCTGTTAATGCCACTTGAAACATCTAAATTCCTCCTTTTTCAATAATACTATATTTGTGTGTTCCAAACACACACAAATCATACTATATTTGTGTGTATATATAGTAAATTCCAGCTTATAAAAGTAAAATTGGATTTTTTTTCTTTCTTTGGAAAATTACTTTATAATTAATTGAGAATTATAAATGTCACTATTTTTTTAATGCTGCAAACTTTGAGATTGGTTTCAGTAAAGTAAAACTTAGTAAACATTAAGAAAAATAATAGCTTGATATATTCATTAATATGGTAAATGAAAACTTTTATGTGTATATAGGCTTTTGTTTTTTTTTTTTTTTTTTTTTTTTATTATAATTTAAGTTCTAGGGTACATGTGCATGACGTTTATATCATGTATAACTCCCCAGTGCAATCCCTCCCTCTCCCCCCTCCCCATGATAGGCCCCAGTGTGTGATGTTCCCCTTCCGAGTCCAAGTGATCTCATTGTTCAGTTCCCACCTATGAGTGAGAACATGCGGTGTTTGGTTTTCTCTTCTTGTGATAGTTTGCTAAGAATGATGGATTCCAGCTGCATCCATGTCCCTACAAAGGACGCAAACTCATCCTTTTTTATGGCTGCATAGTATTCCATGGTGTATATGTGCCACATTTTCTTAATCCAGTCTGTCACAGATGGACATTTGGGTTGATTCCAAGTCTTTGCTATTGTGAATAGTGCCGCTTTTGTTAATTATAACTACCTTCATAGGAAAAACAGTCTTGTGGAAGGTAATGGTGCCAGTGAATCTGTATAAGAGAGAAAATAGAATTTCCCATTTAGAATAAAGCTAAGTAAAAAGTTAATTGTTTCAGTTTTATTTATATATTTGTAATTGTGCTCTCATGCCATATATATTCAAAGATACACAGAGATTTTAATTTGTTTATGGCCAAAGAAAATGAGTCTGTCCCATGTAAAAGGGACATTTTCATAAACTGATCTCAAGTGGTGTATTTTGATTTGCTGCAGCAGCGTATGAGGAAATAACATTTTGGCAGCCTAAGAAGAAAAATGTCATACCTTTCTATTTTTTATTCATACTCTGCACATTTGGAATTTGTATTTTCACCATACTTTTGGGAAGATAACACGAAAATGCCTTGCTTGCCTTGAAATCAAAATCTGTTTGCCCTTCATTTTAAAATAAAATGGCTTTTTCATCTCATTTTCCTTTAGCAGGAAAGAGTAAGTTAAATTATTTGTAGTTGTGTTAAGTGTACCGTCCCTCCCTCATTGAGAAAGAAACAAAGACATATGATTCCATTTACTGTAATCGTTTTAGTATGCCCAATTGCAATAGCAGTAAAATCATTTACATGAAGTAAAATGTTTGAGCCTTAAAGGACAAGAAGCCTAAATTT
Organism: Trachypithecus francoisi; assembly: GCF_009764315.1. Lineage (NCBI taxonomy): Eukaryota > Metazoa > Chordata > Mammalia > Primates > Cercopithecidae > Trachypithecus > Trachypithecus francoisi. The sequence continues at coordinate 105,606,272 of NW_022681471.1, forward strand.
AGCTGAAGATATACAACCTTCATGTGCCAATGAGGAAATGTACAAAATCAGTTATACATATTTTCCTCATTCATAGATATTGAAATATTCATATATACGTATTGATAATTTAATATTTTCTAAATGAAAATTACATACTATATATATATATATTTGAATATTATGATTATTGTTATTGCCAGCATTGACTGAGCACTTACTATAGGCTCAGAAAACTTCACTATATTATTCTTAATTCTTATAACAATCCTGTGAAATATATATTGTACCTATTTCACCAATGAGAATTCTGAAATCAGAAAATTAACTCACTTGCTAAAGTTTACAGAGCACTGTTAGGCAATAAAACAGAATTTCAAACTCATGTTTGCTTGTCTTCAAATTTTATATGCTGTACAACCTGATTGTTTTACTACTTGTTCTTAATTTCAAAAAAAACTTCATACTAAAAGAAGATAGTTTGGAAGTTCTAAAGAATATTTTTTTTAGAAGGTATACTAATTTGAAGTGGATACCAATATTTGTATTAAAATTACTTATGGATAAATTTGAATCTGCAAAAATTAAGTGCAGCGTTATTCTTTGGCACCTGTTATAGGAGGTAAAAATGGTGATTCAATGTAGTTTCTATCCTTAGGGAGCATTTAGTGTAGTTTAGACATAATGACACTAATGTAAATTAGAGTAGAATAAATTCTTTAAAGTAGGATGAAAGGAGTGTTAAAGAGCACACAGTTTCAGTTATGGATGATAAAATTCTGGAGATCTATTATACAGCATAGTGCCTAGAGCGAATAATGCTGTATTGGATGCTTAAAATTTCCTAAGAAATCTTACGTTGTGTTCTTACCACCAATAACAATAATAATAAAGGGGACAAGAGGAAATTTTGAGAGATGACAGATATGTTTACAGCCTTGATGGCAACGATGGTTTTGTGGGTGTATACTTATCCCCAAACTCTTTGATATATATATGTATATAAAATATGTACAGTTTTTTGTGTGTCAATCATACTTCAATAAGGTGGTTACAAAAAAGAATCAAGAAAAATAATCACCCTAATAAAAAGAGTGTTATTGTATATTAAAGAGGGGAGAGATTACTTCTAATTGGTAGTATCAGAAAGGTCTTCATGGAGGAAGGTATAGAAAAATCTAGGACAATATAAGAAACAATACTTTAAGAAAAGGAATAATATAAACAAAATTAACCCAAAAGATGAAGAACCCTCAAGGATGTTTATGAAAAATCAGGAGAAATTCCATTTTGATTTGAGAGTATGAGGTACTTTTCGTGATATATAATAAGTGTCTAGAAATATGTTGAGAAAATGCTGCTTAGAAAGGAGGTTAGGTTATTTATTAATCCATTCCTTCGAAATGTAAGTTTCATGATAATCAGAAACATACGAGTGTAGCTGTCCATAACAACATGATTTATTTCCAAGAGGATAGTATATTATTGGAGAAGTAGATTTTTTTCTCTTTCACAAGCTAATATAATGTTTACTGATTCTAATGACACTTAAAGAAACAAGAAACAAAAAACATATACACTATAAGCTATCTTTATTCGACTATGTTATTGTCTTGCATTCCTGATTAGAAACATACAAGTTAGCCTCCCAAAGTCTCAGTTTTCTCATTTGCAAAATGAATAAAATAATAGTACCCACCCCCAAGGTGCAGATTAATTAAACTTAATCTGAAGTTTTAATTAGAGTGCATAGCATATATTTGTGGTTGCTTTTGCTCCTATTTATGGCTAAAAGTTTCTACATCTATTACATATTTTTGTGTTTGAATGAAGAGAAAGGCGCCATTATTTCAAATATCCCCTCTAGCCAACAAATGAAAGCTAAGACTTAGAAGCTAGGATGTCTAACACCATATCCTGTTCATGTGGACTATATAGTAGAAGATATGTAAATTAAGACTCAGTTAAATGCTCACATTTTATAAAGGAGACCCTTGAATATATCAAATCCTCAGAGAGTGTGTTAGCTTAAACTCTTAGCCTGCTGAGTCAGTTTCTATAGTTGATTTCTCCAAAAGGTCTTGATATTAAAAGTAGCATTACAGATCACTAATAGCAAACTATTTCTGCTACTTTGGGTATTTTTACAGCGTGCTAATTGTGCCAAATCAAGACATTGAAATCGCATAATTTTAGGTTAATATTAGCATAATCCTACATACTTTTTCAGAATCAGTGCAGGAATAGTACACCCGGAATATTTTTCCATCATGATGGAATTTTCAAATATCACAACCTTTACATTGTCAGTTGTCTGCTGGAACATTATATTTTGGCAAAGATATTTGTAAAAGAGAAGGCAAAGAAAATTTGTGGAGTTCTAGACAATAGTAATATATCAAAGATACTTTGCTTTCCTTTTTATAACTAACGAGTTAAATAATCAGATACCAAGCGTAGGTAAAGAAATGAATCTCTAACTATTTGAGTACTTATCAATTTATCTCAAGGATATTTATGGTGTTTCCCCCTAAGCCAAAATATAGTGCTTAATTAAGGTCCCCTTGGCCCCCTAAAAACCTCTTAGGTCAAGTTTCTGATATGTGTGTATACTTATATACATATTAAAGTACATGTATGATTGTGTGCACTTTCAGATCAAAAAGTCCTCATTTATCTAAAGCGATTTTAGTTTATTGGTGAGGCTTTTCTGTTATAGCCTCCTCCTCCACAGATCTGCCTGTGTAGAGATTTAAGCCCATTAAGAGACCAGCAAAGTTTAAACAACACTTTAGAAATCTAAAGAATTTTAAGATTCCTAGAACTTAAAGTATAATAATAATAAAAAAGAATTTTAAGATTTATGTTAATAGTCTTAGTGATAACCTGAATTGTTTGTGAGTTCTTACAATAATGCAATCAGCATTTAACTAATTTTTTTATATAAATTTAAGTTATACAAGCACAGTTTTGTTATATGGATATATTACAGAGTGGTGAAGTCTGGTCTTTTTGTGTACCCATGATGCAAATGATGTACTGTGTCTCCATTAAGCAATTTCCTATCCTTCGCCCCTGTCCCACCCTCTGACCCTTCTGAGTCTCCAGTGTCTGTTATCCCACACTCTGTGTATACACATTATTTAGCTCCCACTTGTAAGTGAGAACATGCGGTATTTGACTTACTGTTTTTGAGTTATTCCACTTAAAATGACCGCCAGTTCCAACCATGTTGCTGCAAAAGAGTTGATTTCATTCTTTACTATGGCTTTGTAGTATTCAATTGGGTATATGAAATTGTTTATTCCGTATGCAATTTCTCCTCTCTCTCTCTCTCTCTCTCTCTGTGTGTGTGTGTGTGTGTGTGTGTGTGCGTGTGTGTATAAAAGCTAAGACTTAGAAGCTAGGATAGACACAATAGAATACTACACAATGGAATACATTCATTCACACACATATAAAGAACATGTGGAGATACATCTCCCTAAATGTCACAGTCCCTAAATGTGTGTTCTCATATTTAAATTAGCTCTCAGTAAATTTGTGCAAAGTATATTATTCTTTTTAGGATGGTGTCGAGCTTACTAAATTATTTATCTTGAAGAATCATCGTTTTGTGTCTTTTATTAATGAAAACAACAATTATGCGATTGCTGATATATTTGGAAAACGATTTCTGATGTAGATTGATTTCTTTTTCTAAATTCTATATCTGTTAAAAATTTAGAGATTACTAACTGTTAATATCGATAATACTAAATTTTATTGCTATTTATAACTTGGAGTGTACTTTCATGCTCCTGAAAAAGCTGAATGAGGCAGGCAATGTTACTCTTGGTTTACGTGTGAGATAACTGAGACTCAGAAGTAAAATAATGTATCCAAGTATTTATGGCTCTTAAATGGAAGATATAAGGGGTTCATGAAATTACTCATGGACTTTTTTATTCATTCATTCAGTTATTAAAATGTATTAAACATTTGTCATGTACCAGGAACAGTGCTTAGTACCAGAAATTCAAAGGTGAATAAAACATCTTCCTTCTTCTAAGAGGTACATAGTGTACTGGAACAAACAGCCTTGTAAATACATAATTAGAACATGAAGTAGTATGTTAATAGAGGTTTTCACAAAGCTGTGGAAGCTTGTCTTATGGAGTAACTAATTCCGAGAGAGACAAGCCTCACAGAATAGTGACATTTTCGATAGGGTGGCATTCTAGGAGACAGAAAAAGGCCCACAGTAAAAAAGGAATTTTGATTGTTATGAAAATTTTCAGATATTCTATGTTTTCAGTATAGTATACATGGTGGGCTATGTGAATGTTTGTATAGGGACCAAAGTAGGAAGTGAGGTTATCTGTTAAAGAGTGTTGAGAAACTGAAAATAGGGAGAGATGAGTTGGAATATGCTGAGGAAAAGTTATTAGGAGTTTTCAAGAAAGGCCATGACAGTGGGGCTAGAGAGAACAGGCTAGATTAAATAGTCATTTCTGGTTTAGAATTGATAAAATATAGAGACAAGCATGATAAGAAAGAAAATGAGAAGTAAAGGATGGCCTCAAGATTTCTAGCTGGGAAATCACTGACTAAAATTAAAACTAAGGACTGGATTAGGGCATTCTTGCATTGCTATAAAGAAATACCTGAGACTGGGTGTTTATAAAGTAAAGAGGTTTAATTGGCTCATGGTTCTGCAGGCTCTACAGGAAGCATAGCAACATCTATTTCTGGGGAGGCCTCAAGGAGCTTTTACTCATGGTGGAAGGCAGAGCAGGTGTAGGCATTTCACATGGCGAAAGCAGAGAGAGAGTTGGTGGCGGGAGTGGGTGGCTACACACTTTTAAACAAGCAGATTTTAGAGAACTCGCAAGCTCATTTTCATGAGGACAGTACCAAGAGAATGGTATTAACCATGAGAAACCGCCCTGATGATCCAATCACCTCCCACCAGGCCCCACCTCCAACATTGGGGATTACAATTTAATACGAGATTTGGGTGGGGACACAGATCCAAATCATATCAAAGACTTGCATGAGAAAATAAGGAATTGTTGACATAACATTTTTGAGGTTCACATCAAATGTTCTGATGAGGATAGTCCAAGGAACAGTTGGCTATAGAGCTCAGATAAGGGCTGACATTTGGAGCTGTGTCATAATCAGCCTAGATTAAGAGTCAATAATCTCCTGCCTATGGGCCAGTTCCACCCACCACTTGTTTTTGTAAAGTTGTATTGAATCCCAGCCATATCCATTTGCTTATGCTCCATGTATACCTTTTTTTGTACTGCAAGGCAGAGTTGAGTAGTTGTAACGAAAACCATATGGCCCACAAAACCTAAAATATTTATTCTCAAGATCTTTGTAGATAAAGTTTGCCAATCCCTGCTGTAGATGTTTGTTGAACCTTTGAAAGCAAATGAGGTTTCATAAGGCAATGTCCATACAAGACATTTAACAGTTTACCTATAAAAGTTAGAATTCCTTTTGAGGGGAACATATGCTAGTCTCCATTAAGCACAGTAGAAGAGTCCCCTATAATTGGAAAGAGGTCATATTAGGTGTTTTTGCTGGTGATGCAGGTCAAAGAAAATTTGTCTTTGCTGTTTATTCAGAATGCAATAAGTGAAGTTATGAGAAATAAGGGGAAAAATGTGTAGAATTTCAACAGTGAAGAGAGGGGATAAAGGCATGAGAATGAGTTCCTAAACTCAAGTATTATAAACACTGTGAGAAACTTAAAATCAAAGTATGACTCCAAACGTATTCGAAGCCTGAGAACAAGGCTCACAACCTGGGGAGGATTAGAGATCAATAAATAGAGTGTTACAAAGTAAAATGTCAATCCAGAGCTGTAAAAATATCAGCATTGAATATACTGAAAGCAGTAAAACTGAATGAGAATGCTATCATTTTATACTACTGTGTTTGTTTATTTCTTTGCCTTGTTCTATAAATATTTTAAATTATAACATTTTTATTAACAGTGAGAGCAGAACTACCAGAGCGAGCGGATCAAAATTGGGACAGATGCTTTTCACTGCACACTTATTTTTCTGCTGTTCATGCATTATCTTGTACAGCATACATGTTTTACCTAAAAAAATTAAAATTGAGTCTTCTGCTTAGAAAAAAGTATACATGCTGTTTCAAACCATATACAAAAATAAAATCCCAGAAGATTAAAAACCAACATGAGAAAAAAACAAATCGATAAAGCTTTTACAGTAAAATAGAGGAGAATATGTCAATTAATATTGGGTAACAAAAGAATTGCTTACACAAATGATGAAGCACTAATCGTGAATAAAAATAATAAACTGGACTACATTGAATATTAATAACATCTATACATCAGAAGACAGCACTGAGAGAGTAAAAATGAAACCCACAGAGTGGGAGAAATTATTTGGAATACACACATAATGGATGAAGTGTGTGTATTCCTAATTATGAAGAATTCCTACAAATCTTTCAGAAAAGTACAGATAATCCAATAGAAAAATGGAAAAAAGTTCTTGAAAAGTGAACCATGGCACGAAAAGGGCTTGTGGCCTGCTGACAATATTCTATACCTTGACCAGGATGGCATTTTAAAGTGATCACTTTATAGTAAATATCTAATGCGTTTTATGCATCATAGTAATGTTAAGATTTTTGTCATCTTTACAAAATAAATCCAAATGGCCAATAAATATATAAAGAATTTCTAAGTCCCATTAATGGTCCAGGCCATGCAAATTAAAACTAAAATGAAATATCACTGCTTACCAACTAGAATCATTGAAATTTATAAGTCTGACAATTCCCTGTGGTGGTGAGAATATACAGCAATTAGAAATTTCACACAGTGTTCTTGATCTGTGAATTGTAAATAGAAGTATGAACTTACACTACTGCTTCTTAGAGTGAAATCCATTTGGCACTCTTCAGTAAATTCAAAGATCTACATAACCTATAGCCCATCAATTTCACTTCTGTATATATACTCTACAGAAATGCGTGTGTTCCTATTCCAGGAGACATATTTGTGAATGTCATAGCAGCAAAGTAATAGCCCCAAACCAAAAACTACTTCAGTATTCATTAATAGTAAAATTTGCTATGGCTTGAATATGTCTCTTTCAAAATTCAGGTGTCGATAATGTGCTAGTACTAAGAGGTAGGGCGTTTAAGTGATGATTAGCCATGAGGGCTCCTCCTTTGTTAATAAAACTAAGACCCTTATAAAGAAGGCTTCATGCAGCATTCAGTTCGCTTGCTCTCTTGCCCTTCTACCTTCTGCCATGTGAAGATACAGCAGGAAGGCCTCACCAGACACCAAATACCAGAACCTTTATCTGGGACTTTCCAGCCTCCAGAACTGTGAGTGAATACATTTCAATTATTTGTAAATTATCCAGTCTCAGGCATTTTGTTATAACAGCACAAACAGACTAAGATAATCATACAGTGAAAAATTAATCAACAACTAATAAGCAAAGATGTAGATAATCTTGAAACTATGATATGGAGTGTTCCATTTGGCTCCTGGAAGTTTTATTTCTTGGTCTGGGTGATAGTTATAATGGGTTTATATGAATTGTTCCCTATATTATGTTTCACAACAAAAAGCATTTAAAAAGTAAATATATGTAATATACTCAGAGATAGGCATGGCCAACCATGCATTCCATGCTGAAGTAATGATTCAGAGTTCATCCGCAGTCTAATGACATTGCCTATTTAAATACTTTAAGTCCTGAAATTGAAGAAGGTAATTTCTTAAGAAGGAATTTGTAATTTATGGGTCTATTCATCACCAGAGAGACACTAGCATGTCTCAGGTTCTATGTTGCTTATTTTATTAGCATTTAAAATCTTAAGCCAAATAGAGGTAGACTAATAATGACAACAACTACTACTACTCATATTTGTTGAACACTGCCAGACACTGTTCTAAGAAATGTGCATTTTCATTTGTAACTGAGCTTACTTGAATCTCTTCTCTTTTTTTCTTGTTTAACTAGTGGTCTATCAATTTTATCTTTTCAAAGAGTCGACATTTTGTTTCATTGATCTTTTCTATTTTTTGTCTCAATTTCATTTAGTTCTGCTCTGATATTCGTTATTTCTTTTCTTCCGAAGCTTTGTGTTTGCTTTGTTGTTGATTCTCCAGTTCCTCGAGGAGTGATGTTAGGTAGTCAGACTGTGATTTTTCAGGCTTTTTGATGTAGTCATTTAGTGCTAGAAAATGTCCTGTTAGCACTGCTTTTGCTGTATCCCAGAGGTTTTGAACAACATATATTGTTGTGAACGTGGTGAAAATGGAACACTTGTACACTGCTGGTGATTGTAAATTACTACAATCTATATGGAAAACAGTATGAAGATTTCTTAAAGAACTAAAAGTAGATCTAACATTTGATCCAGAAATCTCACTACCGGGTATTTAACCAGAGGAAGAGAAGTCATTATATCAAAAAGACACTGGCACGCATATGTTTATAGCAACACAATTCACAATTGCAAAGATATGGAACCAACCTAAGTGCCAGTTGACCAATGAGTGGATAAAGAAAATGTGGCATATATTTTCATATACTGTGAAATGCTACTCAGCCATATACCATGCAATACTACTCAGCCATAGAAAATAATGAAATAATGTCGGCCGGGCGCGGTGGCTCAAGCCTGTAATCCCAGCACTTTGGGAGGCCGAGACGGGCGGATCACGAGGTCAGGAGATCGAGACCATCCTGGCTAACACGGTGAAACCCCGTCTCTACTAAAAATACAAAAACTAGCCGGGCGAGGTGGCGGGCGCCTGTAGTCCCAGCTACTCGGGAGGCTGAGGCAGGAGAATGGCGTAAACCCAGGAGGCGGAGCTTGCAGTGAGCTGAGATCCGGCCACTGCACTCCAGTCCGGGCGACAGAGCGAGACTCCGCCTCAAAAAAAAAAAAAAAAAAAAAAAAAAAAAAGAAATAATGAAATAATGTCTTTTGCAGCAACTTTGATGGAGTTGGATGCCATTATTCTGAGTGAAGTAATTCAGGATGGAAAACCAAATACTGTATATTCTCACTTATAAGTGGGAGCTACGCTGTGGGTACACAAAGGCAGACAGAGTAGTAGAATGGACTTTGAAGACTCAGAAGGGGCAGAGTGGGAAGGGAGTGAGGGATAAAAAGTTACATATTGGGTGTAATGTACACTACTTGGGTGACATGTGCACTAAAATATCTGATTTTACTTCTATACAATTAATTCATGTAACCAAAAATCACTTGTATTCCAAAGTCTATTGATTGTTTTAAAAACATTAATAAAATAAAGATGTAAAAAAATTTATATATACTCATTTATTAGCTCCCACAATTAACGTTAGGAGGTTAGTACTTCATAATTGGTAGTATACTTATCTTTTATTAAATAATTGTATTACTTAGGACGTTGAGGGGTGGGGAGAAGTAGCAAGGTACTATGATTTGGGCAGATAACTAACCTTTATTTATTGGCACATATTTGGACCACGAGACACTAGCCAAGGTCCATCCTCCTCACCTAATCAAAGATGAAATATGTGGAATGAAGTAATCAGCAGCCCAAGCTGAGTTTGCAGACCTAAGTGTAAAACAACAATGGATATGTCAGAAGGCTACTAGGGTGTTTTTTATTTAAATCTATTTCATGGAATTGACTACCACCTTAATGGCCCGAAAGTGTTAAAGTATGTCCCAGAGTACTGAATTACTCCCTAAATGTAATTTATGCTTGAGAATAATCTGACTAACTTGATTTAGAACAGCAGGAAATAAGTTATGCTGCACATAAATGAAGCAGCAGTGTAATTTTAAATACCGGTTGCATAGTGAATGAGAATTTTAATATTTGCAAAATTCTAAAATCACTTGATTTATTATCCATATGTTTATACTGACATTTTTTTTGCCCTTTATTAAGTTCCATCTATATTTCTTATTACTGCCAAGAAAAAAAAACTTTTTTCCTAGAAATATTACAGAAGGCAAAAATTATGTTTGTTTCCCTGAATGCTATTTTTGATGTCTCTACTCGTTTCTAGTTGTTACCATTTACTTCTTCATTCGTGGGCAGTCCAATTAATGGAGCAAGGAAAATTTAGAGAGGACAGTGACTAATTAGATATTAAATGTATAAATCTAACATTGTAAAACCAGAAAAAAATATATATTTTTTCATTTGGAAGTTTCCTTGGTGGAAAAGAGTTTAAGTTTATAAGTAGTCATGATAAAAAATGTAATTTTACATAGTAAATTCAAGAGCATATTAAATTCAGCACATATTAAATACTGAAAAGTGTACTTTAAAATTTTATGTGAGGCTTGAAATGGAGTTTAAAGTATTATTACTCGCTTTAAATGTCATCACATGTAAAGCCCATGATTTTATTCTTTAGTATTTTGTTTGAATAGTTACTTATTTCAACAGTAATTTCAATAATAAAATTAAATCAACTTTACAGTTTTCAAAGGTTTAGCAGTTGCGTGCTGTAATAAATACTTCATATTTATATATTTATAAAGTGACAGCGTAAGTCATTTTTATTAGGTCCTTGAGGATGCAAAAGTTTGGATTATACAAGGAGACAAGAGAAAAAGGGAGAAGGGTATTTCAGAAATATGCTATTGATACGCAAATTCACAGTCCTAAGGCAGAAGCAGGGGTTGGGCAAAAAGTCCTTCCTGCCTCCCTCTTGTGGGCCTGGAACAATGGTGTAAATGGAAGGCCTGTTCCCCTTCTCTTCCTACCTCCAGCTCTGTCTTACAGAGCTACGGGTACCATGATCAAGTATATGAACCCTTATAGTTTTCTTCTCTGGGAGAATGTAAAGGAAAGATAACTTGTAGAAAGGAAAAGAATTCAGGGTGAGAGGGGGATTTGTTGAATTTGGTAGAGGATGGCAACTATCAATATGATGAGTGATTGAGAAACAAGTCTGTGCAACAGGTTTGAAATTGAAAATCTTTGAGGTATACAGGGTCCTGAAATGAAGAATTGGCATTTATAGCAGTATATTGGAGAAACAGTCACCTCCTAGTAGCTGAAAGTGTTGGCAAAAGTATAGTTCAAGTGATTGGGTAGGAGAAACAACAAACCAAGAGTGGGGACTCATGGTTGCTACAAAGGTGGAGTGGTAAGTCGTGACCAACTGGTGCTTCTCTGTGCTGTGGTTAGCTGCTGACTGTTTCTCAGACTGTGGTAGCAGGAGGAGGGTTGGAGTTAGCAGTCATTAGCATATGAGACTGCCATTTTAAAAATATTTTATTTTTCTGACTCAAAATATGAAAAGCACATTGTAGACAAATTGAAAAATATAGAAAAATCATGAGGTCAGGAGATCGAGACCATCCTGGCTAACACGGTGAAACCCCGTCTCTACTAAAAATAAAGAAAATTAACTGGGCACGGTGGTGGACACCTGTAGTCCCAACTACTCGGGAGGCTGAGGTAGCAGAATGGCGTGAACCCGGGAGGCAGAGCTTGCAATGAGCCAAGATCGCACTACTGCACTCCAGCCTGAGTGACAGTGGGAGACTCCGTCTCAAAAAAAAGAAAGTATATAATAAAATTAAAATAAATATAGTCTCACCAGTATGGAACAATGCTACCTATGTTGCATAGTTTTCCTAGATTCTCATTCAGAAGCAACTCTTTGACTCCATGATGCAAATACATTTGCAGTTCGTTTTTAAAGGGAATAAACTCTTAAGATATATTGATAGGTCATTCATTGTATGTTATATACCACTGAAAATACGTGAATGCTAAATCATTACTAAACATGCAAAAACATTCCCAGGATCATTTTGTTGTGGAAGGATATAATGTATCTGAATAACTCTAGAATACCATTAATTATCAAAGGCAACATTCTTACTTTTCACTAACTATAGTTAGAGAATAGCTCTTTGGCTACCTTCGGTTGCCTTTTTTATGCTACCAAAATGCTGTCTGTTTTACATGATTTTAAAGGTTACGCATATAATTATTCATTAAATACAATGTCTGAAAAGAGCCCGCATTGTCAAGACAATCCTAAGTCAAAAGGACAAAGCTGGAGGCGTCACGCTACCTGACTTCAAGCTATACTACAAGGCTACAGTAACCAAAACAGCATGGTACTGATACCAAAACAGAGATATAGACCAATGGAACAGAATAGAGTCCTCAGAAATAATACCACACATCTACAGCCATCTGATCTTTGACAAACCTGAGAGAAACAAGAAATGGGGAAAGGATTCCCTATTAATAAATGGTGCTGAGAAAATTGGCTAGCCATAAGTAGAAAGCTGAAAGTGGATCCTTTCCTTACTCCTTATACGAAGATTAATTCAAGATGGATTAGAGACTTAAATGTTAGACCTAATACCATAAAAACCGTAGAAGAAAACCTAGGTAATACCGTTCAGGACATAGGCATGGGCAAGGACTTCATGTCTAAAACACCAAAAGCAACAGCAGCAAAAGCCAAAATTGACAAAGGGGATCTAATTAAACTAAAGAGCTTCTGCACAGCAAAAGAAACTACCATCAGAGTGAACAGGCAACTGCAGAATGGGAGAAAATGTTTGCAATCTACTCATCCAACAAAGGACTAATATCCAGAATCTACAAAGAACTCAAACAAATATACAAGAAAAAAACAACCCCATCAAAAAGTGGGCAAAGGATACGAACAGACATTTCTCAAAAGAAGACATTCATACAGCCAGCAGACACATGAAAAAATGCTCATCATCACTCGCCATCAGAGAAATGCAAATCAAAACCACAATTAGATAGCATCTCACACCAGTTAGAATGGCAATCATTAAAAAGTCAGGAAACAACAGGTGTTGGAGAGGATGTGGAGAAATAGGAACACTTTTACACTGTTGATGGGATTGTAAACTAGTTCAAGCATTATGGAAAACAGTATGGCAATTCCTCAAGGATCTAGAACTAGATGTTCCATATGACCCAGCCATCCCACTACTGGGTATATACCCAAAGGATTATAAATCATGCTGCTATAAAGACACATGCACACGTATGTTTATTGCGGCACTATTCACAATAGCAAAGACTTGGAATCAACCCAAATGTCCACCAGTGACAGACTGGATTAAGAAAATGTGGCACATATACACCATGGAATACTATGCAGCCATCAAAAAGGATGAGTTTGCGTCCTTTGTAGGGACATGGATGCAGCTGGAAACCATCATTCTTAGCAAACTATCACAAGAAGAGAAAACCAAACACCGCATGTTCTCACTCATAGGTGGGAACTGAACAATGAGATCACTTGGACTCGGGAAGGGGAACATCACACACCGGGGCCTATCATAGGGGAGGGGGGAGGGATTGCGTTGGCAGTTATACCTGCTGTAAATGATGAATTGATGGGTTCTGACAAGTTGATGGGTGCAGCACCCCAACATGGCACAAGTATACATATGTAACAAACCTGCACGTTATGCACATGTACCCTAGAACTTAAAGTATAATTTAAAAAAAAAAAATCCCTATTTTTCTAATTGAAAAAAAAAGAATGCAATGTACATGTAGATACATTCTTAAATTTTAGGTAGTTAATAAAAATAAGGGGGAAAAAACTCTAGAACTATCACTTTCAATTTAACTGATAAGGTGAAACTTCATCTTGGAAAAATAAAATATTTCACAGGAGAGCATGTGCAGTGGTAGAAAGGTGCCATTGAAACAAGAGATATTTGGGTTAGAAGCCTCTCTCTACTATTTAATACCATTTTCACCTTTTGGCAAATTACTTGGCCTCTGTTTTCTCCAATGGAAAATGAGAATAATATTGCTATGCTGCAGGGTTATTGTAGGTGTCAATGAAATGATATGACTGACACTGTAAAAGCACAGAGCCCGGTGCCTGGCTATTAGTAACTGTTTCATAAATGTTAATTCATTTCTCTGCCCAGTACATCAGTAGGCAGATGTAGCAATTTTAAAATTCTAGTGTTACTTTAAATTCCTGAATGAAGGTAGAGGACTGAAAAGATATCATGGTATTCAAAAGTATGATCCATTGCTACTTAAGAATAGAGTTCAGAAAAGCTTGACAGATTCCTGTACTCTGAGGCAGCACCATAGCCAGTAATCTTTAGGATGGCTTTTGGTTTAGTGCTCACAAATGCTTGCTTGGACAGGTCCCAGGAGATCTGGTAGACTGTAAGTCCAATAAGATTTCAAATCCTACTTTATAGCAGTGTTTTTCACCTTGACTGTGCATTGAAATCACCTGGATGCTTTGCAAAATAACAATGTCAGCATCCAACCTCCAGAAATACTGATTAAGTTGGTCTGGAGTGGAGCCCCAGGGTCACTGTTTGGTTATTGTTGTTGCTGTTTTTTTAAATGCCCCGGTTGATTCTTATGTGCAACTGTCTTAGGTAAACATAAAGCCCTGGTTCATATTATTTCTGTCTCAGTCTCTTTTATGACTGGAAGGTGACCAATGCTTGCTTCCTAATATTCTTTCCATGTGCGATACTAACACATTTGACTTGTACTAAGTTCCTGCAGTATTCCAATCCAAAATTTTAGTGGATACAATAAAATAAGTAGGATTAAAGAAGGCATCACATAGTTTAGTTTATCAGTTAGTTAAATGCTTACATCTGAGCCTACAATATGAATTACATCTGTCATATTATTTTAAATATTGACAGAATCTTTAATGATAGTGATGAATTATTGATTTATTGGTGTGATAATGGTATTTTAGTTATATTTTTAGTTTTATTTGTGATAACTATATGTATTTATGGGGTGAGTGTGATGTTTTGGTGTAATGTTTCATTGTGTAATGATCAAATCAGATTACTTAACGTATCCATAACCTCGAACATTTATAATTTCTCTGTGGTGAGAACATTTAAAATTCTCTTTCACTATTTTGAAATATACAGTACAATATTGTTAACTTTGTTCATCTTACTATGCTTATTACTCCTTTCAATTGATGAATAGACAGTTTTGGATCAAGAATAATATTGAAAGTGATCGAATTTATGAAGTCATTTAATTTGTATCCAAATATATTTTGAAATTGAATATATTGCTTCCAAATAATTTATTACAATGTTAAGATATTTGTAAATTTCTAGAATTTAAAAAATATATATATTCTTAGGAAAGAAAATGCTAATCGTCCAAAATGGTTGCTTTACCTTTCTTTTAATCAAGAAATATATTAACTTTAAATGGAAAAATTGCAACCTTCAGTTTAAAATCATCTTTTTTATTGAGCATGTTTAAAAAATTTTGTGGGTACATGCTAGGTGTATCTATTAATTTTTATTTGTTAATTGAAACTAAACTCTACAAATGCCAGAAACTATCAGAATATCTTTGTCAGTATAACCAAAAAATATATGCTGTATCTCTACAATCTGTTTTATATCATCCATTTATTTTTCTTGATCCATATTTTTTTTACCTGCAGGCGATTTGACAGATCTGTTGAGAAATGGCGGCGTTTTCATTATGATATAAAGATATTTAATCAGTGGCTAACAGAAGCTGAACAGTTCCTCAGAAAGACACAAATTCCTGAGAATTGGGAACATGCTAAATACAAATGGTATCTTAAGGTAAGTTTTTGATTTTTTTTTTCTAAATTGTATTTATCTTCATCACATCTGGACTGTTTAATTTCTTTAAGTTCAGGTTGTGAAGGATGATGGAAATGACTACTTTTGACTTTTGTTGTCATCATTATACATACTAGAAAGAAAATTATAATGATAATATTAGAGAAATGTGCTGTGGACTTTTTGTGTCAGGATGAGAGCATTTGCCTGGACAGAACTGGTTTATCTGATAAACTGCAAAAATATTGAATCCGTGACAAAAGGGAGCATCGTCTTAACAGCAAGGTGTTTTGTGGCTTTGGGGCAGTGTGTATTTTTGCCTTATGTTGGAACCGTTCCAGAAGGAGAACTTATGGCGTACTTAGCTATAATGAAGTTGCTAGAAATATCCATCATGACAAAATTACAGTTCTGTTTCCCTAAAGACAATTTGTAGTGATACTGCAATATTTCTATATATTCTATTGACAAAATGCCTTTTGAAATAGTCCAGAGGCCAAAACAATGCAGAGTTAATTGGTGGTACTTATTGACTTTTTTATGGTTTATGTTAATAGAGAAGCAACATGTGGATGATAACCAGTGTATAGTTTAATTTCAACTTGTTGTGTCCTTTGAATATGCAGGTAAAGATAGATTAGATTGTCGAGGATATAATTTGGTTCCTAAAATATATATTTTAGGCATAAGAAACATTGTGTTTATTACACAAAGGCTTAATTATGTTTGCATCTTTTTTTAGCTCAAATTGTTCATGTTGCAGTAGTCAATCAAGTGGATTTGAATTGTAGCCAATTTTTAATGCCAGAAAATACTGATTAAGACAGATGAGGGCAAAAAACACTCAGTAGTTTATTAAATAGTTTAGATATTTCAAAATGCTGAATTCACAAAAGCAATATCACATTTGACTTTACAGTCTTCATTCTCAAATATGTTTCTATAGTGAATATGTCTTTTGATATTAAGGAGTTAAGCATTTAAACGCCTATGTATATGATAAGCTATTTAAACACAGAAAATGAATATTTTTAAAATCTTGTGTAATCATATATATATCAATCAAACTTGTATGCACACCAGCATTGGCATTTGTATAGAGAGGAAATGTATGGATTCCCAATCTGCTTTAATATAGAAGATACATTTTAAAAATAGCACTGAAGTGAATTTTGGGCTAATGCAGCATAATGGGGTCTCTGCCTGAGAGGCAGAAATATATTAGAGTTATATAAAATGTTTTGGGGAGATATAGAAACCACTTGCCATTTTCAATGATATCCAACCCAGTAGTTATCTATTTTAATTTATATTTTATGATAAAATTAGTACTTATTGTGAAAAAAATCAAGCAACATAGAAATGTATAAAAGAAGTACTCTTTGGAGGATAGTTATTCAGTATGGATTTTGGTACATATTTCAGGTTGGGTTTCTTGGAAAGCCATTGTAAAATGGAGATTTGTATGTAGAAGGTTTATTAGGGAGTACTTTTATGATCAGGCAATTTGTTTTGACGTAACTTGGTGTAGTCCCCAGTTTTCTTCATGTTCCTTGTTCTTGAAGTCAGTTAAGCTCTTGAATCTGTGTATTTAACATTTCATCAAATTTAGAAAGCTTTCAGCCATTTTTTTTTGAAAAAATGGGACTCCAATTGTACATTTATTAGGCTCCTGAAACCTGCCCCCACTACTCACCGATGTTATGTTCATTTTCTTTTTAGTCTCTTTTCTCTGTAATTCATTTTATATAATCTCTATTGTCAAATAGACTCATCTTTTTCAAAGTCTAATCTATGGCTAATCCCATGTAGTATATATTTTTAACATCGGATATTTTCATCTCTTAGAAGTATAATTTGGGTCTTTTTTATTTCTTCCATGTGTCTACTCAACATGTTCAGTCTTTCCTCTACTTTCTTGATTATATGGAATACAGATATAATAACTGTTAGAATATTCTTCTCTACTAATTTTTTCATCTGTGTCTATTCTGGGTTAATTTAAATGGATGTATTTTTCTCCTCATTAAGGGTGTTATTTTACTGCTTCTTTGGATGACTGATAATTTTTGATTATATGCCAGACATTGTGAATTTTAACTTATTGAGTGCTTGATACTTCAAATAAATTCAAATATATTGAAATAAATATTTTTAACCCTTGTTCTGGAACCCAGTTAATTTACTTGGAAACAATTGATCTTTGGATAATCTTCTTTTTATGCTTTGGGGCTTGTGGGAGCAGGTGGTATTCTTAGCCACATGTGAGCTCTGGTGATTGTTCCCTTTAATTCTTTTGTGTAGTTCTTTCCTTAGCTTTGAGTGGTTTTCTCACATACATGAACTGATCAAGACTCAGCTGAATGTCCTCTGCGTATGTATCACCTCTCTGGTATTTTGCCCTGTGATCGCTAGTCAACCTTGGGCTGCTGAAACTCTCAGCTTCATCTTTTAACAAAAGCCTCCTGGCAGGGACCACTGTCCTTCAATGTCTGATGTTCCATATGTTGAAAACCATTGTAGCATATGTTTTGTCTTTTTTCTTTTTTTAAGTGTTTCAGCCAAGAGGTTAAGTACAGCCTCTTTTACTCCAACTTGGAAACAAGTCCAAAACAATTTTGATGTAATTTGATCTTTTAATACATTAACGTTACACAATTTTGTGAATATATCATAACTTTAAGTTTCCACAGACTGTCTAATGGTCCTCATTCTTGACAGTGTGGTTTAGTTGCAATTTATGAACATTTTATCAAAAGTTTTCCCCTCAATTGGATAATTTTTTTTTTTTAGATGGAGATTTGCTCTTGTCGCCCCAGGCTGGAGTGCAGTGGCAGGATCTCAGCTCACTGCAGCTTCTGCCTCTAGGCTTCAAGCGATTCTCCTGCCTCGGCCTCCCGAGTAGCTAGGATTACAGGTACCCGCCACCACGCCTGGCTAATTTTTGTATTTTTAGTAGAGACGAGGTTTCACCATGTTGGTCAGGCTGGTCTAGATCTCCGACCTCAGGTGATCTGCCCATCTCAACTTCCCAAAGTGCTGGAATTACAGACGTGAGCCACCATGCCCGGCCAACTGGATAATTTTAAAAAGACTATTTTATTTAGTCTATTTTTTTCTCAATCTGTAGATGAAATAAGAAAAATCATTCTAGATGTCCAAGGAAAAATTCTTTCAGAAAAGAGCTGTGAATGACATCACAAATCCCCCAAACAGTTAAGGTATTTCTTTCCTGGTTATTTTATGTCCAAAATCATGCATATGAACATATGCACACACACATGAATACATATACACGTACATAATATACCTTAAGGTTATCTTTCCATTCTGAGTAATTATCTTAAAATGGGTAAAATAAACCCTGTAAGATACCTTCATCGATAAGGCAAATCAAAGCTTTGGTAATTTCAGCTATCTTGACCATTGTTGATTGACTAATAATGAATAGGAGAATGAGTTTAAATATTTACTATGAAATTATTTTAGAAAACAGGGTGTAGACAGTGGCTGTTAGCAGACAATTCTTTGGCATGAGCCAGTAATGGTTACTGTGAAAAAAATGAACCAAGCAGCCCATATTTTAAACACATGAAGAAACACATTGGAGTTTGAAGCCTCGTATTTACAATTTTCCGTAAAGAAATAATTTTTAGATATGAAATACAACATAGGGATATGTTATAACCTTGTCCCTATATATTTTGATCAAATTGCATCTTTTCTTTTTCACTTTAAAAAAGAGAATTCAGTGCTTTAACTGAGGCTTAGTGTTGTCATTCAAAATGTACTGACTGCCAATAGCAGCAGAAAGATAATCCGGTTCCATGCAACTCTTTTTTTTTTTTTTTCCTTTGTCACGATTAAAGACAAAATTAAATATATGAATTAGTGCTTTTTGAAGATACTCCAAAGCAATATACCATGCCACTATGGAGAACCTCTCTAAAAATACCACATTTTTTTTTCTGAAAAAAATATCAATCATGTTATATGCCACTCAAATTGGTTTATTAATAAATTCATTGAATGATATCAGTATCTCTTAATGCATTCACTAAACAAGCAGGAATTGAGTGCATATACAAAGTTTTATCATCCACCAAAATAGTGATAATCCACATTAGGCTCTAATAGAAGTTTAGAAGAGGGGTTAAGAGGTTAAATGCTGGACTCAGAAAGACTGGATTCAAATCCCATGTCCTTTAGCTTAATAGTTGTAGAATGTTGTGAAAATATCTTAATTCTTTTCATGTCTCTGAAATCTCTTCTCTAAAATGGAAATATAAATGAGATGTCTATAAAGCCACTTGGAATAGCATTTTTCACAAAATAATTGCTCATTAAATGTAAGCCCCATTGTAACTAATCACTCTTTATAAGTGATTAGTTCATTTCAATACAAACTAAAACTTATTTACTGAATTATTGTCTCTAAACATCCACAATGCAGAAAAAACAACCTGGAAATTTCATAAAACCTTATTTTTATGTAGTAGAATTTCTTCTCAAAGCATAGCTCTTGGATTAGGAATTGAGGAAAATTCCAATTCAGCCAAATGCATCTGTTTCAGATAGCTGACACTTCTGCCTACTCATTTCCTAACTAACAAGAAGAAATGTTCATGGGAGTTTTCAAAGGAAAAGCTGAACACCATGAAGGAAAGTGACACAAATAATGTTAGCTCATATAGTGACAGGGTGAATTTGTGTGCTTTCAAGTACCTTCAGTGAAAATAGGAAAGCAGAAATTATAAAATGCCCTAACATTTAAATCTAGCATGTTCTTGTAGACTAGGAAAAAATAAGTTTTAAAACATGGACTATAATAGAATGAGATAGAAAATGTTTGCAGTTGCCAGTAGAGAAACAATAACAATTAGCATTAGATTGAGTATTTAAACTAGCTGAATATTTTTATTAATGGAAATGGCATCTGTTTTGTGAAATAATGCTGCTGAATGAACCATATTAAAAATGACCAGTGTTTCCTAAAGAACGTTGTCACAGACATACAAGCACGAGACCCTAAAATCTTAAGGTATTCCCTCTGAAATCGTCTTTAACACATTAACAGTAGTGGTATTGTTTAGATAAAGTTTTTTAGGCTTTGAATCAACAAATGTTAAGTAAACACGGGGAGCGCAACACCAGCGTGTTATTTTGACATGAATAAACTGCTGTTTTTAGGAAAAAAAAAAATATTGTCTTGTTAAGGTTAAGCTCATTGGTTTTCTGGTATCTTTTGCAATGTTATTGTGTTTTACTGCTCCATAACATATGTTATATGGCAAATGTGCAATATATTTATATATGTTGCTGTAAAGAAATGTAACAAAAAACTGTTTACTTTGTGATATAGCAGTAAAAATGTATTCATTGTCATTGAGAATACAGAAGTAAATATGAATTACATATGTCATATTTTAATGTACACATGGTCCCACCATCAAATGTTGAAAAACTTCTGAAGTATTATTTTATTTAAGAAAAATACACTCCCTTTTCTCAAATGTGAAATGTTCAGAGAGAATGGAAAATTACATATAAAGCATGTAGTTATAGCATGGGGACCCTGCTGTGATCTCTCAGATGAGGAACAAAAAGGAGAAAGAAAGAGCACACTGGTGCTTTGGAGTTGAGGAGGGAAGGCAGAAAAAAAAAAAGAGTACAGAAATGTCAAAGACAAGTTTAGCTGCTCTTCAGCTCTCCCTTTAGCTGCTCTTCAGCTCTGCCTTACCATGGTTATTACTGATTGAAGAAAAGTCTAAAGCACGTTTTAAAGGACCCAATTCTGAAGAGTTTAGATTCACAGAGCACAATGGAGTTGAAGCGACTCCTGCTCAAAAGTTTGAGACAAGCGAGTCCAAGAAAAGACTGTCCTCCTCTTAATGGAAATACCCAGATTTTCTCATTCTTCCCACCTTGCTTTCAGCACTCGCAGCCCGGAAAGCCCTTATATAACAGGTACTGCATTGAAAGGTCATTGACTTGTACAAAAATGATGAGTGCTGAATAGATGTGCATAGGTCACTGACAGTATCTGCTACAGAGAATGAGTTTTCGTATTTTTATTAGCATACACCTGCTTGACAATCTACTGCCTCAAAGAACTCGATAGCAGATAAGTGAATTTATATTAATACAGATTGAATTAAAGGATATCTAGAAAAAGGCATATGATGTAAAAAAAAATCAGATACAAGTATATTTTCTGTATAGTCAGTTTTTACAGTGTTGATTTCACCAGCTGGCTGCTGAGTTTGATGGCTTCTTAACAGTCGCACTGCTGAGATTCAAATGCTGATAGAAACTTTGATGGAAAAATCACTTGAGTAAATATTTCTACCATCTGTTGCCCTTCACTGGGACCCTAATGTTAACAATAATTCATACCATTGCTTGTCCTTTATATTTCCTCAGCAGTAATAAAATTTCATAAGATTTTGTTTTGTGGTCACAAAGCTACCCCGGTTTCTGTAACTAGAAGACGTACACGAGCATAAGGGAATCAGTGGGAAAATTTACTGCTAAGAGAATTTGTCTCTAGTCACTTACTTTAAGGTTGCAGCAATGTATAAGTGTGGGAATACATTTTTTTTTTTTTTTTTTTTTAATTTCTGTGACATTTTAATTAATTGGATTAAAAGCTTATTTTTAGGTTTCCTTATCAGAAAACGTCATTTAATCAATGAAGGTTTCCAAAATAAGTATTTTGCATAAATATTTTCAGTCCGACTTCATTGTGATACACATGATACAAATTTCTTTTTTTTTTTTTTTTTTTTTTTTTTTTTATTTTTTATTTTTTATTTTTTATTATACTTTAAGTTCTAGGGTACATGTGCATAACGTTTATATCATGTATAACTCCCCAATGCAATCCCTCCCTCCTCCCCCCTCCCCATGATAGGCCCCAGTGTGTGATGTTCCCCTTCCCGAGTCCAAGTGATCTCATTGTTCAGTTCCCACCTATGAGTGAGAACATGCGGTGTTTGGTTTTCTCTTCTTGTGATAGTTTGCTAAGAATGATGGTTTCCAGCTGCATCCATGTCCCTACAAAGGACGCAAACTCATCCTTTTTTATGGCTGCATAGTATTCCATGGTGTGTATGTGCCACATTTTCTTAATCCAGTCTGTCACAGATGGACATTTGGGTTGATTCCAAGTCTTTGCTATTGTGAATAGTGCCGCAATAAACATACGTGTGCATGTGTCTTTGTAGTAGAGTAATTTATAATCCTTTGGGTATATACCCAGTAGTGGGATGGCTGGGTCATATGGTACATCTAGTTCTAGATCCTTGAGGAATCGCCATACTGTTTTCCATAATGGTTGAACTAGTTTACAATCCCACCAACAGTGTAAAAGTGTTCCTATTTCTCCACATCCTCTCCAACATCTATTGTTTCCTGACTTCTTAATGATTGCCATTCTAACTGGTGTGAGATGGTATCTCATTGTGGTTTTGATTTGCATTTCTCTGATGGCGAGTGATGATGAGCATTTTTTCATGTGTCTGTTGGCTGTATGGATGTCTTCTTTTGAGAAATGTCTGTTCATATCCTTTCCCCACATTTTGATGGGGTTGTTTGTTTTTTTCTTGTATATTTGTTTGAGTTCTTGTAGATTCTGGATATTAGCCCTTTGTCAGATGAGTAGGTTGCAAAAATTTTCTCCCATTCTGTAGGTTGCCTGTTCACTCTGATGGTAGTTTCTTTTGCTGTGCAAAAGCTCTTTAGTTTAATGAGATCCCATTTGTCAATTTTGGCTTTTGCTGCCGTTGCTTTTGGTGTTTTAGACATGAAGTCCTTGCCCATGCCTATGTCCTGAATGGTACTACCTAGATTTTCTTCTAGGGTTTTTATGGTATTAGGTCTAACATTTAAGTCTCTAATCCATCTTGAATTAATTTTCGTATAAGGGGTAAGGAAAGGATCCAGTTTCAGCTTTCTACTTGTGGCTAGCCAATTTTCCCAGCACCATTTATTAAATAGGGAATCCTTTCCCCATTTCTTGTTTCTCTCAGGTTTGTCAAAGATCAGATGGCTGTAGATGTGTGGTATTATTTCTGAGGACTCTGTTCTGTTCCACTGGTCTATTTCTCTGTTGTGGTACCAGTACCATGCTGTTTTGGTTACTGTAGCCTTGTAGTATAGTTTGAAGTCAGGTAGCGTGACGCCTCCAGCTTTGTCCTTTTGACCTAGGATTGTCTTGGCAATGCGGGCTCTTTTTTGGTTCCATATGAACTTTAAAGCAGTTTTTTCCAATTCTGTGAAGAAACTCATTGGTAGCTTGATGGGGATGGCATTGAATCTATAAATAACTTGGGCAGTATGGCCATTTTCACGATATTGATTCTTCCTATCCATGAGCATGGTATGTTCTTCCATTTGTTTGTGTCCTCTTTGATTTCACTGAGCAGTGGTTTGTAGTTCTCCTTGAAGAGGTCTTTACATCCCTTGTAAGCTGGATTCCTAGGTATTTTATTCTCTTTGAAGCAATTGTGAATGGAAGTTCATTCCTGACTTGGCTCTCTGCTTGTCTGTTACTGGTGTATAAGAATGCTTGTGATTTTTGCACATTAATTTTGTATCCTGAGACTTTGCTGAAGTTGCTTATCAGCTTAAGGAGATTTTGGGCTGAGACGATGGGTTTTTCTAAATATACAATCATGTCATCTGCAAACAGGGACAATTTGACTTCTTCTTTTCCTAACTGGATACCCTTGATTTCTTTCTCTTGCCTGATTGCCCTAGCCAGAACTTCCAACACTATGTTGAATAGGAGTGGTGAGAGAGGGCATCCCTGTCTTGTGCCAGTTTTCAAAGGGAATTTTTCCAGTTTTTGCCCATTCAGTATGATATTAGCTGTGGGTTTGTCGTAAATAGCTCTTATTATTTTGAGGTACGTTCCATCAATACCGAATTTATTGAGCGTTTTTAGCATAAAGGGCTGTTGAATTTTGTCAAAAGCCTTTTCTGCATCTATTGAGATAATCATGTGGTTCTTGTCTTTGGTTCTGTTTATATGCTGGATTACGTTTATTGATTTGCGAATGTTGAACCAGCCTTGCATCCCAGGGATGAAGCCCACTTGATCATGGTGGATAAGCTTTTTGATGTGCTGCTGAATCCGGTTTGCCAGTATTTTATTGAGAATTTTTGCATCGATGTTCATCAGGGATATTGGTCTAAAATTCTCTTTTTTTGTTGTGTCTCTGCCAGGCTTTGGTATCAGGATGATGTTGGCCTCATAAAATGAGTTAGGGAGGATTCCCTCTTTTTCTATTGATTGGAATAGTTTCAGAAGGAATGGTACCAGCTCCTCCTTGTACCTCTGGTAGAATTCAGCTGTGAATCCATCTGGTCCTGGACTTTTTTTCGTGGGTAGGCTATTAATTGTTGCCTCAATTTCAGAGCCTGTTATTGGTCTATTCAGGGATTCAACTTCTTCCTGGTTCAGTCTTGGGAGAGTGTAAGTGTCCAGGAAATTATCCATTTCTTCTAGATTTTCTAGTCGATTTGCGTAGAGGCATTTATAGTATTCTCTGATGGTGTTTGTATTTCTGTGGGGTCGGTGGTGATATCCCCTTTATCATTTTTTATTGCGTCTATTTGATTCCTCTCTCTTTTCTTCTTTATTAGTCTTGCTAGCGGTCTGTCAATTTTGTTGATCTTTTCAAAAAACCAACTCCTGGATTCATTGATTTTTTGGAGGGTTTTTTGTGACTCTATCTCCTTCAGTTCTGCTCTGATCTTAGTTATTTCTTGCCTTCTGCTAGCTTTTGAATGTGTTTGCTCTTGCCTCTCTAGTTCTTTTAATTGTGATGTTAAAGTGTCAATTTTAGATCTTCCTGCTTTCTCTTGTGGGCATTTAGTGCTATAAATTTCCCTCTACACACTGCTTTAAATGTGTCCCAGAGATTCTGGTATGTTGTATCTTTGTTCTCATTGGTTTCAAAGAACATCTTTATTTCTGCTTCATTTCGTTATGTACCCAGTAGTCATTCAGGAGCAGGTTATTCAGTTTCCATGTAGTTGAGTGGTTTTGATTGAGTTTCTTAGTCCTGAGTTCTAGTTTGATTGCACTGTGGTCTGAGAGACAGTTTGTTATAATTTCTGTTCTTTTACATTTGCTGAGGAGTGCTTTACTTCCAATTATGTGGTCAATTTTGGAATAAGTGCGATGTGGTGCTGAGAAGAATGTATATTCTGTTGATTTGGGGTGGAGAGTTCTATAGATGTCTATTAGGTCCGCTTGGTGCAGAGATGAGTTCAATTCCTGGATATCCTTGTTAACTTTCTGTCTCGTTGATCTGTCTAATGTTGACAGTGGAGTGTTGAAATCTCCCATTATTATTGTATGGGAGTCTAAGTCTCTTTGTAGGTCTCTAAGGACTTGCTTTATGAATCTGGGCGCTCCTGTATTGGGTGCATATATATTGAGGAGAGTTAGCTCTTCCTGTTGAATTGATCCCTTTACCATGATGTAATGGCCTTCTTTGTCTCTTTTGATCTTTGATGGTTTAAAGTCTGTTTTATCAGAGACTAGGATTGCAACCCCTGCTTTTTTTTGTTCTCCATTTGCTTGGTAGATCTTTCTCCATCCCTTTATTTTGAGCCTATGTATGTCTCTGCATGTGAGATGGGTCTCCTGAATACAGCAGACTGATGGGTCTTGACTCTTTATCCAGTTTGCCAGTCTGTGTCTTTTATTGGAGCATTTAGTCCATTTACATTTAAGGTTAATATTGTTATGTGTGAACTTGATCCTGTCATTATGATATTAACTGGTTATTTTGCTCATTAGTTGATGCAGTTTCTTCCTAGCCTCGATGGTCTTTACATTTTGGCATGTTTTTGCAATGGCTGGTACCGGTTGTTCCTTTCCATGTTTAGGGCTTCCTTCAGGGTCTCTTGTAAGGCAGGCCTGGTGGTGACAAAATCTCTAAGCATTTGCTTATCTGTAAAGGATTTTATTTCTCCTTCACTGATGAAACTTAGTTTGGCTGGATATGAAATTCTGGGTTGAAAATTCTTTTCTTAAGAACGTTGAATATTGGCCCCCACTCTCTTCTGGCTTGTAGAGTTTCTGCCGAGAGATCTGCTGTTAGTCTGATGGGCTTCCCTTTGTGGGTAACCCGACCTTTCTCTCTGGCTGCCCTTAAGATTTTTTCCTTCATTTCAACTTTGGTGAATCTGGCAATTATGTGTCTTGGAGTTGCTCTTCTGGAGGAGTATCTTTGTGGCGTTCTCTGTATTTCCTGAATTTGAATGTTGGCCTGCCCTACTAGGTTGGGGAAGTTCTCCTGGATGATATCCTGAAGAGTGTTTTCCAACTTGGTTCCATTTTCCCCCTCACTTTCAGGCACCCCAATCAGACGTAGATTTGGTCTTTTTACATAATCCCATACTTCTTGCAGGCTTTGTTCATTTCTTTTTCTTCTTTTTTCTTTTGGTTTCTCTTCTCGCTTCATTTCATTCATTTGATCCTCAATCGCTGATACTCTTTCTTCCAGTTGATCGAGTCGGTTACTGAAGCTTGTGCATTTGTCACGTATTTCTCGTGTCATGGTTTTCATCTCTGTCATTTCGTTTATGATCTTCTCTGCATTAATTAGTCTAGCTGTCAATCTTCCACTTTTTTTTCAAGATTTTTAGTTTCTTTGCGCTGGGTACGTAATTCCTCCTTTAGCTCTGAGAAGTTTGATGGACTGAAGCCTTCTTCTCTCATCTCGTCAAAGTCATTCTCTGACCAGCTTTGATCCGTTGCTGGCGATGGGCTGCGCTCCTTTGCAGGGGGAGATGCGCTCTTATTTTTTGAATTTCCAGCTTTTCTGCCCTGCTTTTTCCCCATCTTTGTGGTTTTATCTGTCTCTGGTCTTTGATGATGGTGACGTACTGATGGGGTTTTGGTATAGGTGTCCTTCCTGTTTGATAGTTTTCCGTCTGACAGTCAGAAGGACTGTCTGTTGGTCTGTTGGAGATTGCTTGAGGTCCACTCCAGACCCTGTTTGCCTGGGTATCAGCAGCAGAGGTTGCCAAAGATAGAATATTGCTGAGCAGCGAGTGTACCTGTCTGATTCTTCCTTTGGAAGTTTCCTCTCAGGGATGACTCCACCCTGTGAGGTGTGGGGTGTCAGACTGCCCCTAGTGGGGGATGTCTCCCAGCTAGGCTACTCAGGGGTCAGGGACCCACCTGAGCAGGCAGTCTGTCCGTTCTCGGATCTCAACCTCCGCGTTGGGAGATCCACGGCTCTCCCCAAAGCTGTCAGACAGAGTCGTTCGCCTCTGCACCGCCCCCGCTGCTTTCCCTATTGGACCTCAGCTGTGGGCTGTCCCCAGAGGTGGAGTCTACAGAGACAGGCAGGTTTCCTTGAGCTGCTGTGAGCTCCACCCAGTTCCAGCTTCCCAGCGGCTTTGTTTACCTACTTAAGCCGCAGCAATGGCGGGCGCCCCTCCCCCAGCCTCGCTGCTACCTTGGGGATAGATCGCCGCAGACTGCTGTGTTAGCAGTGAGGGAGGCTCCGTGGGCGTGGGACCCTCCCGGCCAGGTGTGGGATATATTCTCCTGGTGTGCCTGTTTCCTTAAAGCGCAGTATTGGGGTGGGAGTTACCCGATTTTCCAGGTGTTATGTGTCTCAGTTCCCCTGGCTAGGAAAACGGATTTCCTTCCCCCTTGCGCTTCCAGGTGAGGCGATGCCTCGCCCTGCTTCAGCTCACGCTGGTCAGGCTGCAGCAGCTGACCAGCACCGATTGTCCGGCACTCCCTAGAGAGATGACCCCAGTACCTCAGTTGAAAATGCAGAAATCACCGGTCTTCTGTGTTACTCGCGCTGGGAGTTGGAGACTGGAGCTGTTCCTATTCGGCCATCTTGCTCCGCCCCCCAGGGGAATACATTTTAAATGAGCTTTTCAAAGTTATTAGCTGGTAGTGACATGAGAGTAGTCTCTTAATACAGTTAAACAGTTGGGCACTTCATCCTTGTGTAAATATTGTTACCCTTTTATTGCTGCTTAGAAACTCTTCTGCAACTTTTTGGCTCTATACATCTTTCCGAAGTAGTAAATAACAGATTTACTGGGAGTGTGGTACCAGGCAGAAATTCAGAGAGGGGCTTTAAATCCTTGCCCATCAAGTGTATCTTTCAGAAATAAGTATATTAAAATAATTGGATAATTTCAATGGCTTGTTATTAGAGTTCTGTTGTCCAGCATGGTGTGTTTAAGAAGATGACAGATTTTTAAACATTATTGGAAAGAAGTGAGAACAAAAAACATAACTTACTTTAATAACTACATTAGTAAAGAACTGCTTAAAATGCATGATAAATATGTCATCCCTAAGAGATTCCCATTCTTAGAGCATGAAATTATCAAGAGAGTAAGAGCCTACAAAAAAATGAGAAGAATGCTGATTGCAAATTCCAAACTGAAAAAAAAAAAAAAATGCTCACATCATTATGGAAGCAATGAGAAGCAGAAATTGTCATTTAATGAAATGTAAGATTAAAGTTAATAGAAGTAATTTTCATGAAATAATACTTTGCAAAGAGAATGTTCCAACTATATTGATCTTGGTGTTTTCTTCTCACATACCTTCTTACTATTCCCTCGAATGCTTGTTTCTACCTTTAAATTTGCTTTTCTCTCTACCAGAGGGCTCTACCCTATCTCTAGTTTCTCACCATGTCCCAATCTACTCCCTTTCAGAATTTTTGTACACTTCCCTTTATATATATTTGTGCTCTAATTTTATATTCACAGATATGCCTTTTGTAACTCCCCCATCTTAAAGAAAACACACACATGCACACACATGCACACACACAAAATTGAACTCTTTCTGGGAGATCTGCTTAACCTTCTTTGTAACACTCACTTGCTGAAACTGTAGTATGTGTTTTCATGTTTATTACCTATCTTTTCCATTAGAATGAAAATGTTTTGGTACTTGGTCTTGCTTGATCACCAATATACCTCAGGACATAGAAAAATTGATTGATATATTGAAAATGTAATGTTCAGTAGAATGAGTAAATACATAAATTTAAAAACCATACTTTTATTATATTACCTGAGACAAATGATCCCCAAGTTGGTCCTTCTTGCTTTTCATAGCCAAAACATTCTCTCTTATACTGAGCTTCCTTCACCTTTTCTGTGTACAGAGCACTTAAAATTTTCACATTGTCTGGTACTTTAACAATATGATGGTGCCATTCTCTTACCCATTGGAATATGTGTTAAATACCAGAACCCATGTAACAAACAATATATTGTGTTCCTACTGTGTGCAAAGCAGATACTGCTTGCTGCTAGGAATACAGAGCTGACTAAGAGCCTCTTTTCTCTTATGAGCTCACAGTCTCATGAATTCAACATCTTAAGGCACAACATCTAAAGCAAAGTACAGTAATAAACACTCCAGAAAGTACTGGATCTGGCCTAGGACAAATGGTGGGTTGTTTTTGCAGCTATTATTTTTCCTGCCCCCTAATTGACAGTCCTCCATTACAACTCTGGATACCTAGTCTCACTTGGGAAAACCTGACTTTGGGAATCAGAGGCAGTCTCTGTTGCTTATAAATGAGGAACTCTAATGGATACATACTGTCATTAGAGAAACTCTGCTTCTAGCCTGGCTCCTTTTGTAAAGAAGGTTGAGTCCCCTTGGAGAGTCTGCAGAACATAACCATTTGCATGTAATGAACAGTTTGTAATACTTTGAGATTGATGTGCAATTTATATTTGACAAGAGAAAAACAATTAGGATCAACCTGTGGTCATATATCCTAGAATACCAATGTTGTTTCCACACTCTAAGTGTTGTTGGATCATTATATGAGATTCATAATTTTGTCCTGTTGTACCCACGTTTGCATTACCATTCAGTCTTAATTTATTATACTGTATTAAAAGTTTTTTTTGGTAATTTGTTCTTATTGCTACTCAGACATTAAAATGTCTGCAGGCTGTGAAAATGAATAAATTTAATGTGGCAGCATAGTTCTCAAAATCCTGGCTTTACAACTAATAGTACAGGCTTATATTGTATTGTAAATCCTAGTTAACATGGATTTATTTGAAAATCCAATTTTACTGCTAATTTTAAATAACACATTTTTATACATTTTATCCTTGAATTTCTATTTTTTTAATAATTTTTGGCTATTGTATGTATTTACAGAAGGACAATGCATGTACTTTTAAATGCTAATAATGGATTGCTGAAATAAGTGTAACTTTAAAACAATGCAATTGTTAAAAAATAAACTGTGCAGTCTGGTTTAATGGAGGCTTATGAATATATGATTAAGATATATATTATATTAAGTAAATTCATTCAACTGGTAGTTCATAGGAACTTTCAAATTTAATCTCATAACCAGCGCTGTCCTTCAAAGAATGGTCAGGACAATTTAACCAGTACGTGACCACTCAAGATAATTTCATTGAAAAGTGGCTGAACTATTGAAATCTTTTATAGTCTCCTTGGGATATCATTAAGAGTAGAAATTTTGAAATAAAATTATAATGATGTTCAGAAAAGAAGATAAGTAGGTAACTCTCTTAATACATTTTACGCTGCTGTAACAAAGTACCTAAGACTAGGTAATAATTTATAATGAACAAACACGTATTGGCTCACAGTTCTGGAGACTAGGAGGTCTAACATCAAGGTGTCAGCCTCTGGCAAGGGCCTAGTTGATATGTCATCACATGATGGACGATTAGAGGGCAAGAAAGATCAAAAGTGGGCTGAACTCCCACTTTTATAAGGGAGGGACACCCAGTTGTGAGGGTGGAGCCCTCAATCCTAATCAGCTCCTAAGGTCCCACCCCTTAGTACTGTCACACTGGCAATTACATTTCAACATTAGTTTTGGTGGGAAAAACATTCAAACCATAGCAGTGATACTGACCACTACCACACAGGGCTTGGGAGGCTACCTAGCTGTTGCACCCAAGAGATGAATCTTCTTATATGATTACCTTTATCTTTTTTTTTTTTTACTTTATTAAAATACTTTTATTTTACACGTATATTTTTGTCTACCCACCAATTCCATGTCTGACCACTGCTACTACCACCATGTCCTAGCATAACATTCCATACGTACTTAAAACCAAGCAAAGGGTGGAGTTCTATCTTTAAAAACTAAACAGGCATTTTGGACAACACATTCTTGGCAATGGAATCTGGACAACATTTATCAAACATGGCAGGAAAGTTCTCACTCGGCATTATAAAAAAGACAGCCAGATATCAACTGTTACAGAAATGAAATCAGATGGAAAATTTTTAACAAATTGTTTAAACTATTTTCTTAAAGAGACTTCCTCCACTGCCAGAGATCTTGAATAGCCTCCTGGTCAGTCATCTAGAAGCAATTCTTCACATAATTGATGAACTGACTTCCACTTTAGGAAGAGAACCACCTTTTTCTATAGTTGCTTGCATTTTTGCTTTAATGTCTTCTACAGAACTAGGTCCTTTGGGTGTTTTAGGAGTTTTCTCCTGTTTTGAAGGATTCTTGTCCTTCAGATCTTGGTGTTGATGGTTTTGAGTCTTTTCCATTCTGATTTGACTTTTGTGCATTTTTGGCTGCAGTATCTCGTATAGATTTCTTCACTAGCGCGTTTTCTTCAGTTTCTTCATCATCAAAATCATCATCATCATCATCTTCATCAGCAGCAAGTTTTACTTTTTTCTGTGGAACCTTGCTACCACCTCCAGGGGCAGATTGCTTTCCAGATATACTTACGAGTTTCACATCTTCCTCCTCTTCATCTTCTGACTCTGTATCTTCCTCCCCGGCTGCTAAATGCTGTCCACTAACATGCACTGGCCCTGAACCGCACTTCAACCATAAGACCACTGATGGTGTTATTTCAAAGCCCCCAAGGGAAACGGTTGACTGTACAGACATTTTCAAAATTGCCAATGTTACTTTAATTGGACTGCCTTTGTAATTCATTGCCTCTGTTTCAACAATGTGCAATTCATCCTTTGCACCAGCCTCTAAACTGACCATTCTTAAAGATAACTGTTGCTCATTTTCATCATGATCCACCTAAAAGTGATCATCTTTGTTGGCCTTTAGTTCACAACCAAAAAGATAGTTCTGGGGCCTCAGGGGGCTCATGTCCATCAAATCGTCCATTGGGTGCGGCACACACTTAGGTGGGAGAGAAGGCAGATGGAGATAAATGACCACTGCTCAAGAGAACAGCCGTGCAGGATGGAATCACACCAGGAAGATTACCTTTATCTTAGAAAACGTGAATATCTTGTGTACTTTGACACTTCTCTACATTTCACCTAACCTTTAAAATCAACACATTTATTCAGCAAACTTTTACTTTTGGAGCTGCTCTGTGTCAGACTCTGTGCTAGGTGCTCAGAGTGTTGAAATTGATATAAACCTAATCTATTCACAAAGAATCCAAGGTTTGCTGAAATTGATGGACATTTAAACAATTGAAACATTTAAGTGGTATAATTAGCAAATGGACATTTAAGCCATAAAAGTAGTATCTAATAGATATAATAAAGGTCAGTACACCATTGAGTGAGTCAGAGTAGAGGCAACCCAAAGAGTAACTAGCTAGAAGAATTGGGAAAGCTTCACAGAGAGGGCGATATGAAAATAAGTGAGAGAATTGTAAATCCATGAAAATGAGAAAACATTGAAAAGTGATGGTGTCAGAAAAACTTGTGGTATGATAATGACAAGATGAGAGGAGCTCTTGGTAAGCGTGTGGATGCATGGGAAGAAGTGGCAAAAAATAATGCTGATGACATTTTTTATTTTATTGTTGGTTTTGTTTTGGTTATTTCATTTTCTAAATCTAGCATGCTAGTGTTCTTTTCAAACTGTGAATCATAAACTCAATTTGTGGATCACACTGGCCTTTGGCGAAACAAAATATAAAATATCAGCATTCGGCCGGGCGCGGTGGCTCAAGCCTGTAATCCCAGCACTTTGGGAGGCCGAGACGGGTGGATCACGAGGTCAGGAGATCGAGACCATCCTGGCTAATACGGTGAAACCCCGTCTCTACTAAAAAATACAAAAACTAGCCGGGCGACGAGGCGGCGCCTGTAGTCCCAGCTACTCGGGAGGCTGAGACAGGAGATGGCGTGAACCCGGAAGGCGGAGCTTGCAGTGAGCTGAGAGCCGGCCACTGCACTCCAGCCTGGGCGACAGAGCAAGACTCCGTCTCAAAAAAAAAAAAAAAAAAAATCAGCATTCATTACAAATAGATGTTTCGTAGATTTTTGTTTTAACTGTGAGTGGTCGTGTGTGTGCGTGCGTGGTGTGTGTGTGAAGAGAGAGAGAGATGGTTTGGATGTTTGTCACCTCCGAATCTCATATTGAAATGTGATTTCCAATGTTGGAGGCGGTACCTGGTAGGTGTGATTGGATCATGTGGGTGGATCCTTCATGAATGGCTTAACATTATCCCTTTGGTGACAAGTTAGTTCATGCTAGATCTGGTTGTTTAAAAGAGTATGAGACTTCAACCCCCAACTCTTTCCTGCTCCCCTTTGCCTTCCACGATGGTTGTAAACTTCCTGAGGCCCATGTCACTTACATCACCAGAAGTAGATGCCAGTGGCATGCTTCCTGTACAGCCTGCAGAACCATAAGTCAAAAGAAAACCCCTTTTCTTTATAAAGTACCCAGTTTCAGGTATTTCTTTATAGCAATGCAAGAAGGGACTAATACAGTTGTATATGTATGTGTGTGTTGGGTTATTTCTTGTTGAGTGTCACAAGGTTGTAATACGGTGAGTGTAAGGAAGCATAAGTTTTAGAAAATTAAGAAGCCAGTCCAGAAAATTAATACTTTTGGAAAACAGTACAAAATCAACTTGACAAAAATATGCATAGGAAGATGTAATACAAGATTTATTTAATTACAATAATTTTAAAGTTGGTTAGTGCCTTGCTTTTGCATGCTGTTTTAAAAATTACCATGAATATGACTTCACGTGATTTTCAAATACTCCCAGCAAGATAGGTAGAAAAGGTATTCTTAGAACTCTTATACAAAAATTTTGGAAAGTTTAAATGCTTTATCCCAAATCATAAAGCTAATATATGAAGACTCTGGGATTAAACACCATATTTTTTCACTGTTCATCAGCTAGAAGTTAGAAATGTTAAGCCAAAAACATTAAGTCAGTGCTCTGCCTAATAAGTATTGAGGAAACTAATAAAAGGAATAATACCACTGACTACAGGACAAGGTCTTCCTAAGAGACCTTAAAAATATTAAGTGATTAGATGAAACTTCTTGTTCATAAAATGTTATTTAGTTATGAGTAGAACTCTAATTAAA
The DNA here is from genome assembly GCF_009764315.1 of Trachypithecus francoisi. Lineage (NCBI taxonomy): Eukaryota > Metazoa > Chordata > Mammalia > Primates > Cercopithecidae > Trachypithecus > Trachypithecus francoisi. The sequence goes on from NW_022681471.1 coordinate 105,641,242, forward strand.
CTTATGTTGCCATCAGTAAAGTTGAGATGTAACATATTCATTAATATAAGTATAATTTGACCCATAGTGTATTAAAAGAAGGATGTTAAAAGGAGTTGTTGTTATTAGAGATGATGTTAGGGTTGTTGATGATAATAACAGTAGTCATAACAAGGCACTTTATAATTTAAGAAGTGCCTTCAATTACATTGTTACTCTTATGTTAATCTCCTTTTGATATACAGATTTGGAGGATTCTATATCACTCTCAGACATAGGTTACTGAGGTGATGGAAGAATTTAGCAAGCAGCTTTCAAATGGAGGACATGAGCATTGGATTGTGTATAGAAAGGGCTGATGTTCTCTAAGAAAGCCTCTTGGTTTCCACAGGGCAGAAGCCCTTTGAAGATCATAGCCAGGGATTTAGTAATTGCCTCCCTTTCAGAATACCCTCAAGAGAAAACCCCACCATAAGACATGGTTCCCTACAGGCAAAACTACTTTTCCTTAAAATTACTGTTCCATGAATAGAATATCAGCCTTCTTTGGCTCATTCAACATAGTTTTCTTAAGTTTCAGGACGGTGCTGCAGACCAGGAGTTTCAACATTGAGGAAAACAATACTACTTGGGCAGTGCCTACCTCAGTCAGGGAGGCAGATGCTTACCTTCATGTGAGGGAATAAGCAATCAGTCTTATTTCCAACACTCAAGGAAGCCAGTCTAGTGCAGGGAGAGATAGATACATAAACCTCGAAGTTATGGTTGAGCATAATAGTTTTAAAATTCCATAATAACTGCATTTAAAAAGTTTTATAGAAACAGAGAGATGGTGACCTCAGTCTGGAAAAACCAGCTTGGAGAATGGCAATCATATTAAGTGGCAAAAGTTTTGGAACCCAGGCCCCCAGATGGAGGGTGATAGCGTGGGCTAGACAGGTAGGTTGGGAACACTTTGCAAAGGACATTACACGGTACACAGACAAGTCTGTGTTTTAGTCTATAAACCACAGTTGTAGAATGTGTTTGAGCAAAGCCATGTGGGGATGACATTTGCACTTTTCAAGATTTAAGTTTGTTTAGGAATACTTATGGTTCGCTGTATACTTCCTAGGTTTTTACATTATAATTATGGTTAGAACTTTAAAGGAAAACTGCAGTTTAACATACTTGAAAGAGTGCAACTTCAAGTCATGATTGGAGACAGATATTTAACAGATTTGGTGATCCTGTGATGCTTATTTTCTTCTCAGACATTCCACATGACAACCATTTTTAAATGGTTTATTTCTATTTTAGCATCCATCTGATGGTGTTGTATATGTTTTCTGCTTGAAAATAAAAGCAGTGAGCCAGGCACGGTGGCTCACGCCTATAATCCCAGCACTTTGGGAGGCTGAGGCAGGCAGATCACAAGGTCAAGAGATCGAGACCATCCTGGTCAACATGGTGAAACCCCGTCTCTACTAAAAATATGAAATTTAGCCAGGCATGGTGACGCATGCCTAGAGTCCCAACTACTTGGGAGGCTGAGGCAGGAGTATTGTTTGAACCTGAGAGACGGAGGTTGCAGTGAGCCAAGACTGTGTCACTGCACTCCAGCCTGGCGGCAGAGTGAGACTCTGTCTCAAAAAAAAAAGAAAAAAGAAAAGAAAGCAGTGAATGTAATTAAGATGGATTTACTATGATCATAAAGTACTCAGGAGTCTTATTTTAAAAGACAGCATTACTCTAACTAAAAATATAGGAAAGAATCTAATGCTGTTTTGCATATCATTCTCAGCTCTCTCAAAATCAGATATTAAGCTCTTGCTGACAAAGGAGACTATACTGCACAGTGCTAGCCTGCATAAACTTTGAGAGGGTTGAGTTTTGCCAAGCAATTCTCTCAATATGTAAATTAAACAAATATTTGTTGACCTACTGTGTGACAAGTATTATTCCAGGAAATAGAGATCCAGCAGTGAAACAAGTATGGCTTCTTATAGAATTCCCAAAAAGGAAATAAAAGGATATATGTATAATGATATCCCTGAATTAAATTTACCTTTTGAAAATAAAAATTCTATCATAAGCTATCACTACCAACATTTTGATACTCATTCAACAGTTTTCAGGGATTTGTACCTTTTGACTTATGAGAATTTGGAAGTCTAATCGTATCATTGCACTGGACTCTTAAACAGGTAAGCAGATGACTTTGCCTGTATCATTGTTGACTGTACTTACAATCAGAAAGGGGCACAGGACAGATGCCAGGGAATAAGAAGTGGGCAGCCCATACATGGAATGGTAAGAAAGAAGAACTACAGTGGATGTGGAAAGTTCCCTTCAGCATTTTCCCTAGACAATCTTTGGCTGTGTTTGCATGATCAATATTTCATTCATAGGATATTAAGCTCTTGATATAGTTCTCAAAACCCAAAATGACTTAAGAATTCTACTCTTTATTTACATTCAAATTCCAAAGAGTTAAGTAACTTTCCAGGAGGTAATCTAAATATGGCCTCCTGGTTGGGGGGTTGAATTTGCACATAAATAGTTCTACCCTTAAAGGAAAACCACAGATGGTGGTAATGATGTAGTCACTAATGTACATCTCCACAATGGTGGAACAAAATATCCATAGTTTTGCTTTCCCCAGTTGCTTTCCCCGTGGTCAACTGCTGTCTGAAAATAGGTGAGTACAGTACAATAAGATATTTTAAGAGAGAAAAAGAAAGATCACATTCGCATGATTTTCATTATAATATATTGTTATAATTGTTCTATTTTTGTTCATGATTTTTAATCTCTTCACTGTGCCAAATTTATAAATTAAAATGTATCTTAAGTACATATAGTTTATATAGGGCTCAGTACTATCTGCAGTTTCAGACATCCACTGGGAGTCTTGGAATGTATCCCCTACAGATAAAGGGTGAACCACTGTGTCCTGTTTGTGTGAATGCTAAAGGTGTTGTGAGCTCATAACAGTATGACATCAACACTGAACTAATCCAAGATTTGTTAGTGAGAGAGATGTATTTGCAAGGAGTGAGACATGGTGCCTCATCCAAGCAGAGAAATAATTTTCAGATTTGCCTGACAATAAAAATCACAATGTGAGGTCTCTCTTTAGAGCTGCAATGTCAATTCAGTGCTCACTAGTCACATAAGGTGCTGAGCTCTTAAAATGTGGCTAGTACTAATTGAGATGGGTACTGAGTATGACACACATGCCAGGGTTTGAATACTTAGAACCAAAAAGGAAGTAAACCTCCTTTATTGCATGTTAAAATGATGGTTCTATTTATTGATTAAATGCATATATAATTGACCTACTTCATTTTGCTTTAAAAATGTGGCTATTAGAACATTTCAAATTATATAGGTGTGTGACTACATATGCTTTCACATATGTAATTGATATGTTTCATGTATATTGATACATGGTACATATGTGAGACATGTTACATAGCATGTACATATGCACACGACATATGTAACATGTTAATATGTATTGTTACATGTGATACATGTGTGATTGTTGTATTGCACACATGTGTAATATGAAATTACATGTAATTTCAAATTATGTGTATTTTGAAAATTACAAATTACATATTTTGTTAGTATTGCTTTACAAAGTCAAACTTACCCTATTTAATACAGCATCATGACTTTTTTATAATTAGTAAACTTTGAGACTTTTATAGGAGAATAAATAATGCTTATTATGAAAACTGATTGGAAAAGTGAGCTGGAGCAGGGAGGTGAGGAGAAAGGACTAGAGATCACCTTTCTTTCCCAGCTCCGCTCTTCTCCCAACCTTTTTCCTTTCCGTTCTCTCATCCCAATTTGAAAGTGCAGAGTTCACAATCGGTGTGCTGATTTAGAAAACAGATGTGTAAACAGCCTTAAATTTTCTCCAGGCTTTTACAATGAAAATAAGTTCAGTATCAAAAGTAACAATAGAATCTGTGGGAAGGTATAGGGGGCTATGTTTTTGAGGTAGAAACTATAGGTGCTCCTGGCCAAGCATGGTGGTTCAAGCCTATAATCCCAGCACTTTGGGAAGCTGAGGCGAGAGTATTGCTTGAGGCCAGAAGTTTGAGTCTAGCCTGGCCAACAGGGTGAAACCCCACCTCTACTAAAAATTTAAAAATTTAAAAAATAAAAAAAAAAGAGCCTTGCATGGTGGCGCTCGCCTATAGTCCCAGCTACTCAGGAGGTTGAGGAGGGAAGATTGCTTGAACCTGGGAGGCAGAGCTTGCAGTGAGCTGCAGTAGCACCACAGGACTCCAACCTGGGTGACAGAGTAAGAAAAAAAAAAAAAGAAAGAAAGTATAGGCACTCCTTATATGCAACTGCTCACACCCCTCCCCTTCCCAAAAGTTTGCAAGGGGAAAAATGTGTGGAATTGGCAATATTTAGTGGCATGCAACTGTCAGTCATCAGACCGCACAATCTCACTTCTGCCAGTGGCTCAGCACCCGACAGCACTCAGTGAAACTAACTCATTTCAAAGGTGAAAACAAGTGAGTTTGACCACCAGGGAGATTGAAAACTGTCAGTGCTGAAGCAATGGAGGTGTCCTGTAGTTTGCTCAAGTTGATATTTGTGTCCAACCCCTAGCTGAACTACTAATTATTGATATCTGTCTGATGGTGCCTGAGGAGAAAGTTCTCAAAGGGAATCAATGTTCAAATTATAGTATGTATCTTGGCTGTGGAAGTTATTGAATTTTAGCCAATACTTGCTACTCTTTCATTTATAGTGTGAGAATGCAGTGTAATGAACCTAACTCTCACTGTCCTGACTTGCCTTTCTCATCGCATTCACAATAAGCACATGTCAATACGTATACACATTTCATATTTCTAAAGTTTACTTTATTCCTTATTGTACATCACTGTGATGCTGATGGAAGAGAAAAGGAAAACAGAGTGATTGTGAAACTGTTTTATCTTTAGTGGCTTAGGTTTTTTTGTATGATATGTAACATCGTGCATACATAAGGCAACATGAAGCTAAATAGATTTTCATATAGCATGTATTTTTTCCAATTAAATGTTTAATTTTTTCAGAGTATACTGGAGACGTTTTGAATAATAGAGAAAAGTACAAAGGAAATTCATAATCCTGCCACCTATCAGCAAAGTGAAATTTTATTAAGAAACATAATGTTCCTGTAAATCATAGCGAACACATGGTAGGTTTTATTTAACACAGTAATTGGAGAGCCGGTAGGAAGACAAAACTGGTTCAGAAGATAATACAAGAAACAAATGCTTCTATAATCAGTGAATTTTTAAAAAAGTATTCTGGAATAAGATTAGTGAATAAGATACTAAACTGGTTGATACCATACCGCCTTTGGGGCTTTATCCTCTACTGGGTAAAAAGTCATTTACATCATATCAGTTTTCTAAAATTTGCATTTAACTTCATAGGTTGTACGTGTAGGCCCAAATTAATAGTAACAGTAAGGTTGCTTTACTCTGAAATATTTAAGCTCTTCTGAGGGTGTGAGGAGTTTGTTAGAAAACAACGCTACCATTTTGTTGAAACACACACAATCATCTTTGGTTTTACTTATAAGTTTTGGATAATTTTTCTTAATAACATTATCCATTTCTTAATTTTCTTAACCTTCTAAATGTTTCTCCTAGGCACTTTTATTGATTTTTGGAATAGAGTTGATATGTGCTGAATTTTTATCCAGTTTTAATTCTACTGAAAAATCTAAAAAATGTTCATCAACTACTATATTTCAAATGCATACAACCCCTTTCATGTTAAAGAGACTGTATGGGAAACACAGTCTCACACTCCCAGGACCTGGTATCGTAAAGTCTTGACACTGTTAAAATTAAACAATGCCTTTTTTAAAATCAAAGGATACGAAAAGGGCTGTGTTGGTCAAAGGATACAAAATTTCATTTAGATAGGAGAAATAAGTTCATGAGATATTTTGTATAACATAGTGACTATAATTAATAACATGTATTATTGAAAATTACTAACAGACTCGATTTTAAGTGTTCTCACCTCAAAAAATAGTATGTGAGGTAGTACATATGTTAATTAGCTCATTTTAGCTATTCCACAATAGACGCATTTTTCAATACAACATGTTATATAATACATGATATATACAACTTATATTTGCCAATTCAAATACGTAAAAATAAATGCAAATTATTTGAAAGAAATAACATGTGAAAAACATCCACTTTTCATATGAAACCATGAGATATTTTCTGTTAAAAGATTAAATGCCCAATACATTTTTGATGTTAACGGAAATAAAAATGTTTAATATTTAAATACATATTTGCATGCTATTGACCCCCCGAAGTTCACTGCTGGGTAAGTGCACCAACTATATCTTAAGTCAAAAATGCTGAAATTCTTCCCCAAATCTCAAAGTTCATGAAAACGTAAACAGAAAATTTCCAAATAATTCTACAGGGAAAATAAGACATACTATTTGATCTGATCGCACAACAGGATGTATGGGTAATAATAACTTAATTGTACATTTAAGAATAACTAAAGGAGTGAGATTGGATTGTTTGTAACACAGAGGTTAAATGCTTGAGAGGATAGATTCCCTATCATCCATGATGTGCTTATTTCACATTGCATTTCTGCATCAAAACATCTCATGTACCCTAAAAACATATACTCCTGTGTACCCACAAAATAAAAATAAAAAACAGAGGAGCCCTAAGATAAGCTAATATTTAAGCTTATCATACTTATTAAGATAAGCAATACATACTAAAAGTAATAGCATTTAAAACTAGATGTTGGGAGAGGGTTCAAACTTGTTCATTAAAATTCAAAGTCACTGTCTTGTGTTATCATGATCCTGAGACTATGTAAATATGTGTATAGCTCATCTAAACCCTTTTTCTTTCAACGTGATCATATATTGAACATCGGAGATATTTTATAAGAAACAACGAGGACAACTCAATCAGCACATATATATTAAATGTGGAATCTATAATGATTGTGAAGCCTGAAGCAAACTAAATATTCAGTAATAGGTTCTTTTGTCATGGTATATCCATTTGAATATATAACATAAATGCCTTACATTTGTTGAACTATTTATGGTTTATGTTGTTAGTGTGATGAAGTGGCTTGCAAAAGTCAGAAACTCAGAACTTTAAGTTACAGGCTTACATCTGGAGCCTGGTTTTCTTTCTTTAAGGTAGAACCACTGTGAAGTAAAAATTTTTTTGTATCTGAAACAATAATGTAGAAGCTTAAAAGTATTATCCAAGTTGTCATACGCCTATTATTTCTTTACATTACTGAAGTGAAAGACAGCATTAATGGCTAAATGCCATACTTGGCTATAATTTATATTGTTTAGGACTGGAAATGTGCCTGAAATGTACATTTTTTTCCAAAATAGTTTATGTAATATTTGAAACCTGACAAGAACCCTAATGATTTCATGGAATACTGTCAAATATAAATGTGAAGTTTTAAAGACACAGGGACATATTCAGAATAAACACCCTAACCACAGGCTAACAGAAGGACTAAACTTGAGAAAATGAATGGGAAGATAGTAACAAATGACTTCTTTGGCAACCTTATACATGCTTAGCCTTATAGACTGTCTTATCAGTGCTCCACAATCTATTTCCAGCAAGTATGGCATTTGGAACAGGACCACACAAGACAAACTACGAGTTCACATTACCCACAACTGCACAGATAGAGGGAACAACGGAATACTCCCTTTCTTCTTAAAACAATAACTTCTTTTGAAGCTCACTGGCTGCTGCTTTTCAGCTGTTTCTGCTAGCTCCTCCTCCGCCTCTTGACCTCTAAGGCAGTGGTCTTCAAAATTTCAAGACTGCTTTCTCATTGAAACAGAACTTGTAAGCACATTTCTTCCCAAAAATGTGCATTTATTTGTAAATCATATATGAATATGACTAAACATGTAAACATATGCAAAAATAGAAATCAATAAATATAAATGCAAACACAAGTAGAAGCATTAACAGTTTTCCTTTGTGTCCCAATGAGTTGTTCTCAATTCCCCAGAGGTATGTATGCCACTGTTTGAGACTATACCTCAATCCTAGGGTTTCTGGTTTCGCTCTCTTCCTAGTTGATAGCATCCGTTTGTATGGACTTAAATGCCATCTTTAGTTGAATAACTCCTCTGTCTCTCTATCCCAGATTTCTCTTGATTCCAAACCTGCTTGTTCACCTGAGTGTATCACACAATTCATTGGCTGCCATACATGCAGCTTTGATATTTTATTTAAAATCTTTCCTCTTCCCTAGCCTCATCTATTTCACATTAGTATCTTCTATCTACTTGATTGTTAAGCAGAGTCCACGTGATTCCATCATTTATCTCCCATTTTATATCTAATATATAAGCAAGTAATGCAATGCAACTTCTGTCTCCAAAAATTTATTTTGAATTTGCCTTCTCTTCCTCTGCATCTCCCCCATCTTAGGCCAGGTCACTTCTGCCCTCTTGCCAGAATAGGTTACATTCTCTTGCTATGGTTGTTATCCTCTTCCTGTTCAGTCCTACACCACAGCAAAATGGATCTTCTCAAAATGTCAGCTAGATAAAGGCATTTCTGGGCTTAAGGTCCTCATGGATTTATCTTATTAGGATGAACACCCAACTCCTTATTATGGCTTTGAATACAATGAATTACAAAGCATAATATATATTGATATTTCTACCTTTACTATTTTCTTCTTAAGCCAATCTTTCTCAATCCATATAGTGTAATCATATTAGTGCTTCTTCACTTTCTAAAACATCTCAGGGCCTTTGCACATGTTCCTCTGTTCTTAGAATGCTCTTCCTTTTCTCTTTGTGTAGCTAGGTGCTTTCCATTTACATATCACATGAAATGCAATCATTCCCTCCTCTTTCCCTCACTACCTCACAAAAAGCTGATGCCTCTGTTAAACCATTTATGGAATTTTACTTGGCAGTGAATAAAGGAACAACCAATGATAAAAGCAACAATATGGATGAATCTCAAAAATACTATGCTGAGCAAGAAGTCATAGACACAAATATGGGTATTTACATGAAGTTAAAGCACAGCAAAACTCAATAATTGAGGTCCCAGGGTCCCAGGAATTAAGAAAGTGGTTACCTCTGGGTGAGGGTTGGAATTGAATGGACAGATTCATTAGTAACTTTTCTGGGTAATAGAAATGTTGTCTATTTTGTTCGGGTGGTGAATACATAGATACATTCAATTGTCAAAACACGTCCATCCAAACACTTAGACTTTTGCACTTTATTATATGCAAATTATGCCTCAAAAAAAAACATGTTTATTTTCAAAATTATGTCAACAGTTGAAATTATTTAAAGAATTGGTTCAATGAGATTAATTATGTATCCATCTTTGAAGTATGATAGTTTTGTATGTAGTTAAGGTTATTGGAGATAATTGAAGGTTATGCTCACAAAAAGGCTACGTAATATGAAGTTTATCTGCATTGATCTTTAATAGCTTTTGTGATTTCAACTTCTTCACAGCTCTGTAAGAAGGCAGTGTGGCATGTTGAAGCAAGCCTGTGTTTTGGAGTAACACAGGGCTGCTATACAACTCCATGTCTACCAATTATCAATGATGTGGGTATGTTGCTTGATTTCAATAATCTTCCACTGTAAAATGGAATGTAACACCTGACTCACAAAGCAAAGGTATTTACATTATATAATATAATTCTGTGATCCTGGGACCTCCCTAAACCTCATCACAGATGCCAGGTTAAAGACCCCATCATAGACTAGAACAAGTCGGGATGTCAAAATGAATAAATATTAATCGTAAGGGCCTGTTGTGATTGACCATCACGTGGTAGGCACTCTCTAATACCTGCTGTCTCCCTCCTTTTTGGGGGAAACATTCTAAATGTGCAAAAATAAAGAGTTATTTGCTTTGTGGCACTTGGGATCGATTTATTGAGGATATTGTTAGCGGAACAGCAAAGGTGAAACACTAAAAGCACCATCAATACACAGGCAGAGGTGAAGCCATAAAGCCTTTATTTTTTAAATTAATGCACAAAATATAAGAGGTATGTTAGAAAGTCCAGTCTCTGAAAGGATACACAAAAGACATAAAATTACATTGGCATATTTTCATAATGTTCAAAATATTGTTTTAATTAGTATATTATGAGTTTATTCATGTGTCTGTGTGTTGTGTTTATTAATCTGTTCTTGCATTGCTATAAAGAAATACCTGAGACTGGATAATGGATGAGAAAAGACACTTACTTGGCTCACAGTTCTGCAGGCTGTACCAGAAACATAGCAGCATCTCCTTCTGGGGAGGCTTCAGGAAGCTTCCAATCATGGCAGAAGGCAAAACGGGAGCAGGCACATCACCTGGCTAGAGCAGGAGCAAGAGAGACAGAATGATGGACCACATACATTTAAACAGCCAGGTCTGAGAGCTCACTCATCATCATGGGGATGGCACCAAGAGGATGATGTTAAACCATTCATGAGAAATCCACCCACATGATCCAGTTACCTCCTACCAGGCCCCACCTCCAACATTGGGAATTACATTTCAAGATGAGATTTGGGCGGGGACACATATCCAAACAATATCCATGTTTAATCAGAAAAAAAAAAAAAAAAAGTAACAGTGATTTTACTTTGTAGACCTTTGCTAATGGCTCAAATCTAGCTCCATTCCCAGAACAGCCTGCGGTACACATTTTGAAAGATAGTTGATTAATATGAAAGAAGATTTATCTGTAGTCATTAAAGCCATTATGGTTCACATATATGAGTAAATATTCCAAAGTAGCCATGCCAGTTATCACATATCCAGAGTCTCAAGGTCACTGGACAACAAAAGTAAAAGATACATAGCAATTCTTACTTTATAGCACAGTAATTCTTGTGTATTTTAAATGGATATTTACATTTGAGGACATCCATTTGTTAAGAGTTGGGTACATGTCTCTTAAATCTAAGTAATATTTACTTAAATTTCTGGCTGCAGCAATTCCACATAGGTAGAAATGAAGTTTGAATTGAATTGGGGGTCTTTGCAATACTCTCTCTGGTCAATGGCTATTTTAACAATGCTGAGAGATGTGGTTAGCCATTCTTTTTCATTTCATATTGGCAACCTAGAGGGCAATTGAGCCTTCTCCCCTTAATTAAATGTATGTTTATTCATTTCTGGATCTTTATGGCTGACTTTGAATCCTAGCCTGTGGTAGGAAGCATGGTGTCAGAAGGAACTATGAGTTAAGACTACGCATACTTGTCTTTGAGTCTTGAGTATCGTACCTCCCTCATAGAATGAGGGAACCAGGGATTCTTCTTGAGGCCCAGACCCTGCATCCATGTTAAGAATACCTGTGCAATTTTGCTTCCTGATATTTAAGGTGAAAATACATGTTTGGATCATTGGGAGGATTACGTGAGATGATACTTTATTTATTTATTTATTTATTTATTTATTTATTTTTGTTGTTGTTGTTGTGTTTTTTTTTTTTTTTTTTTTTTTTTTTTAATTATTTTTTTTTTTTATTATACTTTAAGTTCTAGGGTACATGTGCATGACGTTTATATCATGTATAACTCCCCAATGAAATCCCTCCCTCCTCCCCCCTCCCCATGATAGGCCCCAGTGTGTGATGTTCCCCTTCCGAGTCCAAGTGATCTCATTGTTCAGTTCCCACCTATGACTGAGAACATGCGGTGTTTGGTTTTCTCTTCTTGTGATAGTTTGCTAAGAATGATGGTTTCCAGCTGCATCCATGTCCCTACAAAGGACGCAAACTCATCCTTTTTGATGGCTGCATAGTATTCCATGGTGTATATGTGCCACATTTTCTTAATCCAGTCTGTCACAGATGGACATTTGGGTTGATTCCAAGTCTTTGCTATGTGAATAGTGCCGCAAGAAACATACGTGTGCATGTGTCTTTGTAGTAGAGTAATTTATAATCCTTGGGTATATACCCAGTAGTGGGATGGCTGGGTCATATGGTACATCTAGTTCTAGATCCTTGAGGAATCGCCATACTGTTTTCCATAATGGTTGAACTAGTTTACAATCCCACCAACAGTGTAAAAGTGTTCCTATTTCTCCACATCCTCTCCAACACCTGTTGTTTCCTGACTTCTTAATGATTGCCATTCTAACTGGTGTGAGATGGTATCTCATTGTGGTTTTGATTTGCATTTCTCTGATGGCGAGTGATGATGAGCATTTTTTCATGTGTCTGTTGGCTGTATGGATGTCTTCTTTTGAGAAATGTCTGTTCATATCCTTTGCCCACTTTTTGATGGGGTTGTTTGTTTTTTTCTTGTATTTGTTTGAGTTCTTTGTAGATTCTGGATATTAGCCCTTTGTCAGATGAGTAGGTTGCAAAATTTTCTCCCATTCTGTAGGTTGCCTGTTCACTCTGATGGTAGTTTCTTTTGCTGTGCAAAAGCTCTTTAGTTTAATTAGATCCCATGTGTCAATTTTTGCTTTTGCTGCCGTTGCTTTTGGTGTTTTAGACATGAAGTCCTTGCCCATGCCTATGTCCTGAATGGTACTACCTAGATTTTCTTCTAGGGTTTTTATGGTATTAGGTCTAACATTTAAGTCTCTAATCCATCTTGAATTAATTTTCGTATAAGGGGTAAGGAAAGGATCCAGTTTCAGCTTTCTACTTATGGCTAGCCAATTTTCCAGCACCATTTATTAAATAGGGAATCCTTTCCCCATTTCTTGTTTTTGTCAGGTTTGTCAAAGATCAGATGGCTGTAGATGTGTGGTATTATTTCTGAGGACTCTGTTGTGTTCCATTGGTCTATATCTCTGTTGTGGTACCAGTACCATGCTGTTTTGGTTACTGTAGCCTTGTAGTATAGTTTGAAGTCAGGTAGCATGACGCCTCCAGCTTTGTCCTTTTGACTTAGGATTGTCTTGGCAATGCGGGCTCTTTTTTTGGTTCCATATGAACTTTAAAGCCGTTTTTTCCAATTCTGTGAAGAAACTCATTGGTAGCTTGATGGGGATGGCATTGAATCTATAAATAACCTTGGGCAGTATGGCCATTTTCACGATATTGATTCTTCCTATCCATGAGCATGGTATGTTCTTCCATTTGTTTGTGTCCTCTTTGATTTCACTGAGCAGTGGTTTGTAGTTCTCCTTGAAGAGGTCCTTGACATCCCTTGTAAGCTGGATTCCTAGGTATTTTATTCTCTTTGAAGCAATTGTGAATGGAAGTTCATTCCTGATTTGGCTCTCTGCTTGTCTGTTACTGGTGTATAAGAATGCTTGTGATTTTTGCACATTAATTTTGTATCCTGAGACTTTGCTGAAGTTGCTTATCAGCTTAAGGAGATTTTGGGCTGAGACAATGGGGTTTTCTAAATATACAATCATGTCATCTGCAAACAGGGACAATTTGACTTCTTCTTTTCCTAACTGGATACCCTTGATTTCTTTCTCTTGCCTGATTGCCCTAGCCAGAACTTCCACCACGATGTTGAATAGGAGTGGTGAGAGAGGGCATCCCTGTCTTGTGGCAGTTTTCAAAGGGAATTTTTCCAATTTTTGCCCATTCAGTATGATATTAGCTGTGGGTTTGTCATAAATAGCTCTTATTATTTTGAGGTACGTTCCATCAATACCGAATTTATTGAGCGTTTTTAGCATAAAGGGCTGTTGAATTTTGTCAAAAGCCTTTTCTGCATCTATTGAGATAATCATGTGGTTCTTGTCTTTGGTTCTGTTTATATGCTGGATTACGTTTATTGATTTGCGAATGTTGAACCAGCCTTGCATCCCAGGGATGAAGCCCACTTGCTCATGGTGGATAAGCTTTTTGATGTGCTGCTGAATCCGGTTGCCAGTATTTTATTGAGAATTTTTGCATCGATGTTCATCAGGGATATTGGTCTAAAATTCTCTTTTTTTGTTGTGTCTCTGCCAGGCTTTGGTATCAGGATGATGTTGGCCTCATAAAAAGAGTTGGGGAGGATTCCCTCTTTTTCTATTGATTGAAATAGTTTCAGAAGGAATGGTACCAGCTCCTCCTTGTACCTCTGGTAGAATTCAGCTGTGAATCCATCTGGTCCTGGACTTTTTTTGGTGGGTAGGCTATTAATTGTTGCCTCAATTTCAGAGCCTGCTATTGGTCTATTCAGGGATTCAACTTCTTCCTGGTTTAGTCTTGGGAGAGTGTAAGTGTCCAGGAAATTATCCATTTCTTCTAGATTTTCTAGTTGATTTGCGTAGAGGCATTTATAGTATTCTCTGATGGTTGTTTGTATTTCTGTGGGGTCGGTGGTGATATCCCCTTTATCATTTTTTATTGCGTCTATTTGATTCCTCTCTCTTTTCTTCTTTATTAGTCTTGCTAGCGGTCTGTCAATTTTGTTGATCTTTTCAAAAAACCAACTCCTGGATTCATTGATTTTTTGGAGGGTTTTTTGTGTCTCTGTCTCCTTCAGTTCTGCTCTGATCTTAGTTATTTCTTGCCTTCTGCTAGCTTTTGAATGTGTTTGCTCTTGCCTCTCTAGTTCTTTTAATTGTGATGTTAGAGTGTCCATTTTAGATCTCTCCTGCTTTCTCTTGTGGGCATTTAGTGCTTTTAAATATAGGCCCCCTTATTATATGCTCTCATAGTTTCAGGCAACACTTGTCATACCTGTAACCTCAGTTTTAACTGTAATATTTCCATCAATGTCCCTCTTACCTGGTACAGGGGCTTTTCATATTCTTGGATTCCACATCTGTGAATTCAACCATGCATCAAAAATATTCAGAAAAACAATGAATACTTACCTCTGTACTGATGATGTGTAGATGTTTTTCTTGTCATTATTCCCTAAACAATACAATGTAATGAGTATTTATATAGCATTTACATTGTGTTAAGTATAACAAGTAATCTAGAGATGTTTTAAAGAATATAGGAGGGGCTGGGCGCGGTGGCTCAAGCCTGTAATCCCAGCACTTTGGGAGGCCGAGACGGGTGGATCACAAGGTCAGGACATCGAGACCATCCTGGCGAACACGGTGAAACCCCGTCTCTACTAAAAAAATACAAAAAACTAGCCGGGCGAGGTGGCGGGCGCCTGTAGTCCCAGCTACTCGGGAGGCTGAGGCAGGAGAATGGCGTAAACCGGGAGGTGGAGCTTGCAGTGAGCTGAGATCCGGCCACTGCACTCCAGCCTGGGCGACAGAGCTAGACTCCGTCTCAAAAAAAAAAAAAAAAAAAAGAATATAGGAGGATGTGCATAGGTTATATGGAAATATTACATCATTTTTTATGTCAGTTAAACATTTGTGGATTTGCTTTCTTGGGGATCCTGGAACCAATTCCCCATGGATACTGAGGGACAATTGATTGTCATAAGCAGCAAGAGGGAAAGGAATCTGTCTATTTTGCACAAAATTGTGTTCCCAGGACCTAGCATAGCTCCTGGCAAAGAATATTCAACAAATATTCTTTGAGGAAATCATAGAGGGAACCATATCCCCTTATTCTCACTGTTCCTTCATGTAATGAATACACAATCAAATCCTACAAGAGATTTTAAACCAGTCAGAGAAAAGTTGGAAGTTAGTTAATTGTTCATAGATTGAGAAGCCTCGACGCTGTGTCATCTAGGTAATGAAAGATCTAGGGAAGTTTAGCAGGGAGAAGAAGAGATGACAGCTGTCTTCAAATGTTTGAAGGACTGTCAGGCACACAAAAATTTAAACTTGTGCTGAATAGTTCCAAGAGGTACACAGTTTCTCGATAGAAGCTAAAGTGGGGGGTGATATTTGACCCAATAAAAAGCCATCTAAATATCAGAACTTCCAAAAGCAGGAATTGGTGCCTCAATATTGTGTTTTCTAGCACTTATGGTACCTGATCATAGGCAAGACAATGAAAAATTTGGACCTGGGAGTTATACATGGGAATGTATGTATCAGTTGAGTGATTAGGAGGGGTGATCTTAAAGTCCTGTTGTGTTCTAAGAGTCTGTGATTCTGAGTCTTATTTGTCAACAAGAGAGATACAGAGCCGAAGGTGAGATTGATAAAAATAGGATAAAGATATCAGGAAATCCTAAAGGTGAGAAAAGTAAGGCAGACCTGAAGCTAACTCTGTACTTCAGGTGCTTGCCTAGAGCCAGCCCTACCTACTCAGAGAACATTGAAGAGCCAGTTAAAAATCTTAAACACCTATGTAAAACAAAACTATCAAAACCTGAATATTTCGAATGTTCTAACCTACTCCTCAGTTGAACTTTTTTCACAAATACTTCAGTTCATAGGCATAAATTTATTTTTTAATGATAGAAAATACCTCTTAAAGAACTTATAACTGTGGATAAAAGCACCACCATAAAAATCTTGTGGTGAAATATATATATATATATATATTATATATATATATATATATATAAATTATTTTAAATATGGTTAGCTAGACTATGACAGCAATGTTTATTAAACACAGAGACTCTTGACAGTACCACATTTATACTATAAAATTTAAGTTGTCCACTATTCACTCACTAAGCTTATGCTTAAGGAGTGTCTACTGTGTCACTTACTGAAGAAGGCACAGGAGGTATAGCACTGCACAAAACATATGTGGTCTCTGATGGAGTTTTTCAGTCCAGTGGTGAAAACAGTGAATGAGTGTACAGATGTTAAATAACTGTACAATTAGTTGCATGGGTAAACTTCAAAGTTCAGAAGATGACAATTGATCTACGGCAGTGTTTCTCAATCTGACGTTTTGAGTCAAGTACATCTTTGTTGTGGTGGACTGCCCTGTGCACTATAGGATGTTTGGCATCACAAATGACCTCTGCCCATTAGATGCCAATAGTACTCTCTTCTTTACTCACAAATTTGTCCCAGACATTTCCAAATGTCCCTTGCAGAGAAAAATCATCCCTAGTTGACAACCACTGGTCTAGAGGGAGGTCTTTATGAAGAAGTAACATTTAAGAAAGCTGGTATGTTTACATATAGCTACAGGCTATTAAACGTAACAAAACAATATAGTATGATAAGTACTGTGACACCAAAGATGAAAGGGTTCTACTGCACAAGTATGAACTCATAGTTAGGCTTTTGGGGTCAAAATTTGACTGACGATATTTACCAGTCAGGTGACCTTTGGCAAGTGACTTAGCTTATTCATGCCTCAGTTTTATCAAATGTAAAATGGGGCTAGAAAGTCCCATGTACTTCTAGTAACTTTGGGGAAATAATTTGTGATTATATAGGGAAAAAAAAAATCCTAGAAGTATGCCTGCTGCATAGTAGAAGGAAGGAGAAGGATGAAGAGAAATCTGCATTTTTTTCTTCTGTAATGGGGCAGATAGTAAATATTTTAAGTTTTGTGGGTCAAATAGTCTCTGTAGTATTTACTTGATTCTGCAGTTGTGGCATTGAAACCAGCTATGGACAATACTTAAATTAGTGAGTGTGCCTGTGCTTTCAATAAAATTTTACAAATACAAAGTTTGCAAAACAAAGTTTTCTTTTTTGTGTAGTTTGCTGACACCCTTGTAAAGAAGCACCATTGTCAACATTGAAAATTACCAAATTTTTATTTTTCAAAGTTTTCAAATTTGCTTTGCTTGGTTGGTCTAGCTCATGAAATAAATCAAAAGTAGCAAGACCTCCACCTCTAAAATAACAATAATAATGATAACCTCAAAAGGAAAAAAGAAACAAATATTTTTTAAAAAGAAAAAGTATTGTTCAATAGGATTATTGTGCACTGAGAAAACTCAGGAGACTCAATTTTAAATCTGTGAAATAATTTTAAAAATACATCATGAATAGATACAATATAAAAAGCTCAATAGCTTTTATTCATATTAATGACTATAAATGCAAATGCAAGTATGTTCATTCACACTGATGACAATGTATAAATAAAGGAGGAATAAAGTTAAAAAAAATTGTAGACCCTAAAGGTGAAAAGCATAAAAATATACATAAGAACACAAAGCGAAAACTGACTACATAGAGACATACTTTGTTTTAGGATTTAAGGTTTATTGTCATTAAACTTGCAATACCTGCCAACTTAACATTTGAATTTAATACAGTTCTCATCAGAATGCTTTTGATGTGTTTGGGGGCAATATAATTTCAAACGAAATAGGCGAGGATGTAATTTAAAGTTTACATAGAAGGAAATTGTGTGTGTGTGTGTGTGTGTGTGTGTGTGTATTAATTGGAAAAAACTTTATTAATACGAAGCATATTATGGCAGCAACTTACACTTCCAGATTTCCACTATACTTTGAAGTAATTGTGATCAAAACCATAGTGTGCTGGCATAAGGCTAGACAAATGGGTTAGTGATTTAAAAGTGAGAATCTAGGAAAACATCCAAATAAGATAGGATATTTCAGTTCTGTGTGGATAGCCTGTTTTACTTAATTAATAGTGTCTCGGGGCCAATATTCAACGTTCTTAAAGAAAAGAATTTTACACCCAGAATTTCATATCCAGCCAAACTAAGTTTCATAAGTGAAGGAGAAATAAAATCCTTTACAGATAAGCAAATGCTTAGAGATTTTGTCACCACCAGGCCTCCCTTACAAGAGACCCTGAAGGAAGCCCTAAACATGGAAAGGAACAACTGGTACCAGCCATTGCAAAAACATGCCAAAATGTAAAGACCATCGAGGCTAGGAAGAAACTGCATCAAATAACGAGCAAAATAACCAGTTAATATCATAATGGCAGGATTAAGTTCACACATAACAATATTAACCTTAAATGTCAATGGACTAAATGCTCCAATTAAAAGACACAGACTGGCAAACTGGATAAAGAGTCAAGACCCATCAGTCTGCTGTATTCAGGAGACCATCTCACAGGCAGAGACATACATAGGCTCAAAATAAAGGGATGGAGGAAGATCTACCAAGCAAATGGAGAACAAAAAAAGTAGGGGTTGCAATCCTAGTCTCTGATAAAACAGACTTTAAAACATCAAAGATCAAAAGAGACAAAGAAGGCCATTACATAAAGGTAAAGGGATCAATTCAACAGGAAGAGCTAACTATCCTAAATATATATGCACCCAATACAGGAGCACCCAGATTCATAAAGCAAGTCCTTAGAGACTTACGAAGAGACTTAGACTCCATACAATAATAATGGGAGACTTCAACACTCACTGTCAACATTAGACAGATCAACGAGACAGAAACTTAACAAGGATATCCAGGAATTGAACTCATCTCTGCACCAAGCGGACCTAATAAACATCTATAGAACTCTCCACCCCAAATCAACAGAATATACATTCTTCTCAGCACCACATCGCACTTAATCCAAAATTGACCACGTAATTGGAAGTAAAACACTCCTCAGGAAATGTCAAAGAACAGAAATTATAACAAACTGTCTCTCAGACCACAGTGCAATCAAACTAGAACTCAGGACTAAGAAACTCAATCAAAACCGCTCAACTACATGGAAACTGAACAAACTGCTCCTGAATGACTACTGGGTACATAACGAAATGAAGGCAGAAATAAAGATGTTCTCTGAAACCAATGAGAACAAAGATACAACATACCAGAATCTCTGGGACACATTTAAAGCAGTGTGTAGAGGGAAATTTATAGCACTAAAAGCCCACAAGAGAAAGCAGGAAAAATCTAAAATTGATACTCTAACATCACAATTAAAAGAACTAAAGAGGCAAGAGCAAACACATTCAAAAGCTAGCAGAAGGCAAGAAAGAAATAAGATCAGAGCAGAACTGAAGGAGATAGAGACACAAAAAACCCTCCAAAAAAATCAATGAATCCAGGAGTTGGTTTTTTGAAAAGACCAACAAAATTGACAGACCGCTAGCAAGACTAATAAAGAAGAAAAGAGAGAGGAATCAAATAGACGCAATAAAAAATGATAAAGGAGATATCACCACCGACCCCACAGAAATACAAACTACCATCAGAGAACACTATAAACACCTCTATGCAAATAAACTAGAAAACCTAGAAGAAATGGATAATTTCCTGGACACTTACACTCTCCCAAGACTAAACCAGGAAGAAGTTGAATCCCTAAATAGACCAATAGCAGGCTCTGAAATTGAGGCAAAATTAATAGCCTACCAACCAAAAAAAGTCCAGGACCAGATGGATTCACAGCTGAATTCTACCAGAGGTACAAGGAGGAGCTGGTACCATTCCTTCTGAAACTATTCCAATCAATAGAAAAAGAGGGGAATCCCCTAACTCATTTTATGAGGCCAACATCATCCTGATACCAAAGCCTGGCAGAGACACAACAAAAAAAGAGAATTTTAGACCAATATCCCTGATGAACATCGATGCAAAAATCCTCAATAAAATACTGGCAAAACGGATTTAGCAGCACATAAAAGCTTATCCACCATGATCAAGTGGGCTTCATCCTGGGATGCAAGGCTGGTTCAACATTCGCAAATCAATAAACGTAATCCAGCATATAAACAGAACCAAAGACAAGAACCACATGATTATCTCAATAGATGCAGAAAAGGTTTTTGACAAAATTCAACAGCCCTTTATGCTAAAAACGCTCAATAAATTCGGTATTGATGGAACGTACCTCAAAATCATAAGAGCTATTTATGACAAACCCACAGCCAATATCATCCTGAATGGGCAAAAACTGGAAAAATTCCCTTTGAAAACTGACACAAGACAGGGATGCCCTCTCTCACCACTCCTATTCAACATAGTGTTGGAAGTTCTGGCTAGGGCAATCAGGCAAGAGAAAGAAATCAAGGGTATTCAGTTAGGAAAAGAAGAAGTCAAATTGTCCCTGTTTGCAGATGACATGATTGTATATTTAGAAAACTCCATTTTCTCAAGTCAAAATCTCCTTAAGCTGATAAGCAACTTCAGAAAAGTCTCAGGATACAAAATTCATGTGCAAAAATCACAAGCATTCTTATACACCAGTAACAGACAAACAGAGAGCCAAATCATGAATGAACTTCCATTCACAATTGCTTCAAAGAGAATAAAATACGTAGGAATCCAACTTACAAGGGATGTAAAGGACCGCTTCAAGGAGAACTACAAACCACTGCTCAGTGAAATAAAAGAGGACACAAGCAAATGGAAGAACATACCATGCTCATGGATAGGAAGAATCAATATCGTGAAAATGGCCATACTGCCCAAGGTTATTTATAGATTCAATGCCATCCCCATCAAGCTACCAATGAGTTTCTTCAGAGAACTGGAAAAAACTGCTTTAAAGTTCATATTGGACCAAAAAAGGGCCCGCATTGCCAAGACAATCCTAAGTGAAAAGAACAAAGCTGGAGGCATCACGCTACCTGACTTCAAACTATACTACAAGGCTACAGTAACCAAAACAGCATGGTACTGGTACCAAAACAGAGATACAGACCAATGGAACAGAACAGAGTCGTCAGAAATAGTACTACACATCTACAGCCATCTGATCTTTGACAAACCTGAGAGAAACAAGAAATGGGGAAAGGATTCCCTATTTAATAAATGGTGCTGGGAAAATTGGCTAGCCATAAGTAGAAAGCTGAAACGGGATCCTTTCCTTACTCCTTATACGAAAATTAATTCAAGATGGATTAGAGACTTAAATGTTAGACCTGATACCATAAAAACCCTAGAAGAAAACCTAGGTAGTACCATTCAGGACATAGGCATGGGCAGGGACTTCATGTCTAAAACACCAAAAGCAACGGCAACAAAAGCCAAAATTGACAAATGGGATCTCATTAAACTAAAGAGCTTCTGCACAGCAAAAGAAACTCCCATCAGAGTGAACAGGCAACCTACAGAATGGGAGAAAATTTTTGCAATCTACTTATCTGACAAAGCGCTGATATCCAGAACCTACAAAGAACTCAAACAAATATACAAGAAAAAAACAAACAACCCCATCAAAAAGTGGGCAAAGGATATGAACAGACATTTCTCAAAAGAAGACATTCATACAGCCAACAGACACATGAAAAAATGCTCATCATCACTGGCCATCAGAGAAATGCAAATCAAAACCACAATGAGATACCATCTCACACCAGTTAGAATGGCAATCATTCAGAAGTCAGGAAAAACAGGTGCTGGAGAGGATGTGGGAAATAGGAACACTATTACATGTGGTGGGATTGTAAACTAGTTCAACCATTATGGAACACAGTATGGCAATTCCTCAAGGATCTAGAACTAGATGTACCATATGACCAGCCATCCCATTACTGGGGACATACCCAAAGGATTATAAATCATGCTGCTATAAAGACACATGCACATGTATGTTTATTGCGGCACTATTCACAATAGCAAAGACTTGGAATCAACCCAAATGTCCATCTGTGACAGACTGGATTAAGAAAATGTGGCACATATACACCATGGAATACTATGCAGCCATAAAAAAGGATGAGTTTGCATCCTTGTGTAGGGACATGGATGCAGCTGGAGACCATCATTCTTAGCAAACTATCACAAGAAGAGAAAACCAAACACCGCATGTTCTCACTCATAGGTGGGAACTGAACAATGAGATCACTTGGACTCAGGAAGGGGAACATCACACACTGGGGCCTATCATGGGGAGAGGAGTAGGGGAGGGGGGACGGATTGCAGGAGTTATACCTGATATAAATGAGGAATGATGGGTGCTGACGAGTTGATGGGTGCAGCACACCAACATGGCACAAGTATACATATGTAACATACCTGCATGTTATGCATATGAACCCTAGAACTTAAGTTAAAGTATAATATAAAAAAATAAAATAAAAAAATAAAATTAATAACTAGTGTCTCATAATTGACTATTCATGTGCCTATAACTTTAACTATTGATCAAAAAAACAGTCCTAGTAGATTAAGGAGCTAACTAGAAACATAAACTCATATAAACAATAAAGGAAAATGTAGGACTTTATAAGCTTCACGGGAGACAGATTTTTGGTAAGTCAGGAATCCTGGAAGACTTAAAACGTAAAATTGGCAGACTGAATTAACTGATAGTTTAAAGCTTCAAGAGAGCAAAATAAATAATAAGCCACGTTTTAAAATATATAATGGATTTAGAGAAGGTATTTACAAAAATGTATGACTAATGGAGATTAATAATAACAATATGTAAAAAGGATATTAAATGGCATTTTACTATAAAGGTCAAAAAAATGACCTGTAAGCACAATAAATCATCTTAATCTCCACTAGTAATAACTACACACATTTACATAATATAGATGTTATGCCTGCATTTCATTTACTTTATCTGTCTTTTGGCAGAACTGTTTGTCACCAAGTAAAAAATTCTATAACACTACCAGAAAGGTATACGATTGTAATATTTATTATGTTGCAATTGTAAAAGAAATAACAACTTTTCAGTTGCTTACAAACCCTGTAGAACATTACTGAAATACATTTACATTTTGTGGCAAACTTAGATTTAAACATCGTGTTCGTACTCTGGTTTATGCCGTTTTCCCATCTTTTCTCCAGGAATTTGATTGTGTTTGATTGAAAGCTAAAAAGAAAAAAGAATAATAATTCTGGTTTTGGTTTAAAAAATTAGTTTAGGCCGGGCGCAGTGGCTCACGCCTGTAATCCCAGAACTTTGGGAGGCTGAGGCGAGTGGATCACGAGATCAGGAGATCAAGACCATCCTGGCTAACATGGTGAAACCCTGTCTGTACTAAAAATACAAAACATTAGCCGGGCGCGGTGGCGGGCTCCTGTAGTCCCAGCTACTCGGGAGGCTGAGGCAGGAGAATGGCGTGAACCCAGGAGGCGGAGCTTGCAGTGAGGTGAGATCCGGCCACTGCACTCCAGCCTGGGCGACAGAGCAAGACTCTGTGTCACAAAAAAAAAAAAAAAAAAATAGTTTAAGGTTTTAAAAGTTGCACAGTCTTCTATTTAAAAAAAAGTTTTCTTTGTTTCTTGGAGGCTTTATAGTAAATGGATTTTTAATTCATAGACAGCATATTGTGATTAAATTGACCCATGAGCTTCATATTTTGTTTTAATAGCAGAAACTAACTTGGTTACATTTACTGCCCTTCTGAGAACAGTGTTCTGGAATAATTTTGACATATGTATCTCTTTTTAAAACGTGTGTTAATCTTTTCATAAAGAAAGTTTTCCCAGCTGTGTCACTTGTGACTCCAACTTTCTAGGAGGGCAGGGGTATGAGATATTGGAAGGGAATGGCTTGAAGAAATAAAATGCAAAAGATGTAATGCTTTCCTGTGATAGAAATGTATTTAGTGACCCTCAATGACATTCCTACTCTTGTCCCTTCATTTTTCCCACAAGTATGGTCTGGTCAGTTATAAAAATTGACATTTGCAGTGGCCCTTCTGTAAAAGATGCTAAATCAGAAATGATTTATTTTAGAAAAAGAGATGATATAAACATTTATATCCCCTGACTCAGAAGTGTGAAGGTTGAAAAGCAAGGAGATGATCGTTTTACGAAAGATCTTCAGATTTTTTTTTTTCTTGGATGGCCCCTTATGCTTTGGTCAGTTGATGCTAAAATCTGAACTTCTTTCTTTATTTATTTTTTTATTTTTATTTTAATTTTTTAAATTTTTTTTATTATACTTTAAGTTCTAGGGTACATGTGCATAACGTGCAGGTTTGTTACATATGTATACTTGTGCCATGTTGGTGTGCTGCACCCATCAACTCGTCAGCACCCATCAATTCCTCATTTATATCAGGTATAACTCCCAATGCAATCCGTCCCCCCTCCCCTACTCCTCTCCCCATGATAGGCCCCAGTGTGTGATGTTCCCCTTCCCGAGTCCAAGTGATCTCATTGTTCAGTTCCCACCTATGAGTGAGAACATGCGGTGTTTGGTTTTCTCTTCTTGTGATAGTTTGCTAAGAATGATGGTTTCCAGCTGCATCCATGTCCCTACAAAGGACGCAAACTCATCCTTTTGATGGCTGCATAGTATTCCATGGTGTATATGTGCCACATTTTCTTAATCCAGTCTGTCACTGATGGACATTTGGGTTGATTCCAAGTCTTTGCTATTGTGAATAGTGCCGCAATAAACATACGTGTGCATGTGTCTTTATAGCAGCATGATTTATAATCCTTTGGGTATATACCCAGTGGTGGGATGGCTGGATCATATGGTACATCTAGTTCTAGATCCCTGAGGAATCCCCATACTGTTTTCCATAATGCTTGAACTAGTTTACAATCCCACCAACAGTGTAGAAGTGTTCCTATTTCTCCACATCCTCTCCAACACCTGTTGTTTCCTGACTTTTTAATGATTGCCATTCTAACTGGTGTGAGATGGTATCTCATTGTGGTTTTGATTTGCATTTCTCTGATGGCCAGTGATGATGAGCATTTTTTCATGTGTCTGTTGGCTGTACGAATGTCTTCTTTTGAGAAATGTCTGTTCATATCCTTTCCCCACTTTTTGATGGGGTTGTTTGTTTTTTTCTTGTATATTTGTTTGAGTTCTTTGTAGATTCTGGATATTAGCCCTTTGTCAGATGAGTAGATTGCAAAAATTTTCTCCCATTCTGTAGGTTGCCTGTTCACTCTGATGGGAGTTTCTTTTGCTGTGCAGAGCTCTTTAGTTTAATGAGATCCCATTTGTCAATTTTGGCTTTTGCTGCCGTTGCTTTTGGTGTTTTAGACATGAAGTCCCTGCCCATGCCCATGTCCTGAATGGTATTACCTTGGTTTTCTTCTAGGGTTTTTATGGTATTAGGTCTAACATTTAAGTCTCTAATCCATCTTGAATTAATTTTCGTATAAGGAGTAAGGAAAGGATCCAGTTTCAGCTTTCTACTTATGGCTAGCCAATTTTCCCAGCACCATTTATTAAATAGGGAATCCTTTCCCCATTTCTTGTTTCTCTCAGGTTTGTCAAAGATCAGATGGCTGTAGATGTGTGGTATTATTTCTGAGGACTCTGTTGTGTTCCATTGGTCTATATCTCTGTTTTGGTACCAGTACCATGCTGTTTTGGTTACTGTAGCCTTGTAGTATAGTTTGAAGTCAGGTAGCGTGATGCCTCCAGCTTTGTCCTTTTGACTTAGGATTGTCTTGGCAATGCGGGCTCTTTTTTGGTTCCATATGAACTTTAAAGCAGTGTTTTCCATTTCTGTGAAGAAACTCATTGGTAGCTTGATGGGGATGGCATTGAATCTATAAATACCTTGGGCAGTATGGCCATTTTCACGATATTGATTCTTCCTATCCATGAGCATGGTATGTTCTTCCAGAGCTATTTATGACAAACCCACAGCTAATATCATACTAAATGGGCAAAAACTGGAAAAATTCCCTTTTAAAACTGGCACAAGACAGGGATGCCCTCTCTCACCACTCCTATTCAACATAGTGTTGGAAGTTCTGGCTAGAGCAATCAGGCAAGAGAAAGAAATCAAGGGTATTCAGTTAGGAAAAGAAGAAGTCAAATTGTCCCTGTTTGCAGATGTCATGATTGTATATTTAGAAAACCCCATTGTCTCAGCCCAGAATCTCCTTAAGCTGATAAGCAACTTCAGAAAAGTCTCAGGATACAAAATTAATGTGCAAAAATCACAAGCATTCTTATACACCAGTAACAGACAAACAGAGAGCCAAATCGTGAATGAACTTCCATTCACAATTGCTTCAAAGAGAATAAAATACCTAGGAATCCAACTTACAAGGGATATAAACGACCTCTTCAAGGAGAACTACAAACCACTGCTCAGTGAAATAAAAGTGAACTTCTTAATTTTAAAAAACTTTAAATTTTGAAAAAGAAATTTCATAGTGCTAATTCTTTTTAGATAGTCATTAATTAAAATGTAAGCGTCATTCTAAGAACCAAATCTGCTGATATGTTCCGTTATATTACAAGTTTTATGTGTATTTGCTTTGCTTTTATACAATGAATCTTCTTTGCTCTCTTCCCCACCTGCCAGCAATTGCCGCACTAAACATTCATAAAAGGTCCATTTTCAATCGCTATATTTGTTTCAGAAGCAAAAATATTATATATTCAAATTTTAGTTACTTTCCAATATCAAGCTAATAACTAACACAAATAAATCAAACTGTAGCAAAACAGCAATCTAGCATTCAACAAAACCCCCGCAATGCACATATTTCAAGCTGTAGATATTTATGTATCATCCACCATGCTGAAATAATTTACATGTTCAAATCAAATGGAAAACTAGAATGAAAATTGTTGATTATTCTTACCAGGGCATTTTCTTATATCTAAGAAAAATACAAAATAAGTCATTTTCAGGAAGCAATCCTTCTGGCTAAGATTTTTTTTAGCTTAATGCTTAAAGTTTTTATTTTATTTTATTTTTTTATTTTTTTTATTTTTTATTTTTTTGAGGCGGAGTGTCGCTCTGTCACCCGGACTGGAGTGCAGTGGCCAGATCTCAGCTCACTGCAAGCTCCGCCTCCCGGGTTTACGCCATTCTCCTGCCTCAGCCTCCCGAGTAGCTGGGACTACAGGCGCCCGCCACCTCGCCCGGCTAGTTTTTTTTGTATTTTTAGTAGAGACGGGGTTTCACCGTGTTAGCCAGGATGGTCGATCTCCTGACCTCGTCATCCACCCGTCTGGGCCTCCCAAAGTGCTGGGATTACAGGCTTGAGCCACCGCGCCCGGCCAATGCTTAAAGTTAATTGTTGATCTTTACCTACAAATCAAAAGGTGAACTAAAAATGCAGAATCAATCAGGTAGTCCATTTTGCATCAGGTGAAATATATAAAGCATAAAACAGCGAGTTAAATTTCCTAAGAAAATTGAATTACAGTGAGTAAAAGTGACAGGACAAACGCATTAAGAAAAAATGGACTGAAATGGATAGAGTAGAATATATGCATCTATAAAACACAGTCATATATAATACATTCTTTTTTTTGTTATGAGTGTGAGAGTAATGGAAGAAAACACCAATGATAACAGAACCAGTGTGATGTGTCAGATTTCACCTTTTAATTAAAAAATTATTCACCTCAGAGGGGAATTTTCTTTCTTGGGTTAGCTCAATCATGTCAGATCTTTTTCATTTAAAAGGTCAGTTTACTTTCCTTCTGAGGTTTTTCTTTGGGAAAAAGAAAAGAAAATAGATTTTCATTGGTATCCTGGGTAGAATTAATTGTTTATTACTGCTTCTTGAGATCTGTGAGAGGCAGAAGAAGGGTAACTGTGCAACCCTTTTGTCCTTCTGGATCTCAGAATGAAGGGATACATTCTGCTACATGAAATGTGGAATTAAGACCATGTTGCAACATGATAACACAAATTTGGGGGTGTCTCTGTGCTACACATTATTGAATTTCTCCATGCTATACACTTTTTGGATGTTCCTGTGCTATTTATTCAGTTTCTTTAAAAAAAGCTTTTGTAAACTAAATTGCCCTCTCTACTTTGCATCGTTTTTGAACAAAGGATTTTCAACACTGATAAGCTGAAATGTATCATTTATTTTATTCAAGTAGCATTCAGTTTTTCTTTAGAAAATAATATGTAGATATTTTAACACAGAGAACTTGCAACACTGCTCATGATAGGCACTTATTATATATTTGTTGAAAGACTGTATGGATAATGATCCTAACTTTGACTTTTCCAGTTTTGCCTTCACATTAGAATTAAGCAGAGAATCAAATCCATATTCCCGGGGGCTATGCTTGACATCAGTATTTCTTTTTTTTTTTTTTTTTTTTTTTGAGGTGGGGTCTCGCTCTGTCGCCCGGACTGGAGTGCAGTGGCCGGATCTCAGCTCACTGCAAGCTCCGCCTCCCGGGTTTACGCCATTCTCCTGCCTCAGCCTCCCGAGTAGCTGGGACTACAGGCGCCCGCCACTTCGCCCGGCTAGTTTTTGTATTTTTAGTAGAGATGGGGTTTCACTGTGTTAGCCAGGATGGTCTCGATCTCCTGACCTCGTGATCCGGCCGTCTCGGCCTCCCAAAGTGCTGGGATTACCGTCTTGAGCCACCGCGCCCGGCCATCAGTATTTCTTTAATGATCTCTGTGTGAGTCGAAGGTGCAGCCAGACTGGGAATCATTGTGAAGAAACAGATAAGAAAGGTTGAGGAACTTGCCCAGGGCTAATCAGATAGTTACTGGCAATGTTGTTTCTAAATCACAGTTTGGCTCCCCTATTCAATGAATCTGCACTATGTGGGACTGCCTCTTGCTCCTGACATCTTTTGCTGCTAAAATAAATGAACTCAAAGCCTGGAAGGTAGAAAAGAGGGAGTTCAGAATTATATTTAGGCACAAATACCAATAAGGCTATTTCCCCCAGAACTGCAACTTCTCTTGGTTTAACAGATGACTCTTTAGCTGTGAGATACAACTGAGGAAGTGGACAAACAAGTTATCGGGTGATTCTGATGTGCCAGTTTATATTTCTTATCATAGGTAATGATTCCAAATTTCTCACAGTGTAATAACCTGGGGGTACATGAAGGCATTCCAAGGAGTAGGCACAGTAGTTTTAAGGGAATTTATTTCTAGATCTTCTACTTTATTTTGTACTCTTCCTAAAAACTGAATTGCCTGGAAAAAAAAAAAAAAAAAAGACGTCTGTAGTCAAGACCTCAGGCTGTTTCTCCTTTCTAACCACTTCCCCTTTCTAACCACTTCTCCCAATTTAAGAAAAAAAGAGGCTTACCTTTCATCCAACTCGGATCTTACTAAGCTTCAAACAAAAGAAGCATGAATGACTTTCATGACAGGGCAACACAGCTTTTTGCAAGAAGAGTGGTTGCTAACTCTTTGCTTTCAACTGAACCCGAAGAGAAGACCTGATAAGTTGTCAGCTGATACATCATTAAAAATACATTTTGATAAACAGTCATCATGTACTTTTAGCATATGCCATAGCAGGAGCACAAAGGATTAAGCAACGCTACTCTAATACAGTTCCTTCCATTTCCTTCTACTCACTTATTTGAATAAGATTTTTCATCATTTACATCTATACAGACAAAAATTAGGGATAGAATTGATGCTGAAACCTTTCCAATTCTAGAAATAATTTATATTTTTCTGAAGGTGTATAAATTGTTAAATACTCATCCATCTTATTAAGAGATGTATTTTCAATAAGTTTTTATTTTTATGTTTATCAAATTTTATAATATACATATATTGTTTGGGTCAATTGCACACTAATAATTGTAACAACACCTCAATTGGAAAGGTTTGTTTTTTACATTTAGGACTTATAGTAACAGAAAAAAAAACCACTCATTGTATATACATACTGTTTAAGAAAAGTATAATAGGTGATCAATAAGATTTTTCAAGCATAAACATATATCTTAGTTTTAAAATATCAATATTTACAGTGTCCCGTAAGTTATATTATTTTCAATCATTGAAGAATGAAAGTACATTTTGAATGCAGATTTTAAAATCTGCAAAGGTTGACTCATTTTTCAAGAGTCTTTTTAGGATATGCATAAGCAAGAATATTTGGAGTTCCACGATCAGTATCTTTAAGAGAAGGTATCTGTGGGTAGTTCCTAGTAAATTCCAACAGTCCAGCCTGATGCTACTTAAAAGATAATAGTAACTGTTTTACATAATGCTTCTGATAAAAATCGTGCACATTCAGTTTAAAAAGACATTTAAACATTTGTAGTCTGGGAACTCATCTACAAGTATAGTCTCTAAATGAAGCTCTTAGTTTGCAAATATCAGAGACAAACTATTAAAACACAGAAATTGAAATTGCCCTGATATATGCATAAATTAGTGTCATCTCCATCTTGTCAGTAAGAGTATTTTTTAGATTCTATGTGTGTATATATATTTATTTGTGTAGGTGTGCCTGTGTGTATATGGACTAATGAGTCAAAGGACAGTACTAACCCAATTCAATAATTAAAGAAAACATAATTTTGAGAATTAGTTTTATGGTAATTGTTTGTCTTAAATGAGTAGATCAGTTGAATAAGGACATTCCCTTATTTAAACAAGCTTCTTTTTTTTATCCAAACATTTACTTAGCCGATTAAGCTTCACTTGTTTATTTTCTTCAAAGCATTCATTCAGGTGGGTACTGAGTAAACTGAAATATCACACCAGGGAACTTCAACACCATCCAAGTCTTAAAGGCTTCACTTGTTCACAGTTGGCGTTTAGTGAATGTCCAGGCTACTGATAAGATTGTGAGTAAAAGTTGGCAGGGTTCATAAGAAATGATAAAATACAGTTTTTGAAAACGTTATGGTTTGAGGAAAAGATCTATGTTGGAATTAGACTGACTTGGATTCAAACTCGGGCTGTACCTTTGGGACAAGTTGTTCAGAAACTCTATGTTTGTTTGTTTGTTCGTTTGTTTCTGCAAATGATCCTCTTTTCCAGGATTCTTGCAGAGATTCAAAGATACGTGAATGTTTAGAAAAAGAATAGACTTCTGATATTGTTAATTCCCTTACTTTCCCCAATTAGACTTGTAAGACTGGAAGAAAGCTACATAAAAGATTGAACAAATTATAGCTGACGGACCATAGCAAAAGACCAGGGCAAAACTTTCAGGGTAAAACTATACTTTACATTATTTTAAACCATTAAATATCACTGACTTTTGTCAGATATTACAACCAAACACCACTCAAATTAAAGTAAAATGAATAAAACGCCTGTTTTTTCTGTTTACTGATGTTTTCATTTGCTTCATTCATTTATTGGAAGACATAAAATCAGTTAGACTCTGTGTTAGGTACTGAATATATAAAAAATCTTACTAATACAATGTAACACATACACACATATATGGTTATAACAATCGATGCCATATATGTATTGTTTATATGCATATACATTATTCCACAGACCTGAGGGGAGGGGGATGTAGAGTCTTACCAGAACCATAGGAATCTTCTCACATCAATATTTCCTTTTGAAGTTTGTTCATGATGCATCATCCAGATAATACTACAAACTGCAATGTGGCTTGAGAAGATGTTAGATTTTGTATTATACATAATAAGGCTATAAGTATTTCTGTATTTAGATAGAGGTATATAATACAATATGTATATAAAATTACATATCCATAAAATCTTGTGTTAAATAAAGACTAGCTTCTATGATAATACAATCTTAAGGCTTTTCATTTGGTGTTATAGAAATTATGTGAAATATATTTCCTGGAGTAGAATTATTAGCATTTCAGTTCTCTGACAGTGGAAGAAAAGCTAGAGGGAGAGGTGAACAAGAGAGGGAGTATAATGGACAAAGCTGTGCTGGAAGCCAAACCACCAGTTCATATTTCAAAGCTGACAGGCCTCCCATTTTAGGTGTGCTGTCATTGAAGCTTTCAGCTGCACCTTGCCTGTGGCTAGGCTATTTTCAAAGATTAAAATGCTAAACTGGAAATTAAATGCAACTTAATTCCCAATTTAAATTTCCATTATTTTTGAAAAGTAAAAAATTAAAAGAATTGTATAATTGCAATTCTGGTGGAAGATGTAATTATAGGAAAGGTGGGATGTATTTCAAGTGGGGGATATAGCTTACTGCAGCAGAGAGGAATCTAAGCTATCATTCTTTTGAAATTGGTCTGGAAATATTTTCACATGGAAAATATACTATTTTTATGAATTTCCTTGTCGTGTTACTATATCCTTTTCTAATATAAATTCTGAATCCCTATTCCACTTTAGATATACCTCCTATATATTAGTTCTTCTGAAGTTATCAAAAAATAATGAGATACAATGTTCCATATATGTCAAAGCAATTATTTTTAGGTTAAGTAATAAACCAATGACCTTTAAAGTCAGTGGTATCTCGGTTGTTTATAAAAGAAAACTATATTCAAGTAATAATGTCTTTCCACTTAAGCAACTGAAAAAAAATACAATACTTAAAATTTGGTTTATTAAATACCTACTCCAGACAAAAGGATTTTCTGTTTTCAAGTTATCTTAGCAAGCTGAGCAGGAAGCAATGATATATCCAATCAGAATGTCTATGGAAGCTTTGCTACATTTTCCAAAAGTTCTTGAATGCCTACTCTGAAAATGGTCCAGGTTAAAGAAAAACAGCTTCCTTGTTAGATAGCAGTATTGCTTGGCCATATTTCTTCCTAGCACAAAAAAGTACCTGCTCTCTTCTGAGTACCTACTCACTAAGGACTGTGGCTTACATGAAACAGCATGGGTTAGGGCAGTTTCCAGCACACTGCTCACTCTTGAAAAAGTATGATGCAGGTGAGAGTAATGTTATTGTTTGAATCTGCTTTCATTCACAGAAGATGCAACTACTTGCAAAGATCTGTACTTTAGCTATTATGAGTAACAAAAGACTCCTAAAACATTGCACACATTGTGGAGATGGAGAATCATCATCCTGGGATGTCGATATGGTTTGGCTTGTGTCCCCACCCAAATCTCATTTTGAATTGTAATCCCCGTAATCCCCACATGTCAAGGGAGGGACCAGGCGGAGGTAATGGAATCATGGGGGCAATTTCCCCCGTGCTGTTCTCGTGATAGTGAGTGAGTTGTCACGAGATCTGATGGTTTTATAAGGGGCTCTTCCTGCTTCACTGGGCACTTCTTCCTGCCACCTGTGAAGAAGGTGGCTTGCTCCTTCTCACCTTATGCCATGATCTCCGCAGCCATGCTGAACTGGGAGTCAATTAAATCTCTTTCTTTTATAAATTACCCAGTCTCAGGCAGTACTTTATAGCAGTATGAAAATGCACTAATACAGACGTGTCTCTCAGAAGTCTCAGTGATGCTTGAACAGATCCAGAGCTCTTTCTTCAGGAAAGTCCCAGCTCATTCTGAAGGGTCTCTCCAAGCCCACCTCTCTCTGTAAACAGGAAAGGTTTTACTTTGAGCACTAACACCTGCCAGAATTCTCAATTTTTCTAACAGTATGTTAATAAACACCTACTCATCTAGTATCCAAACCAGGTCTATATTCTCATTAGAACCCACCAGGCTGTCATCATAAAGTAGAGCTTCAAATTGTCTGCAATCCCCTCCTATCAAAAACCTAGAAGGAGGTAATATTTCAGAGTGATACTATAACCAGATGACCACATCTAAGAAACTGCTGACCCTACAATGTAACTTGCTATCTATTTTTCCCTTTGGGAAGTCTAGGATCTTTTCTTATACCAGCAGGTTACAAGCCTGGACTACATTAACTTGCTTCCCCCAGAATAAAACACCATGAGTTCTGTTTTGATATTAAGCACTTAGTCTCCATCAGACATCAATCAAGAAAAATCATTAAAAATCACATTTTATATTTGATGTATATTTCTCAACAATCCTATGTATTAGTTCATTTTCCTACTGCTATGAAGAAATACCCAACACTGGGTAATTGTAAATAAAAAGAGGCTTAATGGACTCACAGTCTCACATGGCTAGGCAGGCCTCACAATCGTGGCGGAAGGCGAAGGAGTAGCAAAGGCATGGCTTACATGGTGGCAGGCAAGAGAGCGTGTGCAGGAAAATTGCCCTTTATAAAACCACGGATCTCATGAGACTTATTCACTGCCATAAGAACAGCACAAGTATTTAGCTCCCTCAGCACAGAACCATCCCTATGATTCAGTTATCTCCCACCAGGTCACTCCCATGACATATGGGGATTATGGGAGCTACAGTTCAAGATGAGATTTGGATGGGGACACAGCCAAACCATATTATCCTATTACTTTGGATGATCCATATTATCAAGGTATGCTCCCCTGAGGGGCATCCTTTTTAACATTTAACACGAGGACAAAGGTGTTTTCTTTGTAAGGGCAGTGTTTATTTCTTATGGTCCCATTTTCTCCTAAGACCCAGGCACCAAAATGACCATCTATCATTGACTTAACTCCCGAATTTTGCTTAGAGTAACACATTTAGTGAATCTAAATATTTTCTGGCTGTGTAATGTTAATTTATACTTGTTCAAGTTACCTTTGATTCATGTGACAGTTTGTGCCAAAACACACTCATTATCAGAACGCAGGTCATTACCTTGGCTCTTGTTTTCGTTACTAAAGGAATCAAAACAGTTACTGAAAAAGACAGTTCTGATACCTAGGAAGACCATTATACCTCACTCTTTTCTTTCTCTCATCACCACATCCAATATTATAAAATAACTTACAAAGTGAAAGGAAAGGTGTTCTGTAGATGTAGCGCCTGGCTTGTATGGTAGCTTAAATGAATACAGCTAAAAATATTTTATGGCTAGTGGCCAAAACAGTCTGGCACCAGACAAAATAAGAATATTTAAAATTATATTTTAGAGTGACTTTAAGAGGGAGGGAGAGAGAGATGTAGGCAAGAGGAGGAGGAGCAGGAGGGGACAGAGAGAGAAGAGTTTCTGAGGTTTCTGTGGAAGGGCTAAGAATATATAGAAAATAGTTTACAAAGAAATATGGTCCAAGAATCGTGTGTACGCACACACACACCCTGGAATATTTTTCAGCCTTAAAAAGGAGAAGATCCTGTTACTTGCCCCCAACATGGATGGACCTGGAGGACCTTATGCTAAAGGAAATAAGCCAGACCAAGAAAGAAAAATATTGTGTGATCTCGCTTATATATGGAATCGTTTTATAAAAAAAGGTCAAATATATATAGATAGTGAATAAAACAGTGGTTACCAGGGTTAGGATAGCCAGGTGGAAATAGGGCAGTGTAGGTCATAGGATACAAATTAGTAAATATGTATTAATATATTAAAAGATGTAATATACATCATGAGGACTATAGTTAATAATAGTGTGTATTCAAGATTTTTGCTAAATGAATAGATTATAGCTGTTCTTGCCACAGAGTGAAAAATGGATAACTGTGAAATGACAGATATGATAATGTTCTCTACTATAGTAACTCTTTTATACTATATATCTATAAATATCTATGTATTTTATACCATTATGTGGTATCCCTTAAATATATACAATAAAATTTATTTTAGAAACACATATTAGGAATGCATATTATTCTGATTTTTAACAATAGTTAACCTCATTAATATATTTCACACTATCATTTCTAGTGTACGTGAAAAGTAATTTATTGACATTAGTTGTAAAAAAAAAAAAAAATGGTCTTGAGACTTTTGGGTCTGAGAGTGTTCTGGCCGTAAGGTAGATTTCTACATGCCTACTAGATATCTTAACTTGGATTTCCTGAACATCCCATCACTTCAAAATCTCTCAATCCTTCCTAACATCCGCAACATTGTTTTTCTTTCTGCATTTCTTATATTGGCTGACGGATTTATAATTCACTTTCTCTGAAAAACCCTGCAGCTATCATATATCCCTGTCCATTCTGGCTCTTTCTTGCCCAAATGTCCACCAAAATCCTGTCAGCACAGCCTCTGAAATATTTCTCAAAGCATTTATAATCTGGCTCTCATCAACATTTTCCACACTCTCTTTTATCATTCCACTATTTTACATCATTTCATTTCATTTTTACCACAATCACTCATCCAACAAATAAGTATTTGTTCCCTCAGTAATTAATATTATTATTATTAATTATAACTATATGCTGAGGACATAAAAGTAAACATGACAGACATAATCCCAGCAGGGATATCAGACTTTATGAAAGTAATCAACCATGATGAATCTCATGAGATTCTGAGAGAGAGAGAGAGAGATGGGAACCACTGGTGTCCGAGTTGGAAATCTGAATTAGTATATGTATCAGAAAAAGCTTCTGTGAAGAAGTGATATAGGCTTGGCCACACGAAACTACCATGAAGGCGGTGGAAATTTTTCTATGCAGAGTACACATTTAAAGAGCTAATCCTGAGAGTGTCAGAGATAAAGGAAAGGAAAGAATGTGACAGCAGATTATGTTTGGAAGAAAGATGGTCAAGAGACCAAGCTAAAGAGGAGATGGGGCCAGAACCTGGAGGGTCTTTTGGGTCCTGTTGGAAGTTTTTTCTTTGCCCAGCAGGACTTTGTCACGCGGTTGTCAGGTAAGAGTCATGATTAGAGCTGTGATTAAGAGACTTCTTTTGCTGAAGTGTGGAGAGTGGTTCAGGAGAAGCGAATCTGAATGGACAGAAGAGGTTATTATTGTAATCTTGGCAAGAAGTGATGGTGGTCTTGACTAAAATAGTTCTAGTGAGAATGTGACAACAAATCTGAGAAAAATACAGGAGATGTAATTGACAGGGGTTAGTGTTAAGTTGAACGATTGTAGAGTTGAGTTTGAGGAAAAAATCATATATGATTCCCAGTTTCTGATGTCATATACCTGTGGTGATAACACTGCCATTTCTTTTGAAATGGGAAAATAATAAGTGATCAGTAATTATGTATTGGATAAAATAATGAATGGTTAAATGCATAAGGGGAGAGGAAAAGAATTGCAGAGAAAGAGAGTAAATGTATTTTGGATGTGTTAATTTTGAGACACCTTTGAAAAATCCATGTGAGGGGTTGAGTAGTCAGAGAAATGAATGTGGATGTCAGGAAGAAAGATGACCATTATGAACTATATGTCTTCCTCTAAGCATGTCATACAGCTTAATGTCACAAGTGACTCACATTCACTTTATGTCACAATGGACTCACATTCACTTTATGTCACAAGTGACTCACAAAGTCACTTGTGACAAGGATTTGCCTAGTGCTTCATCCCTAACCTCACTTTCTATACTCAGCTAAAATGTCACCTAAAATACTTCTTCCTTGACTCCACCATCCCCACTTTACTGATATGAATATATATTTAATAGAATAATATAATAATGCTTAGTTTGTAAACCTAATGTTCCTCAAGTGGTATAATTATCTGATTTGTATGTGATCATCAACCCAACCATATTAGGAGCACCTTGAAGGTAGAAGGTTTAGGTTAATGCTTAGCACCACATCTGGACCACTGTGGATTTAACTTTCTACAATGAATGTATTCATCAATATATTGAGTGCCCACTATATTCCAAGTAATATCCTGCATGCTACATACAAGAAAGCATAGGTCCTGTGTGCTCATGAAGCTGTAATTTTAGCAGGGATATGATACAAACTGAGAAAGGAAAAAAATTTACAAAGTGGGAAATATTATGCATAAAATTAATAAAAAAGAGAAAAATCTTGAAAATTTCATCAATACCCTACTTAGAAGGTGATTTTGAAGATTTGATGGACAAACAAGAGTCAGCAATGTAATGATGTAGAGGCAAAGCATTCCAGGCACGATGGACAGCTTATGAAAAGACCTTAAAAAATTAACTAGCTTTGTATGTTGAAGAAGGATCAAGAGAACTAAGGTGTCTATAATGTTGTTAGGAAGAAGATGAGTTAATTAGTCCCTTAGTCTTTGAAGCACATTATCTCATACTTCAACTGAGTTTATTCTTAGTGTCATTCTCCTTGATGCAATATTTGAGATAAACATCTTAATGAACATTCACCTCTCTCTGTATTAATGCCTTAGTGTCACAAAAACTTTTTTTTGTTTACATATGTAGCCATCTAATGGAAACACAAGATAGAAATCAAAAGTTGAGTTTTATGTATAAAAGGTAAGGACTGTACATGTGGTCATAACAACTTCAAAAGCACCTGAAAGTAAACTTTAAGGAATAGATAAAGGCTAGGAAATATCTAGGATCCATGAAGATAGACTTGCTTAAGGTCATAGTGTGTCCAGAGTTTCGGTTCCTGCAGGTGGGTTTGTGGTCTCGCTGACTTCAAGAATGAAGCCCCGGACTTTTGCAGTGAGTGTTACAGCTCTTAAAAGTGGCACGGGGGCCGGGCGCGGTGGCTCAAGCCTGTAATCCCAGCACTTTGGGAGGCCGAGACGGGTGGATCACGAGGTCAGGAGATCGAGACCATCCTGGCTAACACGGTGAAACGTCTCTACTAAAAAAATACAAAAAATTAGCCGGGCGAGATGGCGGGCGCCTGTAGTCCCAGCTACTCGGGAGGCTGAGGCGAGAGAATGGCGTAACCCGGGAGGCGGAGCTTGCAGTGAGCTGAGATCCGGCCACTGCACTCCAGCCTGGACGACAGAGCGAGACTCCGTCTCAACAACAACAACAACAACAAAAAAAAAAAAAAAAAAAAAAAAAAAAAAAAAAAAAAAAAAAGTGGCACGGACCCAAACAGTGAGCAGCAGCAAGATTTATTGTGAAGAGTGAAAGAACAAAGCTTCCACACTGTGGAAGTGGACCAAGCGGGTTGCCGCTCCTGGCTGAGGTGGCCAACTTTTATTTCCTTATTGTCCCCCCCACGTTCTGTTTCTATCCTATCAGAGTGCCCTTTTTTCAGTCTTCCCCACAACTGGCTACTTTTAGAATCCTACTTATTGGTACATTTTACAGAGCGCTGATTGGTATACTTCACAATCCTCTTGTAAGACAGGAAAGTTCCTGATTGGTGTATTTTACAATCCTCTTGTAAGACAGAAAAGTTCCCCAAGTCTCCACTCCACCCAGGAAGTCCAGCTGGCTTCACCTCTCAGTAGGGTTAAGAATATAGTTTCATGAGTATGTATGAATCAAAACTTATATTGGCCAATTTTATTTGCTTGTTTATGTTTCCAACATGTCTTAGGGCCAAATGTTTCACTAGAGAATAACTATTCCAGCTATCTTAGTTGCTATATTTTTATGCAACCTTCAACTCTCCATACTAAAATGTCTCCAGAATAGAAAATAAATCTTTTCAAAGTTTCAAAAGAGGCTCTCTATATATTCCCCTTAAAAGTACCAGGCAGACATATTTCTAGGTTCTAACATTGCATGTTGCCAGGAAGTATATCCAAACCATCACAGTTATTCATGTAACCAAGCACACTTACTGGAGTGCTTCTGCTTCTGTTCTTGCTTGAAATTGGAAGCTCCTTCCAGGAAAAAAAAAAATCTGTGGAAGGGAAAGTAATTTTACTTTGAAAATAAAATATATGTGAGCAATAGTTTTATTCTGTTTTTAATTACCATAGCTTCCAAAGGCAACATTGTTTTCCTAGTAGGGGTTAGCAAGTGTTTTCTGTAATGTAAATGTGAAGGGCTAGAGAGTAAATATTTTAGGCTTTGTTGTCTATACTCTGTTGCAACCATTCAACTTTGCTGTTAGAATGTTGAAGCAGTCATAGACAATGGAGAAATGAAGATGTGTCATTGTGATCCAATAAAACTTTATTTAAAAAAATGGCAATGGCTAGATACGGCTTGAGGACTGCAGTTTGCAGACTCTCACTTTAGAACTAATAATTGTTGTCAGGAGTCACTTGTTTTCAGAAATCTAAAATGAGGTACTATAACACCAAAAAGAGTTAACCCTTCCTTTTTCTCTCTCATTTTTTGGATTATGAGAAGAATTAGAAATGTGGTTAATGATAATGTCCAACCAGTGTAATTCCACTGGTTAGAAACACAGCTGGAAGCCTGTTGTCCAGTCACATTTCTCCTCTGGTAAAGGAGATCCTCATTTTCCCAGGATAAAGTCATAAGTTTGCATGCCTACTTTCTGACAGGGGAGTTATAATAATGTGGAGTCACCTTTTGTTTGTGACTTTGACAGTGCTTCATTGAGTTACTCACCAGTTTTCTAATTTTTATTAAGACTTTTTGCCGAAATGTAGACTCAGTCTTTTCTCTTGTCCACTCTTTCTGTAACAATTAACAATGGACTTATTTATCTTTTTAACATCTTTAAAAAATTTTCTGTACACCTTGAAAATGTGAATACAAAATAATGCTGCATCATATGTATTGCCTTATTCACACATAGCCTCTTATGGTATATCATATAAAAATGGAACAATATAGCAACAGGTTGAATGAACATTAGTCAAGTAACAGGAAAATAAGATGTCTTTAATATTTCACTTAAAAACTCAATTTCCTAAAGCATACATATAAATATTTGGAATTATAGTTAGAAGAAAAATGTCTTTAAAATATTTTAATTGATTAGCTTGATTTATAAAATAATTTTTAGGAGGCCTGGTGCAGTGGCTCACGCCTGTAATCCCAGCAGTTTGGGGGCAGATCATGAGGTCAGGAGATCGAGACCATCTTGGCCGACATGGTGAAACTCTGTCTCTACTGAAAATACAAAAATGAGCTGGGCTTGGTGGCACATGCCTGTAATCCCAGCTACTCAGGAGGCTGAGGCAGGAGAATCACTTGAACCTGGGAGGCGGAGGTTGCAGTGAGCCGAGATCGCACCACTGCACTCCAGCCTGGTGAAAGAGCTAGACTCCATCTCAATAATAATAATAATTTTTAGGAAGCATCAGAAATATATAAGAAAAAATTATTTTCTTAATTGCCTAACTAAAAACACCTCTATGATTTTTCAGTAAAACTTGATTCTTATGTCACGTGTGAGTGTGACCTGCCTCTCCTGGCATACTACTGTAGATGAGGAGTGATTTTTTCTCCAATGACCTCTTTGTCATGTCAGCAGGTCACAGGAATAGTGTACCCTAAAAAGCCACATGCCACATGCTGCTGAAAATGTAAAAGTACACACACACACACACACACACATACACACAAAATCAGGTATCACAACCTGAAAATAAAATTAGGTCCAATTTTTTTTTAATCGAACAGTTAATGTCCTTAAAACGAAATCCTATACTGTAACAAATTCTTCGCCAGATCATTCTGATACCTCCAAACTGTAGTATATTCCAAGATACCTCTATGATCTTTAATTTGATCATATCATATCAGCTTTTCAGTTATCATGCAAATACCGTCGAGTTTTATCTCATTTCTCAATGCAAACTCATTCAAAATTTCAGTTGAGTTCAATTTTATAAACATGTTGTGAATGTCTTCTTTATATAAGCAAGGTTGTAAGGAACTGGCTACATAAACAGAAAATTGAATAACGTACGGTTTCTGGCCTTAGTGATCTCATGTGTGAGTTAGGCGTATAGGCAAAATCGTAACACTGTAGAGTACAAGTCTGAAATGGTAGTATTTTATAACAGAGGATGAAGAGGATGCTGTGAGATCATAGGTGACAGATACAATTCCAGTTGTGGGACTTGAAAAAGACTTCACAGTGCTGGAAACATTTAGTTGCTATTGAACACAAAATAAGACTCACTGTTTAGAGAAGGGAGAGGGAGGGCATTTCAGTCAAATTAAGATTCTGTGGCATATTTGGAAACTGATGTTTTTAAAAACAGTAATGTTTATTACATTCCTCTAAATAAATTATATTTCTATATACTATGAATGATAAATATTTAACACAAAATGCCTTATAAAATTTGAATGAAATCCATCATATGACCTGTGATCTATTTCCATTTCCTTTTCGTTCATAGCATTATGAACAGTGACCTGATAATTTTTTTTAAAGACCTAGCCAAATTAGTAAAGGATTATTAAGTTTGGAGTGAACAAAGTTGACCAATCATTTAGGCAAATTTGGCTGTTTTGTTGTTGCTTTTCTTATTTCTGAAACCATGCAATTCCCTGAAATGAATAATTACATATTTGATAACTTCCTAAATTAAGGCTCAAAATGCTGGTAATGGACTTTCATTTGTTCCTTCTATTTGTCTAATCTTATCTATATTTCTTTATATGAGCCATGACAATATTAGCTTTATTAAGTGGTCCTTTATCTTAATAGGCATTAAGAGGAATTTGATTTTTTTCTTTAATGATCTGCTTTTAATTTTGGTAGGGTAACATTGAGAAGATCAGTATTACACATTGTTAAGTATGCATTACATATTGATAAGATAAATATTACACTTAAAATATGTTTATCAAATGTATGAATGGTAAAAATGAATTGTGAAATATAAGGGAACGATCTTGAATAAAGGTCTATGTACATTTCAAGCATGTCTACATATGCAAATTATCATAATATAACTATTGAATATGATTATCTTCACATACTTTCTTTATTTTTCATCTCTTAGATGAAACTGGGTATGTTTTCTTATACCTGGAACAAAGCATACAGAGAATTCTTAGTGTGATTTCATTGAAACTCACTGTTATATGAGTTCAACAAATTTTAAATTAATGTATGAGTTAATTATCCTTTATAAATCCTATCACTAGTATTCAGTAAGGACAAAATCAATTAAAAATTAGCAACAGAAGCATTAAAAGAAGGATTAATAAACACAAATAAGGAATATGATATCTTTATATACTGCTGAGATGTAAGTGCTAAGGAAAAAATTCCCTGTTCATAATGTGAGGTGGGAAAAAGAAGAACCATTATTGTATATTTCTCCTCTCTAAAATTGGCTTTCTGAGTGTGTTTTACTGTGTCAACCATATTAACAGATGTTTAATTTTACTTACTTTAGTATATAAGGCATTAAAATGTATGAAGTATTTCAAAGGCGCTATGATGGTTAATTAAATAAAATATATTAAATATTAGCTGGACAATATAAAATATGTATTAATTTTGGAAAAAGTAGATCAAGGTTTTGCATTTCTTTTCATATTAATATATTCATTCATTTGCTCAATAAGCTTTTATTTTTTACCAATGTGACTAGTTGTATAGAGACATAGATATCACTACAATATGACTGATTTTATAGGGACATTGATAGATAGATTTTATTTTATTCCAATCTTATTTTATGTATGACAGGTATAAATAAGGGCTTGAAGGAGTATATCACTTAGGAGTCAGTCAGAAAAATAAAGGTCTTCTAGTCTAATACAGTGGTTCTCAACTAGGGGTGATTCTGCTGCATGCTGAGGGATAAATTGGCAATTTCTGGAGACATTTTTGGTTGTGACAATTGCAGGAGTGTTACTGG